>NC_089558.1:3082856-3391142 GCF_040115645.1 Euwallacea fornicatus
TGCAATTAGCTGATGTCTGGAACAAAAACAAATCTATGTTTAAGCTGTTTTTTATATTTTTTTCTTAAAATAATTATTTAAATCAAAAGTAATAATAAATATGAATATTATGAGATGTTTCAGGACACTTGCACCTTTTTTTCCTAAGTGGTTTGAAAAATATGTAGACCACACGAAGAAATCTTGATTAGATGGCGAAGGATATAATTTTTTTTAAAGTAATGAATTCATTCGATTGGATGTAACTGTAGAACTATTATTGTGGAGTGATTGAATGAATTAATAACACATTTTTTTAATTAAAATAAAACTACAGAGATAATACAAAGTTTACATATTTAAAAAAATACGAAGTTGGTTTTGACTAGGCAGGTATCTATTGAATACACACTTAGTCAAAGTTAAATTTCTAGACTATATATATTCATTAGTTGATTTTTTTAACCTTTAGGTTTTGACACATCTTAATCTTAAATATTAAAATAAGAAAATAACATAATTTAATTTATAAAATTAGGAATTATAAAAAATTTAACAAATAGATAAAAAAATAACAATGTTCGACTAGTATTTAGATACAACATTGCAGACTCTTCAAGATTTGTCTGTTAATAACAATACAATCACATATATGATGACAGTAGAGTGATTACATGAAGAAGCCTTGATAAGATGGTGACTGATTGTTTTTGTATAATACTAACGAACTAATTTAATTATATGTAATTGTATACTTCTTATTGATTTACGATTGAATTAAATAAAATATATTTTACATAATAACTGATATACAGGTACATCATTGAAGACTCTTCATCATTTGTCTTGTTAATATTAACGCAATCACGTATGGGATAAATTGTAGTACTTTCTGGAACCAATACAACCTAAAATAGAATTAGTTAGTTAAACATAAATTTACATTAAAGATAAGTATAAAATGGGTATTTAGGTACCGTGCCAAGGTAGCATAAATACACCTATTAAATATTGTTCACCTATTAAGCTTCGTCCTTGCTCTCGGAAGACTGGTCATCTCATCTTTCAAGACATAAATTCTGACTCCTTTCAGGAACACTCCTACATAATCCTCCCACTCAAAACCACTTCCTAAACTGAAATCAACAGGAAATCTCTCGCTATCCTCCATGGTATGAACTGCTTGAATTAAAGATCTATACGAAGCTGAACTAAAAACCCATTCATGGACCGCAAAGAAACTCCCTGCTTCCAATGCTTGGTTAACTTTCCTCGAGAATTTTAACATCCTGAAATTGCATCATTTAGATTTATTGTGTTTATTTTATATTATTAACGAACTTACATGGGCTTCTTTCCTACACAGACTAACGATAAATCCAACAAAGCCGATGGTATATTATGGCATAAAGTGGCGTAAATGCAATGCAGAAACCTTCGGGTAGTGTAGGTAAACCCCGGATACCATGTGACGTATTTACTGGGATACTTATGGCTTTGTTTGTGAGTGTATTCGCCAAACTCTTTCCATGTAACTGGGTTTAAAGATCCACTGGTGCAGTTGTATACTTGAAGATCACCTGACCTACCTCAGGTGTTATTTCTCCCATGGTGATTTGAGCGGGTACTCACTTGTGTGTTACAACATGCCAGGCAGCTGTTATGAGAGTGTTGACTACAATATCAACTGGGACCAAGTCCATTTGGCAATTTTCATCTGCGATTATGGATCGGATTGTGCCTCTTCCGCATTCCATCATAATACCGGTGATTCCACTGAAATTGTCCACCCAGCCTGGAGAAGGCTCTTTCCAAGCTGGAGTAACTAGGAATTGAATGGGGAGTTTGAGGTTTCAATGGTAGTCAAGGTATTAGAGTACTGACTTATTGATGGACGTACAATGGCAGTGGGGATATTTCCGGAATTTTCTTGAACCAGTTGTTCTGCCAGGGCTTTGGTGAACGTGTAGGTATTTGGGTGTTTCCCCTAAAATTTATAAAATTTTATATGAAAAAAAAGTGGTAAAACTCACAATTAAACGTGGCGATAAGGCCTCAACGATGTCTTCAGGGAGGTTTTGAACTATGTTCAAGACCGCATGGGCGTCATAAGTGGGTGTATAGACTCTCTCTTCTACCACTCGTTTATCTGAGTTGGAGAAGGCAGTAGATACATGAATGCAGCTCTACATTCAAATTAATTGACTAAAATGTGCTCTTGTCATTTACTATTTGCTTTAGCTACTCACTTTCAACTTTTTCATTTTCCGGCATAGGTTGAGGACCCTCTTCGTCCCTAACGTATTCAAATCTACAGCAGTTTTTAGATTCTCATTAAACCTGAAATTATTTATTGCAGATGATTTGGTGCTCTTACAGCATTAATGAACTTACTTTACTGTGGCGGCTGAATGGAACACTATGTTAATATTTTCAATGAGAAATTGCCGATCTCCATCGGAGAGCCCCAAGTTGGGCTGCCCAACATCCCCAGAGATAAGTTTGATTTTTTCAAAAACATCCGGAGTTTTCTCCCTCAGTTTATTGAATACCTAGGGGTCCAATAAAGCTATCTGCGTCACGGACTTGGAATGGGACTTACCGAATTTTTAAGCAAATCGTTTAGCCTTTGCTCCACAGCCACTCCCCTTTTTGGTCTTATTAAAACAAAGATTGCGTCCAATTTTTGACATGACCGGAGCAGCTTTTCCACAAGGGCCTTGCCGACAAATCCTAAAAAACTGGCATTAAAGTGGACGAAAATAAATAGTTTTTAAGCTTACCTGTGGCACCTGTTATGAATACTTTTGTATGAGAGTAAAAGTCGGAAATGGAGGGAGAATAATTCGATTTATGGTGGTCTCCCATAATTAGGGGTCGAGAACTGTATCAAAATCTGAAAGAAGTGCAATGTGTTTGACAATTGCGGTTTAAATCCTTTGAAATTAGTGAGGAGTTCATACAGGTGCAATTAAATTAAAAAAAGAACTAGAAATGAAAGATATATGTAAAATAAGAAAATTAGAAATAAAAAGTATACAGATAAAAGAAAATTTAAACAAAAAAAATAGAATAATTATAAGTCCAAATTAGCAACAAAAGTTAGTTAATATGTCCGTTATCGCGTAAATAAAGCATCACAGGGGGATAATATTTATCAAAGGATGGGACAGATATGAGCATTAAATCAATATCTTCCTCGAATTTCCTGTTTAATTTTATATAATACCTACCTCATTTCAGTTAGCAACAGTGGAGTAACAAAGTCGATCTGCTACTGTGTTCTGCAAGATCAAAACGAATCAGCTACAAAATTACACAGGTCAACAAAATTACCTTTTTAACAACAATTTCTCTTAATTTTTTGACGATCGCTTACGATTAAATTAATATATGAGTATATATATATATATTTATATAATTTCTATAATTATTATTTATGACGTTTAATTGGACTGAAATGTGATGCCTCTAAACCTGGTCGATATCTTCGTGGCACTTCAAATTATGGAAAAAAGAAGAATTCTATGAACGGTATGAGACGTGAGAAAATTTGGATTTCACTGTGAAAGTCTGCGATGGGCGCGACTCCCTAATCTTATCAAGAAATTAGATTTCTGTAATGGGGCTCCTTTCCAATTTTCACAAAACTCATGTCGGCCAGTGTTATTCGTCCATGACTCAGTTGTGGCAATTTCAATGGGCCGAAAAATTCGCGATTAAGCCTGCTGAATAAAATTAACTTACAATTGTTTTAATCGATTAACTGGTACCCACGCGGTCGTAGGTACTCGCCCAAGCATCGTAAGTCGCAGTTTCTGCCTTAAAAACATATTCGTGTTTAACATGCGAACTGCTTTCCCAGAATAGTTTGCAGTTAGAATCATGAAAATCAATAGTCAATTAGTTGACCAAGTTGGAAAGTAGCTGTTCGCTGCTTCGCTGAAAGTGTCTCTTTATCTGTATGAAGCGAGAAACTTCGGGAATTGTCTATTAGGAAATTCGCTGACGTAGAAAGTAGCTCTGAATACCTGGTATACCAGGAAAAAGTGTCAACCCTGAATGTCTTTTTTGTTGTTGTTTAAAAAATAACATTTTCTGATTAATCTTCGTTCTATTTGAATGGTAAAGTTAACAGACATAACTGTCGTTACTGCAGTGAGGTGAATCCTCATTTGTTCCGAGAGACCCATACTCAACAACCTCAAAAATTGAACGTTTGGGCAGGGACTTTGGGTGATTACATTGATTAGTTGGACCATTTTTCATTCCAGGAAACTTAAATGGAGAAAACTGTTTGCAACTTCTACAAAACGCCATGTTTCCCCGGATAACTGACATATTTCACCAAGACCCGCTTCTTAGAACAAAAATTAGTTTTTCCACAAGATGGAGCGCGTCCACACTACGCTGCTACTGTCCGACAATTTCTAGATGAAGATTTCACTGGAAGATGGATTGGCAAGGACGGTCCAGAGGAGTGGACCTCAGTTCCCTGGATATTTTCAAACGGGGACATTTGAAGAACGAAATCTATAACACAATCCAATTCCTTCGAGGAATTGTCAAAGAGCGCAAGTCGATAACATTAGAAATGTTATATAATGTGCGACGTCGTTTTGAGGATTAGCTGTAGATTCGCATGGAAGTCAATGCAGGTCACTTTCAACATTCCGTGCCATAAAATAAATAAAATATCAGTAAAAGTGGTTAAAATCGAGTTTTTGTTTAATTTCTACAAGACTGACGTACAAAAATTAAAAAAAAAAACAAATTTTATCGTGTTAAGAATAAATTTACCTTTCAAACGAAGTACCACAAAACCCTTCTTCCAGTTGAAAAACTTCGAAGAGGTGGTTCGCAGTAGTAAAGGGATGAAATTTCAAAAATAACTTTTTCGTCGAATGATGTAGCCCTCTCATCAAAGTTAACGTGTTTTACCGTTTTTTTACAAACTGACGAAAATATATACCGTGTGGACTCTTTTCCTTGAGACACCATGTATATTTTTTTCGTCTAGATACCTGAGATTTTCTACCTCACGGATCTTTTAAATAATTACCTACGCCACTGTTTTGCCTGACCTAGACTACCCTGAACTAACATTGGTCTTCATTCAACGCTCACGGGAGTGTTCATTAAAGAAGAATTGTTTCCTTCATCTCTCTTGACCCAGATCTTTTATGAGGCATTCGCCCGATTTTTCGCAGGATTTTCAACCAACTTTTAATGCCTCAGGTTATCGCGTAGTTACTCTTACGTTTTATTCGAGCATAGTTCGAATTATTCGATTATGTATTAGAGCATAGCACAGTCCTCCTCCTTTCAGCTCTTGCGCTCTATATTCAATTTCTGCCCTTCTATTGGTTTTATCGCTGCCTGAATTGCTAAAGCGTGTAGATAAAATAATGTTATTCATTCGTTATCGGTTTGAACTCAATGCTTTAATTTGAAATAGGCAAGAGGGTCGGTGAATTTGTTTTAAGCTTCGGCGGTACCACCTGCACATTATACAGAGAGGGACTTTTGCAAATTACAATTTTACTCCAATTTCCGTCAATGAGAATACCACTAAATAAATGTGTAAATAAATGAAAAACGAATAGTTTTTGTTTCGTTGTCGAACTTTTGCGTTACTGACCGTTTCGTAACAAAAAAAGAAAAGAACAAGAAAAAAAGAAACAAAAAAGAGAAAATTAAGAAGAAAAAGAGTAAGAGAAAAAAGATGCGGTTAAATTGGTCTTGTACAAACGTTACTACGGGGTGCACGTCTCAATAAACGATTGGAAAGGAAAGAAATGATCAGGGGTACACCACCCTATGGTTGTGGAGGGTGAATCTAAATGCCATCAAAATTTTGACGAAATATTTCCCAAATTATGAAAGCTATTAAAAGCAAATGAGGGGAAAACAAGTGAAACTTTAACGCCCTACATGTCACAAACCGTTAATTTAGTACGTACAAGATAAACCTGTTGCGAACGGCAATAAATTTCACAAATATTTTAGATGTAGATAGGAAAATTTCAATTACTGCAACAATTTATTTCCGTTTCATGTATATTCTGATCGAGTTTGCAATAAAAGAAAAAGGAATATGAGAACGGATTCATTCAAATTCTTGCACTAAGTTCTAAACTCAATTAAGTAAGCAACTAGAAGTGAGTTTCAAAAGTTTCTCTTTTACCGATAATTTTAATTCTTGAAGCCGGAACCATCAAACTTATCCCGAAACTCGCTCATACTTCTCTGCTTCCAATTATTTAATTGCATTTAAAATTCGCCCTTACCTGTAGTATAAATACACATATTACTGGATCGAATTGCTACATTTTCTAATAACTTTTACGCGAACGAAAGCAAAATTTCAACTGATTTTGTATGAGAGAGAAGTGGGCCGTTTGGTGAAAGTAGGAAGATCGGTGCATATTCATATAGGAAGTCCCACATTGCAGGGGAATGGTGCATAAAATGCATCTGCAAGCATTAGAGATTCAGTGATGTCGCTCGATTCTTCTTTGCGATGTGACAAAAATGAAACATAACACGATTCAAACTATGGTTTATTACTACACATTCGCAATTACCTCAACTCAAAAGAGACTTTATACCCATGCCGTGGCCTCAGCACCAGGTTGGTCTTCAACTCAATCGCCTCAACGCTCTGATAGGAGGTGAACACTCTGTATTTCCTCAATACGTTAGCCAGGACGGTTTTCATAGCCATAATCGCGTACTTCATTCCTACGTTTAAATCTGCAATTACTGAGTCATCAGCATCTCAAGCCTTACCGATGCAATTTCGAGGTCCGTATGAAAATGGAACGAAGGCACCTGGTGGTCTCTTGGCTATTTCTTCTGGTAGAAATCGGTCGGGATCGAATTTGTAAGGATCTGGATAGTATTTCTCGTTCCTGTGCAGGTTGAGGACTCCGAAGACTATGGAGCAGCCTTTGAGGATTGTGCAGATACCTGTGATATCATTAATCACGATTCTAAAGAACAGGGGATGAAAACTGTACCGAGATCAATGTCTTGTTCTGCGGTTCTCACGAAGAACCCTCCTACCGGGAATAATCGTAGTGTTTCTTTTATGACTCTCTCTAATAGTTTAAGCTGGGGCAAGTGCGTTAGGTTGATGCTTTCGGTTGGTCCTACTACCTCCAGGATTTCATTCAGAACTTCATTCTGTAAGACAATGCATTAGATAATGATTACCTGTGTCCAAGGAATTAACCTGAATATTTTGGTGAAGGCCCATCATTGTTAAGACAAAGCAGTCGGTAGAGGCACTAGTGTCCGTTCCCTGTGATAGATCGAGCTTTTATCGAAATAATATAAGGACTAACTAAAATTTGTGTCTTTAACTGATTTCAAGATTCCTGTACGCGTTCGCAGCATCCTAACATTGATACTTTTACTACTGAAATTCCCATTTGCCACCACAGTGCTAATGTGATAAAGGATATTTAACGCCACTTGATCCGAATCGTGTTGCCATCTTAAAGACATGTATTAGAAGAAGATGGTTATATGTTTCGCATCAGCTAAGATTGGCTTGAGTCATAGGTTAATAAAAACAGTGGGAGCAAAAGAGAATTTGGTCAGACAAAATTAGAAAATTTCTTCAATTTTCAGTGATTGATGTGGAATGTTTTTATTGATCATTTCTATATTTTTGGAAGCTTTTGTTTATACTTTTTTCAATTATCAATTCGGAAGGTATTCAGGAGTAAAGGAATAAAGTCCATGGTATCTTGTTTGATAAAATTGGTTGATTATCCACCATCATAACTTACTGCGGTCATTATAGTCATTGTTTCATCCATTAGCTCTTCGTCTGTAAATTTCAATCCCCCCTCTTCGTTTATATCCATGAGCAAATCCAGAAAAGCCTGCCTTTTCCTGAAAGCTATTTTTTCGATTTTTATGGAGTTGGACTTTTCATGATACTAACCTGGATCATATTCTAATTCATCTGGGGATTTCATGGCCCGAATCGTTCTTTTCTTATGAAGAATCTATTGAAATAAGCATTAGATTTACATTTGAATTCGTTTTTTTTTTTCAGAAAATACCTTATGAGCCAGGGAGCGAATTTCCTTGGTAAAAGCATAAAAGTCCCTTCCCATTTGGGAATGCTTGAAAATGAATTCACTATGATAAATTATATTGAAAATTCTGGTCATGATGATCTCAAGTAATCTATAAACAAGTTGAACTATCAGAGAACTTAGTCATAATAATGGTGCTTGTACCTGTCTAATAGCTCTGCTATTTTGCAATCAGTTGTCTGAGCATTTAGTTGAACACCCATTGCTGTCTCTAAAAAAATACCTGACCATGGTTTTACCGCTTGTAGCGTTATAAGTGCTTTATACCAGTAATAATGTCCAAAGTGCAGGCAGACATAATTTTAAGCACGTCAATTTCCCCCTTTCCAACACTCTTTTCTAGAACTCGAACAAGAATC
Organism: Euwallacea fornicatus; assembly: GCF_040115645.1. Lineage (NCBI taxonomy): Eukaryota > Metazoa > Arthropoda > Insecta > Coleoptera > Curculionidae > Euwallacea > Euwallacea fornicatus. The sequence goes on from NC_089558.1 coordinate 3,091,309, forward strand.
TCCGATTGTTGTACGAAAACTTCCACAAATCCATCCAGGATCTTTTGATTGAAAGTCGGGATTATTAGCTTCCGATGTTTCCTCCAATGTGGTACTAAAATTAGCTCTTTAAGATCGAAAAGTCACTTTTCAAGCTCTGGATTAATACCTGACAATGCAGTGAAAAGACCCTGTCCAAGAATTGGAGATGCCATACTGTAAAGGTTCTCTTTTTTGAGGGCATGGGGACTTGTAAGTAAAAGCTCGAAGTACTTAGCGTCTGAGACTGCGTAGAACATTCTGTTTGCGAACCAGACTCTGAAGATGGGAGGATATTGGGCGAACATGTTAGTTATTTCTCCAAAAATGTCTGAAAAGTAAGAGAAAATTATGAACGTTGTCTTTCTCACGTAGGGATCCCAGGGAGAGGACAGTCATGCCTCCCTTAAGGCGGCGAGTCTAATGGAAATGCAGCTGAGCGATCCAGTTGAGCAATCCTGTTGAGCAATATTATAGCTTTCGCAAGAGTTCTAGCCTGAACTAACCCGTTTCTTGTGACAACGGATTAGATTGCTGGTGGTGACCATTTGGAAACGTACATGGGTAGATTAGTTACAAGAAGCTGTTTGGAGAGTATCTCACCCATTGGAGCCCCATAATTCTTCAACATTTGATGCATAATATTGATTTCTTCTTCTCTAGTTAGTCCAGGTTCTCTAAACTTTTGATAAATCATTCGAACCAGAATAAGAATCTCCGAAATTCCCGAACATCTCTGTTTGACTTTTCTCAATTTATTCAACATTCTGGAATGTCTTCAGGGCTAATTTTGATCCCAAATATTTCAGTTCAGAGCGGTTTGGATGTGTTGAATATAAGCAACTAGTCATGTAAGCCAACCATTTTCTGTTGCACGTTTGATATTACCTAGGTGTCTTATCATAATTTAAGGTGACTTAAAGAAGCTGTGTTCTAGTAGTGATAAACGTAAATATTGAGTATATGGAAATATGATGTATGTTGAAGTTGTCCGAAACTTACCATAAGGATTCCCCATGAAATGAAGGGCAGATCCGATGAAGGGTAAAGCCAAAGGTCCTGAAAGTTTCATTGACTCTCTGTATAATCTCCTTCTCTTCCATAATACCCCTAAACAGTACACAGTTACCGTACTTAGGAGAAGATATATTAGGAAGTTAGATACCATCGAACTTCCCATTAAGTCTTGAAATATGAACCCCAACATGTCTGAGTTTTTAGATATGATCGTACCAAGTTCTCTTAGCAGTAGTTACTAAATACAATCACTTTATTTTTTATTTTCGCAAATATAAGTGGTAATCTAGGACAATGCATCCATTTTAGTCTTTAATGGTTATAGCAGGTCACCTTCATGACTTGTTACACAACCACCACTATTCTTCTAGGTTGACACTGAATGTGAACATTACTTTGGTTTTTGCGAAAGGGTCATTGGTCAATTGTTCTTGGGTGATGCCAGACGATTATATGATTTTTATGGAATTTGCATTGTGAAATAACAGCGACGATGGAAAAATTCGTCCAAATTTACGTTTTATTTGCTGAAAATACGATATTAAATAACAAATTTCTCTTTATTTGAGGAAGAAGTTTCAAAGGCAAGAAATAGTTTTCGAGAACACCGAGGTTGATCTGATGAAATGTTTAATTTAGTAGTGTATCTTCTAATTGAGTATTGTTCAATTATCTTTCTTTTCCCATGCAGAATCAGTTTCCAAAGACAACTTTTCCCCTGCTTTTTGTAAAAATAGGTATCTTTAATGCGATATTATGGCAAACAAATTTTAGATAAAACTGCCAAGTGATATGATAAAATGCAACCATTAACATACCACTATATTGAATCTAATCTCGTGGCACGTTGGCTCAAAGTATTCTTCCGTCTAAATAACGAGTTGTACTCCGAAATGAATAATATTCTAGTATGGGTAAGAATCTAAGGTAATAAGAGTAAGAACGAAGATAGAGACTTATTTCTTCATCCACATATTTCCCTCGTTTCTTCTGAATTGCAGGCAGTTTATTGAATATTTATGAAGTCATTCAAACAAACAGTCAAAACAGTTTGAAACGGGTTTTTAAGCAATAGAAGCAAAGAAGTAAATGGAGAACAGAATTGTGATAGAGTACACGGGGGTGCAACGCATATGCGCCATTGTCGATTTATGGTGACTCCTGAAATGATTACAGAAGCCAGAAGTTTCCATATTAGGGTGTCTGATGTGGTATAGGCTACTTTCAATATATGGTGTGATTCATTAATGTTAATCTGGAATTATAAAATCAATGAAGCAGTTTCTTGACAACATGGTGATAAAAAATATATTTGTTTAAAACCCTGTATTGTTGGTTTCATAGAACTGTGGACCCATGTAACTAAAGTTAATCAATAATATTACATACATAGTATATGATTTTTCATTTACCTCATATATACGTTCATGTTCTGTATCTGCTAAAAAGTACAGAGTAGCTGTTCCAATCTGATAATAAAGAAAGTACTGAAGATAGAGGCTCGTTTTTTTTTATCGATACATCTCCCTCTATATTTTTTGAATTATAAGTAATATATTGAGCATCTACGAAGGTCCCAATGTCATTAGTCTTGTTAGGTTGAGTGTTCAAAACGAACTTTGTGGCAATCGAAGCGAAGAAGTAAATGAACAAAATGGAAATACATTATTTGGAAATGTGAAACTGACGAGCTCTTGTAAACTGATAGCGGAAAGGAAGAGTGGTATTATTAATAGAGAGGAAGGGCGGAGCGAATTGACTGAACCTTATATGTAGAATAATGTTTTATTTTTAACTACAAAACATGAATATAACAAAGTGTAGAGCTGAATATAAACAGGCGAAAATGACTGAAAAAATAGCTAGTAGCTGTAAAATTGTTTATTATTGCAAGCATTTTACAACTATTTTTTAATCGCAAAAAACAATAATAACTATTATAAAATATCGTTTACTATTTTGGTTGAAACTTGCGTAAGCTTTCATCTAATATATAATCTACAAACCTATCTATAGGTTTAATAATAAACGGTATAGTAGTGAGTCCTATGACAGTAACAAGCCATGTTCTGGAACTGGTTGGCAAAGACTTCCTTTTTTGCAATAAATAGTACGAAAAGGCGCAAACTCGATTAATGGCGAATCCTGGAATGGCTACTGAAGCCAGAAGTTGCCATATTAAGGTGTCGGTTGTGGTGTAGGCTACTTTCGATTTGTGGTTTAATTCATTTATATTTGCCTGGAATAATAAAAACGAATTAGAATAGTTCCTTGATAATATGGCGGAGAAATGTTTTATGTCTTCAGAACCTTGTATTGCTGGTTGCCTGGAACAATGGACGATATACAACTGAAGTCAATCAATAATATTACGAACACAATTTATAATTTCTTATTTACCTTGTAAGATTTCACACTTTTATGTCCTGTATCTGCTAATACATACAGAGTGGCAATTCCGTAGGTTACATTGACCCACTTTGTGCCTATAATCGATCTGAACGCTTCACCTACTTCATTCGCGTAACCTTAAATCGTATTCAAAGGTAATTCTAGGGCCAATTTTCTAATCATAGCAGCTGTACGTACCCAAATATCTCACTGGAGTGTCCCTGTATAAGTCTACTGTTTTATTTTCATTCATTTCTCTTGGATTCGTGCGAAATTGCTAAATAAAACGGTTTGGTTTGATTCAGAGTGTATCGTTATAGAAGAAAACCACGAGGGGATCACAAAAAGTACCTGCTGATCTCTACTTGTGAGGTTAGGTGACAGTGTCATGAGCATGATTTTAATAAATTAGTATGTTAAGAAAGACGTAGGGTGGAGTGTATAAACAAATTATTAAAGATATAACTATAATAAATAATAAAATTTTTTATTCTGAATTGAATGCTTAAGTACAATCAGACCTATTCGCTTTTAACGGCCTGTTGGTCTAGGGGTATGATTCTCGCTTCGGGTGCGAGAGGTCCCGGGTTCAAATCCCGGACAGGCCCGTTTGATACTTTTTTTATTTTCTTTTTTTACATTAAAATTTTGTTTTAATGAATTAGATGTTTTCTTAAGTTGTGAAATTAAATTTATATTTTTGTTACTATTAAATATGATACAATTAAGGGCGTTATTGTTAATTTATTGCCTATGAGAGCGGGAAAATTTTGGTCACCATTCTGTCAATAAAAGAGTTATGAAATTTAAGTCTTGAGGTTATTTGGTGCTGTAGAAACCCTGAGATTTCGGGTTCAGTCTAGAATCAATTAGAAAAAGGTTGTATAACGAAGTATATATTTCTGATAATAAATTATAATTACAAAGGCAGTACATGCAGATAGGTCCTAAATGACAACATAGTTATATAATGCATTATACGGTCATAATTTTGTTCACATATTCAATAGTCAAATAAGTGGTACATTCGTTATTAATCTGTGCTTCATCCAGGCAAGATTCTATAAGAACTAGTACTTAATCTAATCTTGTCTAATTCCTTTCACCGTCGTCAAATTGAAGAGCATCATCGGTTATGAGAATTCCAGCTATACAGGCTGTCATAAAGCACACTAATGCCCCACCCACAAAAGCCCTGAAGATCAGCCTGCTAACGTTTTCCTTCTTCTCTGGAACTAAAGCAGCCATGGTGGAAACTAGGATTCCAATTGAGCCAGGATTGGAAAAACCGCAAATTGCATACGTTGCTATTACTCTTCCTCTTGCCTATAATATGGTTTTTAGACGAATGAGGGAAAAAAGGAAAGTGTGCATACTGATAACTCCATTTCCTTTAACTTGGAGAAAGCCACAAATTCGTTAACCATAGTTTTGATCCCTATGAGCTGGGCCACTCTTTCACATTCGTGCCATTCTACTCCCATGATCCAAGCTATTGGGATGAACACTTTACCTGCTATAAGCTCCAAAGTCCACATATTGGCATCGTCAGTAAAACCTTTTGAAGGCAATCACGTAGGTAAAATATTTAACTGATCGGCAAGCCTAGGCAGTTCACTTACCCAGCAGAATTCCAAGCCACGACAGCACTCCATTAATTACATACACGAAAGCAAGGGTGGCTGTTACTCCCGATATAATGGCTGCAATCAAATGAAAAGCATCTGTAGCCCCCTTACTGGCTGCGTCGATCGCTGACGTATATTCTCTGCAAAATTACACTTTCCGGCACTCTCCTTAAAGCTGTTAGAGAGAGATTCATACACTTCCACCATGTGCACGTGCTCCTTCTTAATCTTAACTTCCTCTACTTCAGGATAGAGCAGCTTGCTAAAGCATAGAGCCGAAGGAGATGACATAATACTGGCAGTAACTAGATCTTGAGCCCTTGCTCCGTAGATTATGTAGGCGGCAAATGTCGATCCTGATGATTTTACAGATAAGTGAAACTTTATGGTTTTTGGAAGATGTCGTACCAGACACGCAGGCAAATCCTGCTAACATCATAGAATGCAACTCTGAGTCTGTCAGGTGTTTCAGGTAGGGTCTAAGCATCATTGGCCCTTCAGACTAAGAGATAGGAGTAGACGATTAAGCTGATTATGAATTTTTAAAATAATTACCATTCCAACGAAGGCCATTGCTACACTATTAACACTTTCACATATTGTCGTTCCCATAAAATACTGCAAGCACTCTCCCAGCATATTGATGAACCTCTGCATGAGACCATAGTAGTAGAGAAGGTTTACTACAAAGCCCACCAAGAATATTACTGATAAGGCCTAACAATGGGAAGGTTTATGTAGTTGTTGGAGTTTTGAGTAAGATTAAACGGACCCTAAAGGCGAAGACTTTTTCTTCATTCACAAGGAGTGGTCCATAAGTGAATGCAGCGGCCTCGGCTCCATAATCCAGGAAGGTGTTAACATGGTTGGAGAATGTTTCTAATACATTTCTGCCCAGTTCCCACCTAATTGTGAGGAAGCCGATGGAGAATTGAAGGATGATACCCCAAGCGACTGTGTGCCAAGGTACCTAAAGGGGTGAAGTAATAAGGAACCAATGTTGCAATGAGGTTCTAAATAATATTGAAAATTCCTTACATGCTTATGATTTGCTGAAATTAGAAATCCAAAGATTAGGAACACCGATAGCCCTATTAATGGTCTCAGTCTTTTTTTGCTATCTGATGTATCAAACCATAGATAAATCAAAGTAGCGGCGAGCAAGCACGCGTAGAACAAAAGTGATCCATATCTGGAAAATATTGGCAATTTTGCGATTGATGAAATTTGATTTAAATACAAAAATGTGTACTTAATTTTCCCGAGGAGAGCCTTTCCTGGCTTCCAAGCGTGTGCATTAATCACTGGAAACCCATAAGGCTTTAGCAGATAATAGTAAAATAAGGACCAAACGTAAATCAAATATAATATTATCAGGAGGCCGTAACCCTGCGCTGTGGTCTTGTTGAAAGCATACCAGCTTAAGTCATCTACAAATTGAAATAGTGTGTTTTTATATAAATAAAAATACAAGTAATAACAAAAAAGATATAATATTTGCTTGCAATGGTAGTCCTACTTGTATGGTTAATAAAATACACGGTGGCTCCAATGGTGTAACCAGTAATAATTAAGAATATCAGAACATATATCACAAATTTTCTTATTTGGGGCTGCAAGTAAATCCTCTCTGGAATGAACCTCGTGAAAGTTTTTGATTTCCGTGTCTCATTTTCGTTCTTGTTTAAATCGATTCTGTGATGAGAATCTTCCGTTTCCTGAAAAATTTATGATATTCTATTTTTTATGCAAATTAGGCGTTCTTCGAATTTAGACTTTAAGGTGACATTTCTATCAATATTGAATGTGTTCAATTTAAAAGCTTTATTAAGAGTTTGTTGCCTATGATAAGTAAAATTTTTGGTCACCATTCTGTCAGCAAGAAAGTTGTGCCAAATTTCTGTTAAGGTTAGAAAATTACTTTTATTTATAATCATTTTTAACTAAACTTATGATAGTTAAAGAATCTTATGGTAAGATTATTACCTATAATTTTCATTTCATTATCTTCATCAGAAAGAAAGTTATGTGAAAAAATATCCAAACGATAAGACTCCTTTGGAGGGTCATATCTCAGTAACGGTATTGTTTCTCAGAACTTTTTTTAAAACTATTTTTAGTTATACTTTTAAACCCATAAATTTTCTATACATTTTTTCAAACACCCTACTTTTTTTGTTTCTTTTTAACACTTTTTGTGTTTTTTATTACTAGATACCTTGCACTTAAAGGTTTTACGAATAATTTAATTTATTGTGAATAAAATAATGTTTCGATGTACCTTTTACAGCTGAATAAACAATAATGATAAAAATTACAAGTGTAGCACAAACGCACCGTAGTCCATCCTCTTGTTTGTTGTTGTCAGAATCTCATTTCCAGTGATTCATTTCTTGTTTCTGTAATTTCGGCGAGCGTATATTTAAGCAAGTTAGTTTCCGTTAAAATGGTTACTTTAGCCCATGAGGGTTGCAGACAAGAAGATATTGTACGGAGATTGTATATCTATCAATTGATTCTTTTTCGTGTAATAAAACGATGCGATGAGACTGTAGATTACAAAAATCGCAAGGACGTAAAAGATGTACAATGCGTAAAAGATGTACAATTTGAGATTGCATTTTTTTGCGAAATCGTTCACATACGAAAACCATTCACATACTTACGGCTCCATATCTGAAAGGCGAATTATTTATTACTAGACAAATCAACATAAGTGTTAAAACAGTAATAAGAAGACTAAAGGAAACGAATTTAACTCCCAAACAGTCTGCTAGAGTCCCCGAGCTTAGGCCACGTAACAAGATCAGGTGGTTACAATTTGCAAAATCTTTTGCTGGTTGGCATGACTAGAGATCTAAGATCAATGAGGAAAAATCCTTTTTAGAGAGGAAACAAGAATATAATTATGGAAGTCAGATGGACCTAATTAAGCATACGAAGATATTGAGAACGGTTGGCAGAATGTAATCTCGGGTAAAACATTACCTTTGATGGTGGTTCCATTAAGCCTTGGGAAGACATTAGCTGGGAGAGCCGCGGGGACCTTATTGAGGTAAATTTCAGAACGAATGCTGACTAGTACATTCACAATATCCTTCTAGAGTATGTTTTGCTTTATTTAGGCTTTATTGGATAAGATAACGTTGCGCTATTGCATGATAATACCCGCGTCCATGCCGCAAGAACAGTGACCCAGTACCTCGAGGCTGTCGGGATTGAGGCATTACAGTAGAGCCATCTTCGAATCCTGATGCTAATCTCATAAAACATCCATGGAACATCCCGAAGTAGTAGATTCATGGTGATATATTTATATAAGAAATTAACTCTCTCTCGAGATATCGCCTCTTAAAGTCTAATTTTTCAAAATGTTTTGCACAATAGATATATTTGTATATAAGTATGTTACCACGAATCGATATGTATTTGACCAAAGAATATGCGGTTAAGCGTTGGACCCCTCGTTCAGAGATACCCTGCATGCAAGCACGAGATTTAGCTCCTATCTAAATTGCAGCTTTAGGAATTGCTGCACAGGAAGAATGGAATCGCATTTCGCATGAAACTATCAAAGGTCTTCTGCGAAGCACGTCTAAGAGAATGCAAGCTATCGCTCGAACTAGAGGAGGAGATTTCCTTATCTTAGAATATTATTATACAGGGTGTCTGGAAATAACGTAGAAATATTTTGAGAGGTGATTCTAGAGATGAAAATAATGACAAAGTTTTTGTAAACGTACCCCTAAAATTGTTGATTCAGCGGACTAGAACCTCTTAAAGGGAGAACTTCAAAGATGGTTTCGCCGCCATATCTTCGAAATGATTTGCGTTACAATTATGAAATTCGCTACACTTTAATAAATTCGAATGGGAAAACTTTGTTAAGGTTAATAATTGCAGATTTTAGTCAGGAGCGTCATATACAGGGGGTTTCCCACATAAATATTTCCCTAGCTTTTTTAATTATGACATTTAAAAATGTTTTAAATCGAACTTCTGAATTTCAAGGATTTTTAAGCGAAAAAGGCATTTTATCTCATTAGGATGGATGGATTTCCTGAAAAAATAGTTTTCATAAACTTATGCACGATTACGTGGATACTGAAATGAATCTTAATAAGTATAATAGGCATCCTTTGCGATAAAAATATGTCTTTTATTTGCCAGCAATAACGTGACTAAGATTATTAAGAATTTATCATTTATTCACAACAAATGTTGATAATGGCCTCCGTTTATTTCAAAGCATCCTTTAATAATTCGTTTCGAAAATATTGCGAAAGAACTATCATCAGAGTTCTCCCTTTAGGGGGTCTAGCCCTTTTAAAATGCAAGTTTTGGGGTATGTTTCCAAGAACTTAAAAAAAATTATTTTAATGTCTAGAATCACCTTTTAAAATGTCTCGACGTAATTTCCGAACACCCCGTACTGTCGTTATCGTTACTCTCTTTAATTAAATCTTAAAACCGAAATCAGGATGATTTATTAAATTCTCTACGAGTTTATTGTAAAGCTTCGGCTTTTAATTTGTTTTTCCAATGAAATTTTTTTCCAAAAAAAAACAAAAAATGCCAAAGGAAACAAAAAAATAATGACTTAAAATAAAATAAACAACATTTTTGTATGCGAGTGTATTCGGTCGACATACCGGCGTTATGATACCTCTAAGGTTTTTATTACTGTATAATTTTATTCGCATAATATCGGCAACAAATACACAAATTAAGGTGTTTTGGATTTACTATTAGAGATAAGGATAATGACGTAAATAATAATTCGGTAATTGCTTAGTATTTGTGTAACATAAGATAATCAAAAGAGAAGTGTACTTAATATGAATTGAGTATCTAAGATATTTTTTTCTTTTTGATTTAGACACGGAAGTTATCATTCAAAATCGTACTATTTTTATACAAGTTTTCAAGTGATCTCCATTGACGAGCTCCCCTACTGAAGTTCAAAATCATTAATCACATTCAACTCGATGAACAATAAAGACACTGATACTTACCGAATCCGATAGTACCATCTACTAAAGGAACTAGTAAGAACAATTTTTTCGGTTAATTAACCTAGACTTACTAACCTTAATGATATTGTGTGTCGAGTTGTTGTTGCTTTCCATAATTCCGTTCTAAGGAATTTTTTCTAACTCATATCGCTGACCTGAAAAAAAATATTGTTCTTATCAAGAATTCGGTACCGATATATTTAAATGGTAGGAACTACATGCATATACTGAGGAGCTAAAAAAATCTCGGTCAATCCCAAAGGTTTTTACAGCAACTGGATGGCTTTAAGGTCATTAATGTATAAAAGTCGCTACAGAAGGCCCTTTTAAAATATTTGATGTGTTTTTGCTATTTCGAACCTCTCTCTCATACGTCCATTTTTGACTCAGGATTAGATCATCATAATCAAGAAGTATACACCGAGGTTTCGACACAAAATGCATTAACGCCTTTAACGTACATAGGTCGTTACAGACAGTAGTTTGAAATTTTTCATGAAAAAAGAAATAGTTTGCTTTTTTTCAGGGGAGGGGAAGGAGTGGTAAAGAAGGCTTTAGTTTAATACAGAAATAACAAACTTATGAAGTTTCATTACTATCCAACAAACCAAGGAAGTTTATTTTTGCATACATTTTTGTATTTTGTATACCGAGTGTATTTTTAAAAACTTGCCACCCTCCAGACTTCTAGAAGTGCAACTAAAGTTAAAAATATCACGGTAAGTCGACTTTAGAATGGAGGGTGAACAGGGAGAATGAAAAACCATCGATCGACAATATTGCAGGGGTGGAAATCCTTTCGTTTTTACCAATAGAAAAACATGGGGCAAGTGACACATCGTTTTGAAAGTCTTCAAATTTTCTAAAAAAACCTTCCCAATTTTTTTTTAAATTCAAATTTCGTTGAAGAAATGGGTTATTTTGTGAAATTATGAAAAGAAGGAACAAAAACGGACGCCCAATACTGGGTGGTAATTAATTCTATTTCCAAGATGGTGCCTTGGCGCACTGTGCTTTTTCGGTTCGACAGTTTCCTGAGAATAATTTTCCTGATAGGTGAATTGCCAGAAGAATTACCATCGAGTGACCAACTAGACCTCCCGATTTCACGCCTCTCCACCTTTTTTCTTTGAGAATTTGAGGATTAATGTACAGGATTTTCAAGTATGACATCGAAAACTTTTACCACCTTGTCATAACCTTTCACAACAGCCGTTTGAAAAAGTGCAATTAGAGTTTGAAGATCGTTTGCATTACTGCATAGAGAATAATGCAACGCATTTCGAACATCCCTAAAAAAAATTAAAATTAATTATAAAAATTAATTAAACAAATTGGTACTGTTGCTTATACAATTTGAATACCTTTTATACCGATGTGTCACTCGATCCATGTGTCCTATTTAAAAAAACGAAGGGTATGTTACCTTTGTGGTATTCATGATTGGGGGTGAGAACTTTATTTATTTTTCGTCTCCCTCATCCCTTCTATGGTTGAAGCGTCTCTGCACTTTTACCTTTAGCTCACACTTCTGAAAATCGAGGGGCGGCAAGTTTTAAAAAATACCCCTTGTATGTTTTATATTCGATTTCTTCGTATTTTTTGGGTCAACTTGGACAATTGTACGAAATATCCCATGAAATTTAATCAACTTTCCATAGCTACCCGTCGAAGACTATAAGACCGCTTCACAATCTATGACCAAAGGCGCGTGGAGGTTTTATTCTTCGCAAAAAGCTCATTATTGGTTAAATTTAATTTAAGTTTTAAGTATACTCAATTTTCCCCCTTTATCTTGCTTAATATAAACTTTAATTTATAACAGCAGGGTTTCATTTTCAATCGGGTACGACATCGATCTTATAGATGGTTTGTATGGGACAAACTCTCATATCAATCAATAATTTACCTCCGAACGATACATTCCATTATTGATCAATGCGAAATAAAATAGTGTACTCGTATATCGTACATTCATGGTGAGTGTTTGTCGATGATTAATGGGGGGATCTCGAAAACTGGCAGAGTTAGAAAGCAGCTTAACCGCAGCAAGAACTGTTTCCTTTTTAGGAAAATTAAAGGCTTTCTTGATATTTTTATACCGCCAGTTTTCAAAATGAAGTCTATTTTTTCGGAATGAATATCCAATTTTCACTCATTTAGTCATAGAAGCAGTTAGAACAACTTATTTTTATGAGTAACGACCGCTAAGACAATTTTTTTTAATGCAAATATTGTGTCTTTTTATATTTCTGGATTTTGAAAATATAAATTTTTTTTCTTGTACTAAAAATGGTACTCTTTTTCACTTACAGGTAACACAAAGTTTTCAGCTGTCAAAAAAAATTCTATTTCAAGCAAAAACTTTTAATTTGGGGCTAGTACGGCCCTGTACATGTTTGGCTTTGGTGCTCAACTGAGTTTTCGAAAGGATTGGTTATCAAATGGACCATCCAAGGCGGCCACAAAATTCAAGATACATTAGCTAAGCTATAGAAAAAGCACCAAATCAAAAATTTGTCAAATTCCATGAAAAATTCTTTTTAAAAAACGATAAAATTTATTTATTAAATTTTGATGTATTAGACGGCTATTATTCAAAGTGCGGCAACATTTAAAGGGGTCATTTAAGTAGTGGCCAATCTTCAAGGACTGATTCTTTTAGTGATTTGAAAACAAAAAGTAATTATAAACACAGGTCCGGCAATGCCTCGTTTTCAAGATACAGGATGTTATTTTTTTTTTAATAGTTATATAGGGTGCCTCTAAAAGGTTTGTACGAAATTCGTCCACAGAGTCCTGAGGAGAAAACATGACGTTTTTACCCGGTTTACCTTAGTTCAAAAGTGAAGGGTTGTAAAATTGCAGGTGAAAATTCAAAAAAGAAAAAAAAATTACTTCCTTTGTAATGGTACCATCTAAACAAAATCACGTATCAAGGAGTTTTTAGGAGCGAGAAATCAGAATCCATTGCATTTTCGATGCACATTTTGAAAAGCACCGTCAGCGTTAGGTGAACTCTGTTTAAAAGGGCATAACTTTTTTAACACCCGGTATAAATTTAATTTATCGTCTTTCCTACATGTTTTAAGAAAAAAAAATATCTTGGTACAAGTTTCTACGGATATTCGATTTTGAGATATTTGAAATTTAAAGTTCGCTGCATGTCATGAGAAATAATTTTTCATGATGATTTAAAGTACATTTGTATAATACAGTAAGATAAATAATAAAAAACTGGTATAGTCTAATAAAAATATTAATATTTAAAAAAATGATAAAAATTGAAAATTTATTGAATAAATATGCACTTTAAAGCTATTTTTCAAAACATGTAGCGAACTTTAAACTTGAAATATCTCAGAAAGAAACGTCCAGAGGGACTTGTACCCACATATCTTTCTTTCATAGACAATGTAGGAAGACACAAATTTTGACATAAATAAATTTTATACCGAGTGATAAAATAGTTATGTGCCATTAAAAAGAGTTCTCCTAGCGCTGGCAGCGCCGTCTGCCATGTGTGTCGAAAATGTAAACGGGTTCTGGTTTCTCATTTCTAAAAATCTGGTGATGCAACATTTTACTCATATTGTAACTGAAATAATATATATTTTTATTTTCACTTTGACGTCCTGTGTTTTCAAAAGCATCCATTTTTGGACTAAGGTAAATTGGGTTAAATCGTCATGTTTTCGCCTCAGAAGTTTCTTGTAGAATTTTGTAGAAATCTTTTAGAAGTACCCCGCCTTATTCTGTAGTCATTTGCATTTCATTCCTCCTCATCCTGTTCTTCAAAAACGCATGGCGTCGTGCATAAGTGTCGCCCTTATGTTGTTCAGCGACAAGGGACAAGATAGAGCAGCCCTTAATTATTGGAATCACATCGTTCTTCCTCATAATTTTCTGTGAGCAGGGGTGCTGTAAGTGCGACTATCGTAAATTAGTTTTGTAGAAAGTATTTTTCTGAATCTGATGATGTATGACAAGTTAATATTAGAACAATTTTAAACTGAAAAAATTTAAAATGTCTATTTCTTTGAATACTGATACGTCGGCTTGAATATTACAAAGAAGATTTTTCTTTTGCATTTAACAATGTATTTATCCCTAGTTTACGTAAAATGTTATTGCCCCTTCTCGTCGGGTACCATATGAACGCCAGGCTCCAGGCATGTTTGGACAATAGGATGAGATGAACTGAAATGCAGATGATCACAGGATAATGCAGATGGCCCCATGACGATATAGATGGTTACATAACTCGTAATGTGCAAATTTACCACTCAACATATATATTGTTCAAATTTTTCAATTTTTCTTAGTTAAAAATTGCTTTAACATTAGCTTGTCGTCCATTATGAAATTAAAAAACATATTGTCTATCAAAAAATGTAAAAAAAGAGTTTTATTTGAATTCCTGAAGTTGATACCCGAAGAAGGATAAGTTAAATTTAAAAAAAATCTTGACGTTATTTGGTAGTCAGAAAAATATCACTTTATTTGGTTTTTAATTAATCAAAATTCGTTCGTAGATAACTGAGTTACAGCTTCGCCCGTTTTTTTGAGACATCCTGTATTAAAAATTCTCCTAAGTAACAAAAAGATGCAAACTAATATGACGGCAAAACTTAGTAACAGTTTTTAATGTAGAATAAATGAATAATTTTAAGCTAGAAATTTTTTTGTCTCCTTTTGCCAATGGCGTACACAGGAATAACGCCGGAAACCTAAGAAAAATCGAACAAGAAAAACACTGTTAAATCTACACTTGAACAAATGGTACTCATTTTTTGAGTAAAAAAACAAACGTTTATCAATAATTATCACGAAATTTATAATAGCCGATGAAAATGCCCTTCAACCTCAATGCCGGCATTAGCTGTTCTCAATGTTGCGGAACAGGTTGAACTATTCCCGGCGTACATCTTATCTGATATCGATTCGTTCTATCTGATTCCTTCTATAAACGAAGGACTTTAGATGCCCTCAAAGGGAAAAATCTAACGGATTCGAATCCGGCGACCTGAGCGGCCATGAACGTGCGTAATGCGAAAAAATATAAATGTTTAAAAAAAGTCAGCGGCGCATAAATAACGATAATAACCATAAGTAAAACCGTCGAATTTCAACAAAATCGGCCATGGATTATTAAAACTTTTACGAAAACGCGATTTTTTAAGAAAACTTAAATACCCTGTGTCCTGGAAACGAACGACCTATCTTTATACAATTGTTTCGTCTTAGAATCACCCAGAGAAACAACCCTTAAAGTTGGTCACGTACTTAAATCCCACTCCGTATAAATAACTATTAGTTCACTAGTGTTTAAAAAAATTATTTTCTGCTGGTCGCCTATTAATGCGGCTGATTAATATATTTACCGAAAATCGACCGTTAATGACGCTCTTTCACGCACAATTTTTCAAAAACTGCTTATGTACATTTATGGGTTATTTTATTTACCTTAAGTCCACTAATTTCTAATAATTAAAAATACGTTACATTTAAGATTTAATGCAAATTAAATTTTCCACAAAGCTCATGACTTAAATTTGTTTATTCACTTGCTGGTTCACTTGTTGAAACGAGACTTAAGTAAAACTGCACCGATTTATAAACAGCAATCTAAATCAACTGGTGCGCGGACCTAATGCGAAGAAGTTCTTGACGAAGTGACCTCGCCCATAACAGTTTACACGAGGTCCCCGAAGCGAAATTGAACTGCTTTAATTAAAACAATTTTAATTCGTTTAATATCTGCGTGCGGTTATTCTAAAATGTATTAAAAATCCTTTCCAAATACAGTACTTTGTTAAATGGGTTTTACCGAGGGATTGAAAGGCAAGTAAATATGGCCGAAAACCAGTTACGACTGTATTAATTAATATACGTATTGGATTAGATAAATTTAACTTCATTTTATGTGCGAATCACGATTTCTATTGTAGTAAGCAACACAAGTACCGATCAAAATCATTTTTCGAAGAAATTTTGATACTCGAATGATTTCAAGTATAATCCACGTACAGAGTGGTTCAACGAAAAGCACGTGCCTATTTTGCACATATATTTAAAATTGAATACGAAAATGCGCGTACACACAGATTTCCTTTTCACGCGGGAAGTTTTTGATGCGCAATCGTAAAAAACGTCATTCTGCGCATCAACAACTTTCCCTTACGATAACAAAATAGCTGAAATGGCGACTGCGCAGAACCACAGATCACACTTGTGCGTTCGCGGCTTTTACTTAGCGCTTTCCCCCTCGAGCACAAAGTTAACGAACCTATACACGATTTTTTTTTAACAGACGAAAATCACGATGCATATTCCTAGGCGGACCACAGTGTATCACATGAAACATTACACAGCCTGAAAGACTGTAATAAAGGATACGAGATTAGAAGTATATTAACCAATTGTTTCTAAAGCTGATTCATTAATAAAAGTATTGCGCAGCTTGATATAGAAAAGCTAATTGATTAACGCATAATGGGAAAAGGCACGGTAAACAAGATTGTACGTATTAGGTGTATTGTCCTTACGGATGTGTAATAGAAACGTTACGATGATAATGAACCTAAATGATAATGAAAGCTGGCAGTAAGTTTGTTACAAAAGAGAAAATACTAAAATGGTTACAAAGAGATTGCGCCCGCTAGTGTTCGACCATGAGGATCATCTCGGTAACCATAGGAGGTACGAGTTGGGTTAATTTGACGCAAAGTTGCGCAATTCAAGAATAAAAAAAAATTAATTCGTAAACCATGGGAGAAACCGAAATTTTGGAAAAAATATTACATTATTTCCGGATCGCATTTGACAAGCTGATCCAAAACGATTTCCATTTCATCACTGCAATTTTGCCTCTTCTACCACGTGGCGAAGCCACATTTAAAATCCGACGTTTCGATTTCCTCACAACCTTCGTCACTTTTGGCTCGCATTATGGGCGTCTTTTCCATTTTTGAATTAACCTCCTTCTCTTGGATAGGATGATGTATCACATGTTGAGGTTCAGTTTAATCAAAAATCCCGTTTTTCAAGTTTTTGGGTAAAGGCAAACAAGGATTTATCAAAGAATGTGCGCAAAATTACGATATACGTAGGTTTGTTGGTAAATAAAGGGTGATCATTAAAAAAGATATTCCAGTAAGCGTCGAATGTCAGAGGCATGTCTTGGATAAATTCATTTCTTACCTGCTGTCGGTTGGATCTCTGATGGTAAATAGCAAATGGCTTAATCAACGCCCTACGTTGACGGTTCACCGTCTACTGCCAGTTTTTTTTTTTTAATGATTCACCTGTTACAATTCATTAGCTCAAATTTGCACTTGATTTAAGTTCCTACGCTAGATTGCATCGAAACGCTTCTGCTATGCGCACATGTTATTTAAACACCAACCGGTGTGTATAGTGAGAACAGTACATAAAGTTCTCATAGCATGGACTAACTGTTGTAATGTGTCCATTCGAGCGGGATTCGTCATTTCACTTTAACTGTGCACGTTCAAACAAGTGCAAAAAAAAAAATTAAAAAATAGAGAGATTTCATATGTATTTTTGCTTTTGAGTTCGAAGAGCACTGGAATCTTGACGGGTTTCGGAGAATAGAGCAAACGGAATAAATTATAAATATGGTGTGAAATACGAAGTTTATCCAGAAGAGCGCTAGAAATGAATTAAAACAGGCTATAAATTAAATGAGGGCGGGAAATGGAGATATGTCACACGAACTTTCCCAACCTGTAGTGGGGTTAGTAATGATAAAATTATGCATGTGGTGCAAATATTCAACTATCTATTTTCCGCAATTACGAGCAACTATATCTGAACGAAAATATGAAATTTTATCTAAATTATTCTCAAGTAAGTTGATATTTGTTTTCATGACCGTGAATCGCATTATTTTCATCCAAAGTGATTAAAACGGTAATTATGTTAATTTATATGAATTAATTAATACTAGGAGTTAAGTGATCAATGCAATTAACTGATTAATTAATTCGTGCAAATGAGTATAATATATGCATAGGTTCCTATAATGATGATGAGTATTTCGCAAGTAATTGAAGTAACTGATTAGATTTCAAGAATGCGTCTCAAAGTGAGTTCCTTAAACATTTAAAACGTATCACGAAATTAATTTACCTGCTGTTTGTTTTTAAATCCCCATATTTCCTAACAAGTGAAGAAAAATACGAGCTGATTTCTTGTTTAATACTTAAGGTTTTCTTCGAAATTGTAAAACAAAACTAGATATCTGTAGCAAACGTAGCTAATTTTTAAGTTTAATATACAAATTCAACTAATTTTACGCGGCTAACACACAAATCGAACTGATAAAGTTCAATAAAGGATAATGGGAAATTATCATTATTATTGTGGTTTAAATACAGGGTGAAACGATTTGATTTTTCACATGGATATTTTACAATTTTAGCCCCAAATGAGACGCGAGTTTAGGGAAATATTTGTGTGATAAGTTTTATAAAATGGACGAAAATTTCGAGGCACAAGTTGGATTCTCACGTAAGTTAGGGCCTCACTTACGACAAAAAAGACCCGGTAATCTACACATCCGGTAACTTGGCCGAGCTAATCGGGGCTACTTTCCAATTATTGCGGCCTAATACTTAATGATTGGCATATTGAGTTTGCGAGAGACATTTTTCAAATAATTAAAAGCTCCCATATCTTGGAGGTAGATCAAACAAGTCATCGGCATGACTTGTATTTCCGTCAGGAACTATTTTCCACTTGATTAAACATTTTACTATGAAATTTTTCTTATTTAATGCGTTTAGAAAACTGGGGCAAAACTCATTTTTTAACAGCGATAGATGAAAAACAAATAATGTCACAAGAAGTTTGCCTTTCATGATAAATTAAAATGCTTTTAGTCGATGAGAAGATTTACAGTATCCATTAATTTCCATTAACCATTGAAGTTTATTTTTTGAAATTCACCAATAACGAGACTCTTGACTGCATGGCGAATTCGATATTTATTATTGCACAGGGTGTTTCAAAATAGTATGTCTTAAATTTGAGGGGTGATTCTATGAGTGATTTTGAGAAAAAAACTTTATATGACCCTAGGTCCGTTTTCGCTTTCTGTCTGAAATACAGGGTGTTAAAGTTTGCTATATTTTTAAAATTTTTTTTTAAGTACGAACCTGCATTAAACATGTTTATCAAACTTGGTGGGCGTAAGTTAGGTGCAGAAGCACTTCTTTTAAGAGAAAATCGAATTTTTAAATGCAAGCAGTGGCGCCCCCAAGGCCATGATCCTGACTAGTTCTTGTGAAAAATATGTTACGCCGCTGCTTTTCAAAAAAATAAAAATCGTTTTCTTGATTCTAATTTTTTTTGTTATAAAAATGGTCTCTTAAACTTTTTTCGTAACATCAAGCGTTTTCATACAATTTTTTTTTTTTTTTTTAATCGGTAATTTCTTACTTTATTGAAAACCGGATTTTAAAATTCCTTAGTAAGCTGACTTTAAGGGGTAATAATTTGTTGGTTATTCGCTAAGTGTTCTCGCTTTTTGTCTTAAATTGTATCCATGTTTATTGTCATTGTCACAACAAAATGGATAATTTTGCTAATACGGAGTTGGCAGATATCCATTTCATTTATGGTCTCGATGATGGCAACGCAGTAGAAGCTGCCCGATTGTATCAAGAACGCTTCCCAAACAGGCTCACGCCAGATAGACGTACATTTTCCGAAGTCCATAGGAGATTAAAGGAAACTGGTACTTTTAAACCTAACAACCGTTTAAAAGGTGCCTCTTAAACTGTCCGAACTCCAGAAATCGAAGAAGCAGTTATCAATTTAGTAGAAGAAAATCCTGAACCGAGTATTAGAAAAATTGAAAATCAATTGAATATTTCGCACGTTCTGGTTTGGAGAATTCTACACGATTTTTCATTGTACCTATATCATATTCAGCGTGTCTCAAGCCTTACTTCTTCAGGATTTTGCTTTGAGAACCGGTCTCTGCCAATAGATTTTACAAAAGATTGCGCTAAATCCTCTGTCCAGTAGTGAAATAATGTTTACGGACGAAGCTAGCTTTTCAAAAATTCTATCAGAAATTTTCACAATAATCACTACTGCATCGAGAAAAACCCATATCGAATTGAAGAATCTCACCATCAAGTGCAATTTTCAGTTAATGTATGAGCTGGAATAATTGCTGATTACTTAAACGGACCATTTTTTGTACCAGACAGATTAAACGGCAATACTTATCGTCGATTTCTAGAGAACAACTTGCCCTTTTTACTTGAAGTAGTTTCGCTTTTAACGAGAAACAGAATGTGGCTCATGTATGACGGTGCACCACCTCATTTCAGTGTTGAAAGAAGAGAACATTTAAATCGTTCATTTCACAACCGGTGGATTGGTCGTGATGGATCACAACCATGGCCTCCTCGGTTTCCCGATTTAACGTGTTTGGATTTTTTCGTATGGGGTCAACTTGAAGCTCTGGTTTACAACACTCCAGTTGACAGTGTGGAAGATATGAGAAATTGCGTAATAGCTTGTTGTAACACTATCAGAAATACTCCGGGAATTTTTCAAAAAGTGCGCGATAATATGAGAAAAAGGGTTGAGGCATGTATTCTTGGAGGCGGAGGACATTTTCAGCGACTCATTAAATTTTTTTTTATCTGAATGGTTGTTATAAATTGCTACAAATTTAGTATTATTATAACTGATTAGGCCGTTATTATAATTTACAATGTTAATCAATTCGTTTGTTGTTTAAAAACGCTTGATGTTACGGAAAACATTTAAGAAACCATTTTTTAACAAAAAAAAACTAGAATTAAGAAAACGATTTTTATTTTTTGGAAAAGCAGCGGCGTAACATATTTTTCACAAGAAATAATCAGGGTCATGGCCTTGGGGGCGCCTCTGCTTGCATTTAAAAATTCGATTTTCTCTTAAAAGATGTGTTTCTACACCTAACTTTCGCCCGTCAAGTTCGACAAAAATATTTAATGCAGGTCTGGACTTAAAGTTTGCTAAATGTTTTTTTTAACACCCTGTATTTCAGACAGAAAGCAAAAACGGACCTAGGTTCATGTAAACTTTTTTCCCAAAATCAGTCATAGAATCACCCCTTAAATTTATGACATACCATTCTGAAACACCCTGTTGTTGAACTTTATACTTCAAATTTTTTCGATCAATTGTGAAGTAACGTCATTGGACTCCCAAAGGAAAAAAACAGCAAATTCAGTCGAGGAAAAGAACATCAAACGCACCTCGTCCATGAGACTGGATAAGCAAAATTAAATTTATGTTTTACGGAAATGCGATGAGATGAGGGAAAATGGTGGGTAGTGGATTCGTTTACATTTGGTGGGGGGGATATCGCCCCTAAGAAATCATCTTTTAATCATGTTACCGAGAAATTGCGGAAGAGCTGGGAAAGCTGAAGCCCGGAAAGGTGTCTTTAGTTGCTTAAAAAATTAAGGATTATTAGCTCTAATTCGATTAACTTTCTAAGATGATTTAATCAAAAGAAGGAATTTCTTCTCTACAACAATCATGAAAAAACTATTATTATATATAATGTAGATGATTCATTTTTCTTAATAATCCACTTACTAGAGCTACATCTTTGGAAGCCTTCGTTAATGCTTATCTATATAATTTAATCTCCATATATTAAACTTTATGAGGAAACTTGCCGTTAGTCCATAAGTCGGTTAGTTTATAAGCCCAGCTTAAGAATTGTTCCACTTTACCGAGAAAATCTTAAAACCCTATGGGTACTACCTCAATTTTTTTTTTCATATAGGAAGCTTCTAAAAATACACATTTGCAGCTTTTAATACTTACAAATTTTTGTTTGGTTTAAACTATTTTCATTCAGACACAAGTGCAATAGTAATTTAATAGGCGCTGAGGGAAAGGTACGTACCTACACTTGAAGTACTCGAATTTGTCTTTCGACGTCCTAGCGGACTGCAAAAATAAAAAAAAAACGTTCTAATGCAAAAAATAATCATATGTAAAAATATATCATAAATCAGTGCATTAAAAATTATAAATTTAAAATTTAAAATATTATTTACTTAAGACTTTGCTTCTTCAAGTAGAAGCGGTGTATCGATTTTTCGGCCTGTCTGCCCTACTTTAAAATAAATTGCTTCTTTTGCTAATAAATTTTTCATTTGCCACCATTGTGCCAATAAAGTTAACTTAATTATCGTGAGAGCCAGCTACTCTGCATCATATAGCCATCTTTGTTTATTATGTGAGTATAGGCGAGGACAAAGACGAATGATATATGTATATGATACTGACCCTGTTACTCTAAGTAGTACATTTGGCTCTGGATACAGTGGACATGTGTGTTATATCTTTAGTCTTCTTTTAAGTGCATGTATGCGGCAAAGATGATTTTATACTGTGCTGGGGTTAGATTTGAGTTGAAACCGAATAGTGATGGTAATTAGGAGCTTAACGATAAAAAAATTAGGACATTTTCTTTAATTTTAAGTGAATGATATTAAATATTTTTTGCTATACATACATATACGCAAGAAAATTATCTACAATTTTCTTTGCACTCATTAAGTCAAACCTGATAATTCGATCCGACTACTAAAGTTTCAGTTCTGGAAAAATTGAGCTGTAAAAAGAGAGAAAATTCACAGAAAACAATATTTTGAATTGCTCAAGGAGACTAGAGTGTAAATGCCCAGATAGCATTGTCCGCATAGATATGGAATGAAATAGGACAATGAAGTAGGGAAAACAGGGACGGCCAGTCTATTCTAATCCCATAAGCAGTTCGATTTATTATGAACCTAAATAATAACAGTTTCTCAAATGTTCCCCGAAAAAAAGCCATAAACTCCCAGAAGTTCCCGCTTCTTTGGGTTATAAATCTGATTAAGTATTCCAGAAGTTTGTAATATTTATTCGCCTGTTTTGGAGGAGATGCCAGAAACTCGGTTAGAATCCTTAACTTTAGGGAGTTGAGGATCAATAACCCTATTTTTAGTACAAAATTTTTTTAAACAAGCGTTTTAATCCCTTTAACCATATTTGTTACTCGACTTCCCTTGAGTTCTTACAACTGGTTATAAAACGGGTTGGTTGGTTTTGATGCTAATTTGCTTTGAAATGGCCTTTAACGTTAGTATTCAAGAGAAAAATGTAAAATTACTTGAATACCGCATTGGCAAAACAGCTGTGGTAACTTTGCCACTATATTTAGTTCTTATAACGCAGCTAATGGGTTCCTTTGAGGTCTTTGAAAGAACTCTTTTGAAAATTATTACTTTAGGGGGCACCGTTAGGGAACGAAACAGTTTTTATGTTGTTGAGTTTTATTTTCATCCGCCGATACCCGGTCGAAGAAAATAAGAACCCCATAAATTTTGTTGATGATAGAGAAGAGTCACAATGGAGCTCAATAGGGCTGTAATATGGAAAGTGCATCAAAAGAGAGTTTTAAATAAGAAACTACGAGACTTTAAGGTTAGAGACTCTTCCAAGCTTTCTTATGCGGCATTTGGGAATAAATAATTGTTTTCGCCTCTCAATTTCAATGCTGGAATCTTTCCGCTCTGATGTTTTATTGAAAATTTTATTTATTATTTATGGACGTTTGAATGTTTAACTAATTACACTCATTTCGTTTTTTTCCTTTCAACTACGCGATTTATAAAACGTGGAAATTAGCGGGTTTACAGTAGTCTGCAAATAGAAAAAAGGTATAAAGTAAAGTGTTGGCAGTGGCACATTAAATCAGCTTCATGATCATATCATGGTTTGGGGCTTTTAAATTATCTCCTGAATTCTCTTTAAAGTCGCTTGTTTCAGAAAATAATTTTTCCTAAAGAATTAACCTGAACTAACCTTTTTTTTTCACGAGGTGAAATCTTCCTAAAATGCATAGTATAGCCCTCTGGCGACTGGGTAGTGAGGAGCTCACCAGGACTTTATTTCCCGGCGCATGCGCTTACCTACAAAAACACCTTTTCTTTTCTCTCGCCAGGAATTGTCGCAAACCATTGCTTCTTATTACCTCAACTAACCTGAATGTTCCTGAAAAACTATGGAATAACAAAGCGATCATTTTGAATGAATAAAATTTTTGCCTAAAGAACCTTAAACTCAGCCAAATCTTCAAATATTTCGCACTACTTAACCCAATGTATGTAACAATACTGATTCTCATCAAAATTCCTGATGTTACAAAATTGATTTTCTGAGTTCAGCATGCGACTAGCCATATCAGTTCGCGTGGGATCTCGACCATTCATTTTATTGTTATCGAATCTTCATGGAATTTACGTTTTCTTCAACATTTCAGTTACGAGTTTAATACTGCATGTTTAGTTGTATTGGAGATTTATCGAAAAATTTCTGTTATTTGTGGGAAATGATTGATAATAAAGACTAAAACTATATGGTTTTTTTATAGCGTTTTTCAAGGTTTTCCATGTCTTCAACCATTCGACCTGATCATCAGTATTATTCGTATGGTGTGTCACATTTTTCCTGCACAAAGAGGTTCAAACTGATGGGTGTCATACACCAACAGATTATCAATGTATTAGGCCCTCATTAATTTCCCACACCCCTAAATTTCATGACTGAAGGCCTCCTAGACAACGGCCTTAACCCGGATACGTTAAAAATGCTCCATTAAGGACAAGCACAGCATAAATTTTTTTTCTATGAAACGACTTTTTAACCAAATAATAAACGCATTTGTTAATCCACCATCAAACACTAATTCCGATTAAAACAACACAGCAAAAACTAATTTTAACCATCACCACATGCAAAAGAGCAATACAAGGGTTCGGCGTCTCCGAATTAGAAAAGGGCCGGCGTCCTCTGTATCGCGCGGATATGGCGTCGCGACGCCAGTAGATTTCGCGCGTTGTCGAGAAAAAGACGCCGCGATAGTGCGGTCCGTTGAGATAAACTTTTCCGAGCTTTTCCGAAAAGTTCCTGTGCTTTACTGTGGTTTGTTTTAGTGTCTTTTTG
The DNA here is from genome assembly GCF_040115645.1 of Euwallacea fornicatus. Lineage (NCBI taxonomy): Eukaryota > Metazoa > Arthropoda > Insecta > Coleoptera > Curculionidae > Euwallacea > Euwallacea fornicatus. The sequence goes on from NC_089558.1 coordinate 3,116,414, forward strand.
GTGGATTGTTTCTGCTGACTCGGTCGTTTCTGGAAAATACTTCCAAGGGAAGATTGGAGGATTCAGGTAAGGTTTGGCGATAATACTGATGTTTTTCTGTTAGAGTAAATAAGGGGGGAAAATGCTTGTAATTACGCACAATTCACTAATCAATATGTAGGTTATCTTCTACGAATGCGTTTATCTCTGATAGTAATAGATGGTTTATTAACTGCTGTTTCTGCAGTGGTTTCATTTCAGCAGAAGGTGCCTCTACCTTTTCCTTACACTAAAAAATTTCAGAAAAATCCAGACACACGACAATAATATTTCGAAGGGTGGTGAATAATGGCACTAAGCTTAACTTCGCGGAGATGAAGATCCCAGTCATTAAAGTCATGTTTAAGGGCTTATTAGAGTTTTCCGACACATCATACAACCTTTTGGGCTATTTTCCTCGGTAATTATTATTTAAATTCGGTTATCAGCTTCCATTGTCACATTAGTACCGGTTTTTACGATTTTGAAAGTATTGTAACATAAAGGTCCCTAAAAATGCTTATCCAATTCTTCAGGATCTCACTTGAGGCATCCAGGATTTATATAGAATTCACAACACTTCATTAGACCAAAAATCGGCACATTAAAAAAATTTTAATTTTTATAAAAAATTCGAAAGGGGGCAAACTACTTTTTGGCAGTTTTTAAATTCGAAACACCGATATCTTGGGAACACGTGGAGTAATTGTCTTAGACAATAGCTCAATGGTCTCAATGCGCTCTGCACCTTACCATAAACGGATTTACAAAATATTTTTTGGTTCCTAAGATAGAGGCCCACACTAGTGCCCATTTTCGGTATTTTAAAGGTTCCTGCTTGCATCATAGACTCGTTACCATAGATGCATGTTTGATCAATTTAATGGTTGATTTGTGTAATTCCTGTCCTATATTAATCTGATCTGCGTCTATAGCTAAGGACTTCAGTCAATTTGTGTACACCAAGTACCATCACAATCGTCTTATACGTAGAGGAGTGAAAGTTACGCAAAAGTTCGTTGAAAATCTAAGGAATCATTTTTCATGAAAATGTTTAAACATGTAAATCATTGTTGTTATTTGTACATTTTTTGACACAAAAGACATTTATATAGAGTTGCCCATGAAGTAGGTAAATGGGTTTTTTAATTTTTTTTAAATTGAACCCCACGTATATTATGACGTTTTTGAGTTCTTTGAGAAGTTCCTAACGTATTTCATATAACATACCCACGTTTACGTTCAAAGGTTTTCGAAAAAAAAACAAAAATAGAAATAATGATAGAACTATTAATACTTAAAAAATAACAGTATAAATTACTATGATCGAATATATTAAAGGTTTCAACTGTGCCTCGTTAATCTACTCTTAACCTGAATTAACCTGACAGTGGGCAAGCTGCAATTCAAATTTCTTAAGAACTTTTTTTTATAATTTGGGAAGGTATTTGTTGAGCTTCTTGAGTAATTTTATTTTTTAACTCTTCTATATTATAGGGTTTATTTAAATACGCCTTATGTTTCAGATAATTCCATAAAAAAAGTCCATAGGGGTGAGATCAGGCGATCTAGCAGGCCACTCTAATTGCCATATTGCGAAAATATTTCAATGACTGGTGAATTTAGATATGGGTATGTTACATCAAATATATTTAGAATTTCTCAAAGAATTAAAAAATTGTCATAATATACATGGGATTCTATAAAAAGAAATGAAAAACTACATTTAGCTATTAAACGGGTAACTCTGTATACAAGGCTGTTACATTTAAACCTGCCCAACAAAAAATAATATTTCACGTGTTCAAGCATTTCCATGAAAAATAAAGTTTTTTCAATTTTGAACGAATTTATTCGGAACTTTTAGTCTTTTATGTATATATTTTTATATTTTCGATAGTCGTTAAAATAAATTTACCTGGGAAATTTTGAGTCAACAAAATCCGTCCACAATGATGAAATTAAAAAGATAATTGCTCTGAAATGGGCGTTAAAGAGGGCTGCTGCGAATGTGGTATCGGAAAGTTACACATTCCATTAAATTTGTTTTTTAAACATAGCTCTGGGGCTTAGAGCTTTGCCCTCGGAAGGGCCAGGCGAATCCAATTATTTGTCTTGCTTGAAAATTTACGGATGTGCATTAGAATTTTTCTGAAATTGAACGCAAGAATCAAAAAGTTAAGGGCGGCTTCCATTAGAAGGAAAAAAGCACTTTTGAGCATTTGTGATAATTATTAGATAAGCTTATATGGACACAGGAATAAACACAAAAAATGATTTTCTGGTTCGGTGGATTTATAGCCAATTCCGGGCTCTTACAGGGTCTTTACTCCAAAAAGTAAACGAACCTTAAATTATTAAAGTTTCTAGATATATTCACTGCTTTCCTAATGGAACGGTTTATCTAATTTTTTCCACATTTTGACTTTTCCGTAAAATCCTTCTATAGGACATAAAAATTTTTCATTAATTGCGAATTTCTGAAATTCTGCAGGTCTTTGCAGTATTCAGTCTAAAGTGGATGGTTACACTTATGTTCGTTCCAGTTATTTTAGGCTAACAAACGTTAATTCGGGTCTGTTGACTTGGGTACAGAGTTCTCCGACTATTTTGTTTTCTTTATCGTTTTACTATGATGTTCATTTCAAGTAAAAGGCACCGTACTTATTTTCCGGAAATTCCACCCAGCCCAGCAAAGAAAATTTGGGTCAATTATGGTCGTTTCAGGTTAGCAAACATTAATTTAGGCCCATTTATGCCTGTGCGGAGTCTTTTCCAAATAAGTAGCCCATCTCCTTGATCGTTTCATTACGATGTTAATTTAGATAAACATAAACGGATCCATTTTACAGAGAGACCAGCTAGTCCGGCATAGAAAATTTAGGAGACGCAATTAGATTATTTCGAGATAAATCCGACTTAACTCAATTACCAGTGACCCGCCGACTTTATAACCCGAACTAAAGCTTTCACCTTATGATGAAGTTTATCACTTGGAGTCGAGGTTAAATCGGGTTAGTTCGGACCGAGCTTCGTACAATCGTTTCCATTAAATTCGTTAAATCAAGTTAATTTGGTTTAATACAAATTAGCGCCAAGACATTCGTAATGCAGAAGTTTCATGTTTTCATGTCAGCCTTCTTACGTCATTTACTGCCAAAGTTCTCTTTCAAAGCGTCGGGACCTTTTGGTCAATACCCGGGGGCTATTAGATTTTTTTAAAAATAAATAAATAATTAGAAATAATTTTCGATTTCCAAATTGAGCGAATTCTCTCCAATTCAACCGATATGGCATCTTTTTTGGTTACCGAGATACCCATGGTTGAGCTAACGAAACGGCCACCGTCGCTCGTCCCAGTTTTTCATGAAAAATAGCGTATGCAATATCCGTCCTTTACTAATTAAAAATGGTCGCAAACGGGCGATTTAGTCCATGGTTGATTATTTGCTCGCGTCAGTTATGTTCGTGGCACATTTACAGCGTCATAAAGCACAGATATGGCACATATTAAAATGAAATGAGCGATAAAATCAAGTGTATATTATTGGTTTTTAATTTGTTCGTCGTCTAGAATCGTCAGAAAAATATGGAAACGAACAACAGTCTTAATCCGTGATTAATCCACGTTTTAGAAGCGGCCGCAGCAACTTGGAACGCACCGTAGGAGGAGTTGGAGAGGAGGGCTTCCTTCGCGGGTTATTCCGAATTGAAAATTCGTGGATCGCGGAGAGCCTCGTGAGACTTTCTAGTTTGATTGGAAAATGGAAAACACCTGCTCAACATTGGGAAAGCTATTTCAGCTCAAAGTGAGCTTGGTTTTGCGTTCATTAATTTTTCCGTGTTTCCCTCTCTATTTACGGCTGAATCAAAAGAGTGAACACTAAAAAGCGTAGAAAACGAGGTCTTCATCTATGAAATCGAGCTTCCAAAACCAACCTTTCAGGTCTAAATATAGCAACTCATTATTATTACAACCTCCGGATAGTTTGATAGACGTGTCTAATTTCGAGTTTAACAAACCTCCCTCTTCCTGCAAACTTCTGACGGTTCCTAATAGAACCAACTTCCCAACAAGTGGCCTCACCGCAATAATTCAAAGTGCTTACACAATAGTAATTCTATTCCTTAATTAGGCTGCTGAATCGAACACTCAGTAAATTGTTTATGGGAGGGTGTGCGTGTTGTTTATACCTTGAGATCTAATTAAATTTGGATACATTATCGATCCGAGCTTTCAGTTTCTGGGGCAAAAATCGCGTCAGTATCGCCTTAAAACGATTCAAAAAGAGAGATATCTCTATCAGATTGAAATCATTAAACTTCATTAGGCGTTGCGGTACTAAAGATAATTTGTTGGAAAACCAAGGATCATCTGGAAAACAAGGCACGTAATGTAGTTCCGAATAAAGCTATACAACCCCCAACACCCTCTAAAAGTTTTTATTGTGCCTCGGATAATGTATGAGGGAGGATTAGCATAATATAAGGGTGTAGCTTCGTCAGTCGACAGAATCCAGTAATTTTGGAAACTCACGGGGACCGACATTATTTTATTTGCTTCACACAGGTTACGTTTTGCGATCACAATCTTTTAAGGTATGATGAACACTTTGTTTTTAGGCATTTTTCCTGAACCCCGAAAAAACGTTCAAATAATTAGTGACGTTGATTTAGCGTCCTGTATAGATATTTTTCCAGAGATTCCGCTAAAATATTCCCGTTTGAAGTTCCTGTAGTTGTGAAGCACTTTTAGGTTCAGTGGCTCATGATTCACCCTTGAGAAGCCGCCCTGGCAACAAATTCGAGGCAATATTTTCCTGCATATGAAGCAGGGCGTTTTGTCAAAAGGACCATAATGGTGCGTTTAAAACGTAGCAAGAAATGTTTTTGCATGTGCTCGTCATTACTTATGGGAGGGATAACGAATTTTGCCTAGAAAGGGGCAATATTTTAGAAGTTGAAATTTGGATCCGACGACGGGACAACGATATAGTATGGAGTGAGCTGAGACGAAATGAGTTCAATCTTTAAATGAGAATGTTATTGGCTTCTCAAGCTTACCTGCTTAGAAAACTGTTACTCAATTACTTAACCTTCGAGAGGCAATATGAAGTCAAATTTTCAGGAATCGCCCTTGAGACACAATAAAACGACAATTCCATCAGCAACTTTCTGCATGTTAGAAAACTTTTCTTAAAACGTTTATTTCCTTCCATCTGGAAAGTTTTCAATTTTGGAAACTTTGGAACGTGGAATATTCTCATATGCCTATTTCTAATTTATACCAACCAAAATGCATTTCTCTAGAGCTTAAGTTGTGATAATGTCTTAGGTAAACTTACTACGTGTGTTAGGGAAGTATCTCTATCTTGGAATCTGCAAGAGTTCCAAAGTTGGGTCAAGCAGAAAAAATCTGGGCAATCATGTCGTTATGTAGTGGAGCAAAAGCAGCCGTCCTATTTACACCCGTATTTGAGAAATTTTGGACAATCGTCCTAAGGTCTTTCCCACCACTTCATATCAAAGTTTGTCCAAGTTTTCTGTCTCACTTCCTCACGTGTATTTTAATTCAAGTCCCTGTTTACCGAGTTATTCTAAAAAAATTTATTTTTATATCTATCTCGGTGTCCTGAACTATCAACTACAATGCTGTTGGGAGAGTTTCACCATTTTTAAAAGGTCTTAGAGTCTCAAGCTAAGACTCGCATTGCGGGATTCTGTAGAGGAGTTTTGAATTCTGGTGGATATCTTGATTCTGCATTTTCGTCGCAGTTGTCCCTATAAATTCCGCAATGGGAAAAAGCACATTTGACGATTTATCTGTTACACCGGTTTGTTTAATCAATTCCAACAACTCCACCTGCTCAAACTCTCAATCACTCACTTTATACATGTTTGATATGGATATTAATCAGACTTGTGCTGATAATAATATATCAACGTCATAACGTAACACAATTACAGGGTGCAACTTGAAGTGACATTGGTAGAACTTGTTGGAAATTATTCATTGGAAGTGTGTAATAGTTCATTATTGGTTTGAGGGCTTTACTGGGCGATAAAGACCGCGTTTTGCTATTAGAGTGATGAATTGAGAAAATCGCTGATTCCCGATTTAAAAGTTACATAGTCTGATGACTCATGCATGCAGCAACAGTTCATGTGCAACAATGGCCTGAATGGAAACGGTTAACCTTCGCCTTCACAAAAGGTTCATTTCCAGAACCCTCACTTTTCCAATAGCAATTTATATGCCTCCCCCCTTTTATACATAACAATTTTCCAGTTAAATTACCCTGCATGGGAAAGAGCTTCTCCACCAGCAACCTTGACATAAATGGCCACATTTAAAGGAAAATTAGTATATTTTGGGAATATACTCATATCGATTCCGGTGTCCCGCATAACCCATTGATTTTCCTTATCGTTTCATCTGGATCGTTCAGTTTCGTGCCGGCTGATCGTTATAATCCCAAATGTAAACTGATGGGATTTAAATTCATCAACAACTGTTGTGGATGCGTCTCCGACTAAAACAACTTTATTCTGAATTTTCCCTTGCAAAGAGTAAACCAAGAGAAGATGAAAGATCGGTAAAGTTAGAACAACGACGTCGCAAATCTCGGTGCGAATTGATGTCTTTTGTGAGAGGATGACGGTGCAAATTTGCTTGCATTGACCTGATTACGAAAATAGTCACGTATTCCACGGATTTTGCGGAAATCTGGGAATCTATAAATGCCCTAGAGAAGTCTCAATAAATCACCTGCGCATGTTATTCCACAGAGGTAACGCCTCACCTCTGCAGAAGCCCTGTTTGCCGCTCTATAAATCAGTTTTTTACACCCTCGAAATGTAATTAATTGATGTATGAGTGTCCAGAAGATTCAACACCTCTGGGGTTTAAATATATTGACTGACGACGTAAATTCAGGAGTTTAACATTAGATAAGTGACACGGACTCACGATGATCCTGAAGTTTTCAGAATTCTATAGGTGCGGAAAGTCGGCACCATTCATCCCAAAAGCCAACAGGGTTTTGATTTCTTTTAGGTACTTTTAGCCCAATTCCTCCATTGTCTTATCTCCTTCTTGTTTATTCATAGCAAAAGTTTAAATAATGGAATTTAGAATTTTCGCTGGTACGGCGTTTTCCAAACCATGAAAAAACGCTTAAAATTGATTATATAAAAATAGAGCTTAATTTCTCCTTAACCTACTTCTCCCTCCAGCATAGCGCCCTTTTCACGTCTGATTACTCCTGAAAGGCGTTTACGTTGTCCTCCAAACAAGGAACAAACACTCTAAAATTCATGATGTAAAACATTTAATTTCGCATCCTTTCTCCACCGCTTTTGTACAAAAACCTGAACAAAAATTTCGCGAAATAATCAGTTGATTAATATACCCGCGCCTGACAGTTTTCTTGCAACTTGCAGCTGAAGCTTGCACTATGCAATAGGAGCTTTAAGGGCGCAAAATGTGGGAAACTCTCACGAAATCATCTGCTGATTTAAAAAGCGCGTGCGTCTGGCAATTTTATGCAACTTACAGCTGAAACCTGCGCAGTGCAATGCGAGCTTCGACCTGGCAAGGCGCAAAAAACTTTTACAAAAAGACGCATGCGTTTGACAGTTTTCTTGCAACTTCCGTGGTGTAAGGGCTTACGTTATGCGAGGAGGATAAATTAGATTAGAAAACTATTTCTCAGAGACAAAACACCTTTATAGGAAGTAGGAACTGTTTACACCAAAATAGTTTCCCAGAAATTATTGGTTTAATTGAAAGTTACAAAGTACACGAATAGTATATTGGTTCTATATGAAATGCGGCACATCACGTAATAACGACTCTGTAAGCCCTTTAATTAAATCACCCTTTAATAGAGTGTCTCTTATTAAAGGTCTTTGGGCACGTCTGGAACAAAGCTGTCCTTGGAAAGAGTTCAAGAGCCCATAAGAAAGGCTCTTAATTATTGAAAAAACTTAATTAAGTATTAAGTGATTATTAACTATTTTTTATTTTGAGGCCACACTTCATTACATTACGTTTCCAAGGAACAGTTTTCTCTCAAGCACGTATTTCCAAGACAAATAATTTTCTTTCTGGCTTGTGACCATACTTGTCTTCACGATTTATATTTTAGACAGTAATGCGACGTAATATTAGCACCATCAGAAAGTTTCTTGTAAACTTTTTATCACTAACTGCCTGGAACGGAGTGATCAATCGATGAAAAGAGCCTTATAGAGAGGAAGGTCAATGTCAACTCACGAAAAACTGTTGTAAATCATAGGAGAAAATATTTTTCCAGGGGCTAACGTATATGGCTTTACTTGATGTTTTGACACAAATGCGACACAATTAAGTAGAAGAAAATGGCAGTAAAATAAATAAAAACTTTCAGAATTTAATCTCGGCCTGGGCATGATCAGTTTTGGCAGAGCAATTTGTTGTGATCCAGATGTTGTGAGTCGGAGTATTCTGGCGAGATTTTCGCCGAAGGAATTCCAAGGATTAAATCCAGGATTTTTGGTTCCGCGCTGCTTTATAGCAACCTGACTGAATGTTCATGAAAATTTCATTCATTTTTAACTTATCGTCTGTTGCTTATCGCGGTTTGGATTAAAATAGCCTGTGCTGGAACTGATTAAGGAATTGTTGGAAAATACTGGAAATTAGAATTTAGCGACTAGGAAATTGTGCAGATATTATTTTCAAATATCTGAGAAATGGAAATATAGAATGAACCAGTCACTAGCATCTTATTAAATATTCTCAAACGTATTTCATCACAATAGTGAACGAATGATTAAATAACTTAATAGAAGAAAACAGAAATAATGCGGTACAGCCGTCTACCGAAACGCTCTTCTACTGAGGGAAGTATGGGCATTCAAAGAAACATTTCTTGACAATGGCGAACTAAAAATTAGAACAATTAATAGCAGAAAACAGATACAGCGCGTTACAGCCCTCTACCGAAAAGTGCTTATAATATATTCCCTTGAGGATATTCCAAATCTTTTTAATTGGATTTTCTGTATTCAAATTACGTCTCTCCCCTTTCTCTAATCTTCTTAGAAATCCACTTAAAATGATCTGTATTTGAACGCGCCTTCAAAACCGTGAAATTAGACAGATCCGGTATATCAGTAAGTAACAGACACTCCTTTCTGTGATACTTTCCTCTTTAAGGACACCAAATTTTCATAGTAATCAATCTCGGACGGGGCTTTAAAAATAAACCTTGAGCCCAACGAAAACAAAATGCTAGTCTAATGGAGCTATGACCTTCTGAGTGAGCGAGGCGCGTCCTCCATAATTCAGCAAGTCTTGTAATAATAGGCATATTTCCCTGAGGAACGGTAGCAGGAATATAAAGCTTAAACATGAAACGTCACGTATAATCAAGCTGTACCGGTGGCTCGACTAATATTTAAAATTTCTATACAGCGACAAAGTTGCCTATGCAGGAATGCATTCGTTCATCTATGCCCTTTAATGTGAAGGAAATCAAGATTTAGTTTCACTTAGGGATCAAGTTTCTAGGCAAATTTCGAAACTTATAAAGACCTAGAAAGTTGAAGAAATTTGAAACTATTCCTGCTAAAAATAAATGAATGCCGCTTTTACGCCATTAAAGATTCACCTTCAACGCAGATATTCCTTTCGAGGAAATTTCAGGAAACAAACGAAACTACCCTCAAGTACGCTGATGTTTCCCTTTCGTTCCCGGCTTTAGACAATAAAACAGAACCCCGTACTAGACCAACAAAACCAAAATATAATCGATAATAGTTTTGGGCGAGGGCTAAAAGCATTCAGTCCGGTTCTATCTTGATTGAACTTGACCCGGATCGGTAACTTCAAGGAATTGATAAAAATATAGAAAGTTATATGGACGAGGGAGTATCTCCAATCCCCTGTTTATAGCCTGTAACAGCCCCTTTAATGATATATCGCTTGATAGCAATTTGAGAATTCCCGAAAATGAATTCTTAGGATCCTATTACAGATATGTAAACAGTCTCAATTGTAAATTCCTATAAATAATGATATTCGGTTTATTTTTCTCTTTAACTTGTTTGGGGTTAATGCACCACATACAAGTAGTGGTTGTCGAAATGGAGATTGCACTCTCTATTCTCAGTTGAAACTAATGGGGAATCACGTTCATCTAAGAGCTCCAATGAAAATCTTTGTTGACCTTTTGGTGACCGTGTAAGCTAAAGAGAATGGTTATTAAAAAATGACAGAACTTCATCGTATAGATTGTGAGTGGCGTGTGGTATATGGATTTCCCCACATTTCTGCGTGTTACTTGCAGGATTTTTTACATCATTTGAGAGGTGTTCAGATTCAGAAACGGCAAAAACTACGCTTTAGAAGCGCTCGAGGATTTTTCGGCTTCTAAGAGGTCAATTTTGGTGAATTTTCGTTAATCCCGGTTAATTTATTTTTTGGGAGATTTTTGAAAAATTCTCGATGTACTGGAAGAGAAGCCCAACGACTGTGCTCTGAACGACGTATTTTATCCAGTGAAAGAGGGAAGATCGCCAGATTTCTAGGGTGGGAATATCAGATTTCAACTTCCTTAAATGGATTTTTTTCCTAAATGTCTGAGCTACTCGTTCCACCAGTTAAATTTAATATTTTCTAACACCTTGTCTTTTGCACGAAACGTCCTTCATCTGAACAAATGGAAAATTGATCACAAATTACCAATTTTGTGCTCAAGTAAAAAGTTGACAACCACACAGCTTTCTAACTATTTCGCTCTGGATGATGTTGATTCAAACAATTTTAATGAGCACATAATTTTAATTTGTTCCTGTATGCAAACAGTGGTTCGTGTTTAATGATGGAGCGAATCTAATTTCCGACGCTGTTCGTATAATATCCATACATGCGTTTATTTTATTGGGGTAATTAATTATTATTATGCACGAAATATGTATTTGGAATGGAATAAAGTGACAGTGGAGGTTTACGTAAGTTTATTGGAAATTAGGTAGAATGGCTGTACGTATTAATACTGGCTTAAATGAAGATATATCAGGTTAATTAAGGTTAACGCTGACTGGTTAAATGTTCAAGCCTAATCCATAAAAATCCAGTCCTTAATTAGAAAATTCTGATCGAACGGAGCTGAGTAAATTCCCTGTTTTCCATATCTTCAACGGTCTTAAATGAAAAACAACTTTCTAATTCTTTCGGACGCTCTTAATGCTTAATAAACCCTCAATCTCCCTGGTATTAATTACTTCATGTTTTCATATCCTCCTCCTAATTTATTTATGTAAATCGTATGGTAATTTAATGAGGATACCCTATACAAAGCAATTTCGTATTAATAGCTCGGCTCCTATATTCCTTACTGTATGATGCCTCTCTTAATTGATAGGAAATCGATCATCTTTTTTGCCTTCCCCATTACAGCTAATGGGCCAACGTGGACAATTTTACTTTCTTTAAATTTGTTCGATGCACCTCTGGAAAATTACATATTTAATATAACAAGAATTCAACACTTTCCAAGTCTGGAATTCAATTTTTCCTCGTCTGAAGAAACTTGTAATTTCTAAAGAGGCTTCAGCGAAATTGCCAAGTTTCCCGTTGATAAAGTTCACAATATTTAAAGCCATTTACCTTGGCGTGTGTCAACTTTATACATTACATTACACCAAAGTGACATTACAAGTTTAGGTAATTTTCCTGCAACGATTTATTCATGAAATTCGCAATGCAGTGGTGGAGGTAGCAATAATGATCCTCATAAATTATTGGGCAAGTCATGGGAATTAATCCCGAGATAATAAAACGAAATGGACCAATTCATCAGGTAAAGGAGCTAACTATTGTTAAATTCTGTATTATTTAAGTCTTTAATTATTAAAAATTAGTGATAATTTAAGCTTAGCATAGAATGTAAATTTTGGAAAAAGAAAGTTCCTTTTTGTTGCAAGAGCAGTGAGGCCCGTTTCCATGGCACCTTTAAGATAATAATAATTTAATCAGATAAAACCTCAAGCGACACACTTCGGGACTGATTTTAAGAGATTATTGGTAACAGAGGTTCAGATATGCTGCTTGAGGACCTGAGATAAGCAGTGATCTCACTCAGACAGTAAGAGTGAGAAGAAATCGATATAGAGGATTAAAATTTCTCAACTGGAATTTTCCAGTTTCTAGTTATCGGAAAGTGTCTGGAAAACCTTTTTTTTGTTATACTAAACACAAAAGGATTAATTGTAGTTCTTGACAATTGTTCTTTATAAAAAATCAATAATAATTGCGTTTTTTTTCCAGTTTACGTCCATATCTATGGACAGTGACAGGTGATCCACTAGTGAAACTCTTTCATCGCTGGTAAGTAGTGCTTGCTTTCAGAGAATTAACAATCATTAAGTTTCGATTTGCAAACTAGATCATAAGTATCATAAGATAATTGTTCCTGCGAAAAACTAAAACTTAAAAAAACTTTGTAATTTCGTCTCATTAAGTTCTCGTGTCACCATTATCATTCGTATCGGTCTATGACTCGACCCTAACGCTAGTTACTGCATATCATGTAACTATCTCCTTTTGATACATGGCGTCAAATAAAAATAGAAGATACAACGTACATGTGCAATTTATACACGGCCCAATTTATCACTTACGGTTCCAGGATAGCTTTTGCCTTCATCTAAATTAATGCGGTAAACGAAGACGACTATATGGTGCAGTACAGGCGACGCTATTAATAATCTCGTGACATTGATGGGAGAGTGGTGCCATATGAAAATTTTAATAGTTAAAATAGTAATTATTTTTCCAACACTGGAAAACTCATGTACGTTCCTGTGTTGTGAAAATGAGCGAAGGGATAAACCCTTTATTTGGTTTACATTTTGCATTATGTGAATAGTTATTTAGACTTATACGATATAGTAAAACTTATGAATGTCTTCAGCACCTAATACAAGCTATATTTCAGAGGCTCGATGAGAGAGGTTGCTTATATGAGAAAACTTAGAGGAACACCGAAGCATTCTTAAGTATAATCAATTATTTTGAGTTGTCTCTAGGCTCATTTCCAACTTTTACTGCCTTACTACTGGCACTAAATATTTCAGACCCTTTAAACAAATTCGCATAGCCTCAATATATCTTTAGAGAAAAGACTTTAACACACAAAACAGACCCAGTAGCAATAAATCTCTGGAACGTCCTGGAATGAATGTCTTGGGAATATATAGTTGAGTTTTAGATAAAAGTCTCAAATTGCTCTTTCAGTCGACTTTTGAAACGTTTCTATTACGCCTTACAATTACCATCAATGTCGGGCGTGTCACTCTGAAAAGCTCTATTTGACGCCAATAAATTTGATTATCCAATGAACTTCCTGAATACCCTAATTACCCTCAAATCCCCCATGACAACTTCGTTGTTTTCGTCCAACTTTCTATAGTGAACCACAAAATCCATTTAAGTCTTCACACAAGGACTTTTTAATAACGTAAAAACCTCCAGCTACTTTTTACGTGAACTCTGGATCGATTTCCCCTCCGATTAAATTCAATAAGATTAGATTAGGCCACATCCCGACTTTCGAGGATAACATTTAACTAATTGCCATTCTCTGGATCCTGCTGGAGTACAGAATCCAGGTCAATACGCATTTTCGGTTAGTACGTAATTATTATGCATGTATTTGCCTTTGTTACAAATCACTGTGGAAACATTTACAAACAAACCTTTTGTGGAGACTTCGAATGCATAATGCCATATTTTCCTTCTGAGTATGTTGTTTTATGGGTCTGAACCTGAGATATGTAGATTTTATTAAATATTTGTTGTTCAGAGAGGGATTAGTGGTTGTCAGCTGTTTACGGAGGGGTGAAGATTCAAAGAGAGTTTTTATGAAATTTTATTTTAAGTGAATTAATAGATGTCTAGAGCGCGACAAGGAGGAAGGAGGGTGAGTGAGATAGGATAGTGATAAAGGAGTGATAAAGGAGTGTGACAGTTTCTGATATGTCAATACTTCAAATTCTCCAAATAAACTGTGTCTCGACGTATACTGAAGAAAATTGAAACCTCCAGTGTCCTTCTTAAAAATATTCCAATACGAATGTCGTTTCTAGCTCAAAAGGGATTCAAGAGCGACTTCCTTATATCACACTTCTTTTATGTATTGCCGACAAAGTGAAATATCTCCAAAAGACAAAATACCTGCTCAAAGGCCCTGTTGGAGCCCTAAACTGGGACAAAGCCAGATGTTTATTTATCCATGGCGTCTGGCTTCTAAACTGGACGCACAGGAGGGACGTATAAACTGTTTATTCAACTTTTCGGTGTAAACAAGGAGGAACTTGACGTAAATAACGAAGGAATTTTCTGATACTCTACCTTTTCGTGCGGCAAATGTAAAAGAAAATTGAATTTTATGCGCGGAATTCAAAAATTCAAAAAAAAAAACGCAGTCTGGCGGTTATGTAAGACATGCTGCTATCAGAAAATCGGAGAGGCGAGCCCCAATGCCAGGGCTGTTATTTAAATTTGGTCATTATTTGTCGGTGGCTTTTGAATACGCTTCATTCAAGGGTATTTTTGGATAGAACGCGTCCGATATGCCATGGCTTCAGTGTAATGATCCGGTTAAATGGTTTATTTGGGTCAATATATCAAACCCTTGACAATTTTCCAATAAAATATTTTTAATGGAAATCATGAGCAGCTTCAGTCATAAGACGTGTCTAGAGAAGCAAAGATAGAAAGGGGGGGGGGGGAGAGAGGAAGATAGGGGTTGGGAGAGGTGGTTAATGAGTTTATACAAACTTTTTGTAATGTCGGTCCTTAACATTGTAAAACCATTTAAAACATTTGTAAACATTTCGTCGTTTTAGCAATACATCCATGCGCCCTTTAAAAAGAAAGATGTCAGCTGCGAGCTTGCAGGATTCCGAATCGGACAAAAACCTCCCGGGGTGCATTCAAAGATCCAAAACAAGGAAAAGGCCCAGCTCTGCCCCGACTACTCTCACAATCCTGACGAACAAAGAAAAAAGAGACCGGTGCGGAAACAGACCCACATTTAACGTTTTCTTACACATACGCCATTTTCCCAACCACTGTAACCGCGGGAGTCAGATACGTCCTCAAAAGGAAAGATCTTTATCATTAGTACTATGACGATACCTTCAATACCCTTTACGAGTTCTGATACTTTACATTCGGCAAAAAAATTGCATCTATAATAGTTTTCGAGGAATTGTCAATTGTGCGATTCTGACCGTGATGCGCCGCTGATGTGATTCGAGCCACTGTACTTTTCACATTGAGCACGGAAACTGCATCTCGACCATCATTTTTTGTTTGGCTCTGAGATGCTTGACATGTTTCACAATTGTTTCATGGCGTCATGGTGTGCATCGTCATAGCGTTGCTCGGCCACCTTCGGTTTGATATATCGGTTTGAAGAAAATTTAATTGTCTTGCAGCGCACTTGCTAATATTCGGGACAACTGAGAATAGTGCACAATTGCACCCCTGCTTGCACTTTTCTTGTTGAAGACTAGAAGAGCAGTTCTCTCAGTGACAACACCAGATGGGCAACGAAGTGTCAAAATAGAGTTCGCACTACTGCACTGGCCCACTGACGTCGGGTCCTGGACGAAGAGGGCGCTGCTTCCTGTGATAGTTCTTTATTTTTCTATTTTAATGGCGAAATAAAACCCATTTAGGTAAAATTCCATATGTTTAACATATTTCATCAAAACTACTGCATAATAAAATGTAGAATAGGTGAATAAATCTAATTCCACTATATATGGTCATGTGATGAACTCTTTACAGTACAATTACTTCTGTAACTACAAGACGTTTGTCTAAATGATAGTATATATTTAAATTATTCCTTTCCTAAATGCGTTAATTCTTCCTAAACATCAAACCATTAAGCATGAAGAACCAGAAAATTTTTTGCAAGTGCTTTTTCTCAGTTATTGAATTGAACATTGGAGGTGGCAATTTCAATTACGAAAAAAGCTGCTATTTACTCAATGTCCCTGAAGAGTGAAAAAGGCACTTCATCAATAATCTGGTTAGCTCCTGTTGATACTTCGGTATGGTCCTTAGTGCTTCCTTGTTCTCCCAAGTAAATTGGCTATGTTTTGATAATAGGTTGCAAACACCTTCTGTTTTCTAAATTCCTAAATTTCAGTGATGTGATTATGTATATGTAAGCTTCTTTGAAGAAAGTGATACGAGAGTGCTTATCAATTCGTTTAACGTGAGTGTAAAAAACATGTTGTCTCATAATGATAGTGTTATAATCTAGCCTTAAGCATAGCCAGTATGTCACGAACACCTGTTAGTGTCTTATCACATTTTGGAAATGACCAAGCTTGTATTAGTTGGAATAGATCATCTGTGATAAAAGATAAAGAGGGTCTGTTTATGATCTTACCCAAAGACATATGGAAGTGTGAAGAGAGTGATTAAGGGATGCAAGCGTGGGAAAAATGGGGAAGTTTTGGTGCCTGTTCTAGAGACGAAGAACAGATGCATCCGGGGTGACTCCGATACATTGTAAGGGGGGGGGCATTCGATCCCCGATCTTAGAAAATTAAAACTTTCTGACATATATGTGTGCTATACAGGATGTTCCAAATTTTTCCAAAATCGCTACCGGAATATCTCATCATCAGCACGTAAGGCTGAAAGTCCGCGACATTATACACAAAAAATTCATAAATATAACAAGAACACTTCCCGGGATTAATATCAAAATTGCAAAGGTGACAATAACAAACGTCATCTGTTTAATCAAACAACGCAATGACCAATCAATGCCATTGCCAGACAATGATGACATGATGTTATAATGGAACTTCTGAGTTCGAATCGCAACGCTCTCTAGGCAAAAGGCCCCACCTGTTCAACGCAGATGTCTATACCGCGAAACAACGATATACAAAACCAGAACAACAGTAATTGTCAAAAGCAAACCTATTCGGTAATTTAGTTTTCCGTCTCTATCGGTTCTGGCTCTATCGTCATTTTCAGTTTGACCTTGACTTGTTTGATACGTCATACCACTTTGAATCATTAGGCGCAAACGCAAGTTTCAATTGTTGTCAACCATCATGGCGTTCCAAAGCCACATTCAGGAAATATACAAAAATACTCTCCAACATTTAGGGGCGACACCCAAAACAGCATTTATTAGTGGTTTATTACGATTTAGGTATGGTGCACCGTTTCAAAAGGAATTTTAACTGCCTTTCAGTTCGTTTGCTAATACATATACAGAGTAACTGAGATGAGCATGCAATTCCCCAATACTTGTGCGTCAGGTCTGATTCTCAAACAGAATCAAAGGAGGAAAATATGATCGTTGCATAATAATCATGCAACATCCTCATAAAATTGAATTTGTTATACACGCCACTGACATGGATTCGAACCACTGAACTCCTCTTGTTCAATATACAACTTGAACCTCGACTATCATTTTTAGCGTGGCCCGGAGACCTTCAATACGGTGCGCACACGAATATTCAATTGTTTTCCACCTTCATGGCGCTGCATAGCCACCTTCGGCAAAACTGCTAAGATAACTCAATGTTTAGAGGTCATCTCCAAAGCACATATCAACGAAATATGATGATTTAGGTTTAGGAAAATGATACTTTGTTTCTGAAGAAGAGTTGATTGCCTTTCAGCAGCTTTGCTAATACATAGAGTACAATAAAAAAATGTTTTTTAGACAGGTTTATTGTTCAACCGTAAAAGCATTATTTTGAACCATCTTGTACCATCAACTTCGCTTTTTCTACGTGGGACAAAATCAAAGATCTCTTCGAACCGATTTCTAAAATGTCTGTCTTTTGTGAATTCAAATCGCGTTGTAACAGAAGTTTTACCGGTGCCTTATTTGGAAGGAAAAATAAAAACTTAATTAATATTTCGAAAAACGCTGGATATTGGTAAAGGAATCACTGGGCAGAAATGGTTAACAGAAAATAGTGGAGTTAATAATGACGTAATACAGGACGTCCCCTTTAATATGTCGGAGTTCCCACTATTTTTTTACACGGAATCTCTTCAGAACAGTGGTACAAGTGAGCTTTAGATGCTAGGGACAACACAAGTACCTACTAACGTACACCAGCTTACCTTCAAATGTAATATAGAAGATTTTTATGTATAATCTCGTGAGTTTGTAGCGGTAGAAGCGTTAATTTATTTCCATATTGTCGAGATTTCAATATTTTAACAAGTACCAGAAAACCTTTTAGTGCTGAATCTTACCTATAGAAAAGTGCGTAGTTACCGGGTTAAACCAAGTTGATGCCAATGGAAACCTTGGGATACAGGACTGGGCGAAACGGTCCCATAAAATAAAGTAATTTATGGTATGTAACCATTGTGATCAGAGTCCTAAGTCGTAAACTGGAGTCTAAATTTATTCTCTCAGGTAGCTGAAAACTTTCAGTAAGCTGATAAATAAGCTCTTGAAAGGTTCTTTACCATCATTCGCATGCAAATACGGAACTTGGAATAAGAATTTCATTTCGAGTGGACCACTGGAGTAGATCACACTATTATTTCCCCTCTGACAGTGTTTGCGGTAAAAATGGCACCAATGAAGAAATTGCCGGAAAAACCATTTCAAAAGTCGCAGTGGAACATATCCAGAAAAGGGTGAGTAGGTATTTTGAATGTCTATAGATATCCGATGTCATTGCCTTGGTTAACATCACGGAAAGGCTTCGATTAACTTGCGTGATTAATATCAGGTAAATGCCAGTGTTAATCGAGCGTGCGTTCTTGTTTCAAATTCACTCAACTTACAATGAACAAATTTACTTTCTCAATTCAAGAAAATATATTATCCTGTGGATATATGAATAAAAAATTACTCAATGTGATCAACTGATATTTAAATCAAGCTTTTTATTGTCTAGCAATGCTCAGCCCGAAGAACTTAACTTGAGGAAATCACTACTTAAAAGGCTTTGGTTGGAGCAAGCTGCAAAAAAAATTAATGACTTCTTAAAGAAGATGGAGAAAGGGAAGAAGTGCAGTAAAGAAGAGTTACAGCAGATCTTGAGGATGCTACCTAAGAAATCTTCGTAAATGAGACACAGGAAAAAACCTGAAGAATTTTTTGGTGACGCAGGTGATGCTGAAGGGAACAACAGGTGTGATAAGGCAAAGACGTAGGAGAGCTTGAACATAGTTCTAAAGAAATTGTAACTAATCAGGGTATTGTATATAATAGAGTTAATAGAATAATGTGTAGGAAATTATATTTGAATGTATTTTTATTTTTTAATTTGGTAACCGCAATATTAGTGTCACAATAATTTACTTTATTATACCTTTATCAGAGTTATAAACACATTAAATAAATTTTATAGATTATTATTGCTTTATGTTTTATTTTCAAATCGCGTTTATTTTTAAATAAAAATGAAAAATAAGTATTTAAATAATAAAAAAAAATGAAGTAACATCTCACAACAAGTAGGGGTTGTTGCTGTTGCAGTGGAATTGCAAAACTATTTTCAGGTAAATGTAACTAAGAATAATACTTTTATTACGCACTCGTTGTTTTATCCTTTTTTCTAAGATACCAACGACGTTTGCTTAAACATTAACAACATATCTTGTTGACATTTTGGTGACCGGTAATTTATTTGAGAAAAAAGATAAAAGATATGAAAACATAAATAGTTAACTGAAATGTATGATAGATAAATATTTACTGTAATTGTATGAAACTAATGAAATTGATTAAAAATTAAAAAAAAGAAAGAATGAACAGTCCGTTTCAAGGAAATAGAATATATTTTGTTATTGAAAATGTAATATAAATAAACAAAATTTTGCTGAGAGTACCTAATGTCTCGATTGGTGTTGCAATAGTCACGGCGATAGTTTGGGGTCGAAATATTGTGTACATTTTTGTATTTGAATAAAATTGTATAACATATAAAAATTGTAAACATACAAATAGTGATTTGCACTAAAATGTCTTTCTCCCGTGTATTACAAAATGTCTCAAAGAGTTATAACTGTTTTTCCATTTAAGCAAGTTTTCTTTTTCATATTTCCAAGAACATTAACGATTTTTTCTAATTTGAGACCCAAAATGCGCATTAACCCAGCCATGACATAAACCTGAAATCACACCATAGTTACCGCAGCCAATAAAGACCTTCTAATCTATTTATACCAACCAATTTATACTAAAAGCAAGATAAACACTAAATGATAAATGACAGTTTAATTCAATTTGCAAATGGAGTTTACGCCAATTACATCGTATTTGCAGTAGCTGTATATATCCATCTTCCATTGCGGCGTATTTTTGTAACTTATTCCCCAGTCATAAATCATCGAGAATGGACATTTTTCCTCAAGTTGTCTTTGACAACAAAACGCCTTAAATTCTATGTTTGAACAATCGCGATGGTAAAAAAATCAAAATTTTTCATGTGCCACCGTCTCTGTCCATTTTAAATAAAAAGGTAACATTTCCGTATTTCGATATTCAGCACGTTTGGTTCACTAAATTGAAATATGAAAATCGCATGAGCAATACTAATTTTTGTCTAGAAGCACAAAAATAACTATATTGAAATTTATGGCCCATGCTGAATAGTGCTACAGTAAGTTGACCCTTCATGTATAGGGTGGTTCCTATCACAGAAACTGGAGAATAATTTTGAATGCACATTAATTTTTTTTATATATCTGTAGCACCATAAATCAAGAAGTATTTTCCTATAATTATTAGTAATAAATCACAAAATATATTACTTTACCTATTAGTAATATGTATATCGTAATACATCTGATGATGTTGCGTCACTCCACCAAATTACTTTTAACATCATAGTTCGTTTTAGAGATATCTAAGAAAACGTTAAATTTGAACTTCAAGGGCCTGCATGGCAGAAATGGCGCGTCTTAGAAAAATAGCGCAAATTATTTTTTGATTATTATTCGGTTTCCGAAGTTCTTGTAACGGAAATCGGACCACCTTGTATATATATATATATCAGTTTCATTTGAACAATATTGCTAAATTGACCCTGCAGTAGAAAAGAGATATCAAGTGTCAGATTAGAGAATTTTGCTGGAAATCATATTTCGACCACTGAATTATAGATCAGTTGCCAGGCGCGTGTTCAAAAATATTTCCTACTTTGTTAAAAGTACTTTCATCGGGACGTAGTAGGGCAGAAATTGATTTTTCTGCTGCTCAGGTAGTCCGCAAATATCCAGAAAATCAATTAAATATCATTATCACTACCAAGCTGTTAATACTGAAATATACATATATACTTTTGGAACTGGACGATCGTGCCAGAATCAGGTACCAGTGTCGGATCTGAGCGCCCAGGGTTCATTTGTGGGTTGAACCTTGATCTGGGTTCTGAATGGCCAGGGGTGTCCTTTTCGCCAACCCAAAATTAAGAAAATCTATAAAAATGGGGAAATCTGAGAGAGTCGATTAGGAAATTCAGGGTCAAAAATTCTATTGCAAGCACGGCGAACTCAACTCCAGGAGACACCGGGACTAATCGAGTTCTTTAAAAATTCGCATTCGTATGAGGGCGAGTTGCATTTCTACTTCTAAACTTAAACTAGAAATTGCACTCATTAACCAGGTCATTGAAATGTCAATGCGAAAGATGTTACGCAACTACTTATACAGGATGTTATTGAATAAGTGTCCGATGTTTCACAGGCCGATTTTTCAAGATCTTCTAAATTGAAAAGTCCTTATTAACCCGTGTTCTAGATCGTTTAGTTTTTCAGATAGGGGGCATCAAAGTTGAAAAAATAAATGACATATGCTTTGATATCTTGCGATCTCTTCTAGCTAATTTTACGAAATTTCGTATCCTGCAGTTTTTTGGAATGAGGACATGAAATCAATAACGATTTAGCCTTCTAGAGGGCTCCGCAAGCGATCATTAGAACTTTCTAAATAGCTGCTACTTTTTTATGTCGCACCGTGTATCACTTTTGAATGGAAAAATGTCTTCTCTACTTTGTACAAGAAACGATTTCCGAGAAAAACGCATCTGCAGCCGATCATGCACATCAATTATCTAAAAGTGGGAAAATAATGAGCCTTAATGGGCGCTTGTGGTGCCCTCTGGAAGATACAGTAAAATCATTAGTAAGCTTGGTCGTTTCATTCCAAAAAAAGCCTGAACAGGAAATTTATTAAAATTAGCTGGAAGAGATCAAAAGAATATCAAATAATGCGAGATTTATTTTCTCAACTTTGATACCCCGTGTCTTGAAAACTCATTCGGCCAGGAAAAATGTTTATAGGAGCTTTCTTATAAACAACATGTATCCACTATCAAACTACTTGAACAATCACCCTCTGAAATATCGGACACTTATTCAATAACACCCGGTATTGGCATTCATTCTTCTTCCGCGAGAGGAAAACATTTAAATGTAACTCAATTAGAATCCAATTTGGCCAAGACTAATTTCTCTTTTTGCTCTAGAGTTCTCTCAAAGTTTTTATTTGGCATTAAGAAACTTACTATAACCAGTAAAGTTTCCTTAAAGCGCAAACTGCAAAACTAATTCCCGTTGGCCAGACGTGTTCTGCACCTAGAATGTTTAATCCAGCAAATGGCTGCACAGATATACAGAGCATTCATTTCTGGAGGTTTAAAGTCACAGTCCGTAATTGTTATCCAAGCCTGAAATATTTCTTGGTAGTTAAGTATTTCAAATCACGGAAATGTACGTGGGCCGGCACGCCCGACAGGTCTGTCCCCATTTCACCCTTATTTATGGGTATCGGTGAAAGATTCCATTTTAAATGTGTATTTATCGATATTAATGAAATTTTATTACACCGATTAGACTACGAGGTTAACGTGTAATAGTTACCGAGATCCCCTTCGTTGAGTCGCAATGACGATCACCCTGTGTAGGGTACCCATCGGCATTCATATCTCACTATTTTAACCACTAACGCAATATATTGAAACCTCTCGAAGACCTAATCAATTTAAACCATTAATACTTTAAATCAATATAGTTTTCATTGGAGTTTTATCGATTTTCAATCACTAACAGATATTTCAGAAATTCTTAGAACAAAAGTAGTTTATACCCGTATCTCATAATAAATCACCTTGATGGGGAAACAAAGGTAATGGGACATCGATGACGATTTCGGCCATCCATCGACCAAATAAAAATTACCATCGCCTCGGATATACGGACAATCGGGCGTGACATAAATGGGAAAAACGTCCCGGCAATGGAAATGGATTCTCCTGGAATAATACGCGAATTAAAATTCGATCCGGTGCTACAAGAGACAAATGTGATTAATCAAAATTCCATTCTAATGCAAAGTTTTGCACCACTTATTCCACAGAACAAAGATACCTCAGGCAAAAAAATTAGCTCATGGGATTACGGCGATTCATTTCCTGTTGAGTGGAAAACTTATTATTGGGTTTAATCAAGCAGATAGTTGCCTGTAATGGAAAGCAGTTGTGCTTTAATGGAAAACTATGGAAGAAACGAGCAAACAAGGCAAATGTCATTTATCAAATAATATCTCGTGGATTAAGTCCACGTTTCCAATCGATTTTCATTGGTCGAAATTGATTGTTGTAGATGCGAGGGTCAAGGGGAGGTTTCGTATTTAGAGACGAATTAAACATAGTTGAAATGAGAATGGTGAAAAAGTTTGTTTTGGGAATTCGATGGGGGAATTTTCGGTTATTGCAGTAAACGGAGGACTGAGACCCTCGTGCTAGCTCAGGGCCGTCATTCATATTTCGGCAACTTCAAGTGAGGAAACTGTAGGCAAATTAAAGGTCGTTCCAGTGCGAGAACAGACAAAGTTGATTAATTAAAACGCAATTGTGATGCAAAAGTTTGCACCTGTTCCGTCGCATTCTGGTGCAAAATTTTGCATCAGTTATTTTGCATTCTGATCCAAAATGTAATATTTCACATCACATTTACGAAACTATGGCTTTGATAGTGCATAAAAAGTTCTTATTGTATACGACTGATGTACACCATCATACCCAAACGCTCGCTTATCTGTTGGAAGGACAAAACTAAAATGCAGATACCTCAACAGTAAACAAAGTTAATTAGTTATAGTCCATATGGAAAAATGTGGGTTTTTATTACAAAATGGTGCAATATATTTTTTGACAGTAGGTATCAAAATACAGAGAAAATTGCCATTTTACGAACAAATAAAGGATTTTTAGAAATTTTTCGATAACCAGCTGATGATATAAAAAATCAAATAACAGAGATTCCGGCATATGTCTTGGGTCCCTATGGGTCTGCGGCAATCCTGAAAAGAAAAATAAACTCATTAAAAATTGTGTTATAGAAATGTAAAGTTTCCATGGATCACACAATTATACTACTATTAATAAGTTATACAAAAAATCAATACAATTTACGCTTTAATTAATGCATTAAGGAGGCATTACAATTAACAACCTCCATTGAGTTATTCAGACATTCTTGCGGTAAAAATTAACGCAAAAATTATCTGTTCCTGAACGTCTATAGACAAATTTATTACAAAAACCTGCAACATCTAAGCACTTTCACCCACCAACTCCGTGTTGTGTATCCGATACATTTAAATGTATTCATTAAAATTTATAAAGGTTTTGATTATCTCTGGGATTGTCCCGTGTCGCCAAATTCCAGATTCGTTTTCCTCCAGTTAAAACAATTTTAAACAAATCATACTCACATCACGTCGTAATACAGCGATTTTTGCAACAATCGCAAGGATTCTCGATCAGCTTCTGGCCCTCAGGGCATGTAGTTTGGCACCATAAACATTCAGTGGGAGGTGGGCAAGTTCTTGCAGCCTCTGCAGTAAAAGCCATCAGGCCCATTGTCATGAAAAGAATACACAAGACGGCAAATTTCATTGTTGCTTTATCGAGGAGCTTCTGTCGTGTGACTAGTGCTGACTCGCGGTGCTTTATAACCTTACGTTATTAATAGCAGGAATCCCCTGGTAGCAAAAATTTTGCTATTAAGGCGTGTTTAAAGTATGACGATTGTTTTCATGTATAAATGTAAATATTAAAAACAGGTTGAAGCATCGTAAATTGCAAAGTATGCATATTGTTTAGACATACGCATCTGCTGAGCAGTTTTGTAATAATGGGTGTATTATAGCACGAGTGTTTAAGAAAGCCCTTAAAGCATGCGCGACGTATTGTAACAAACAACGCTCAGTGTAGTGTTTAATAAAGCGCAAGGGCTTTTATATGATGAATATTATACACATTTTTTTTAATTCTCATAACTATGACATGCACAGAATCTGTTCACCACATGATCAGGATTTAAAACTCCTTAAAATACAGTTTGTACAAAACGCGTAGATGGCGCCAGCTATTAAGCCATTATGTTTTGTATTGTGGAAACGATGTCATTCGCCATATTGTCAAAAAGGTATTTAAAATGTTGTTCCATTAGAGAAGTAGAAAAATAATTATAGTAAAATTCCCTTGCAAAACTTAAAACCAGGTGGCATCTATTAAATCTCCTTTCGCCACTCTTTAGAGAGCTTTAAGGTTGGGAGATGGTACCATCTGCTATTTATTGCCGGACTGGAGCATTATCTTTTATATAGTGGGAACCCGGTATTCGCAATATTATGAAGAAACCCTTTCAAATTTCCTCATATTAGGCAATTCAAATAATAAATCTCCTGGAAAGGTTGAAAAACCTAATGGTAGTCGTTAAAGCTTTCTATCTGTCTTCTTTAGCTTTTGCAATTTGTCAAAACTTTTCCGTAATTAAGGCGTTTATAAAATTGTTTCCTTACTAATTATGAGTGCATCATAAAGACTCTAATAATACACATTTATTAGTTTTCCACGTCAATAAATTTAAAAATAAATTCTGCTCGTACACGATTCCATTAACTCAGTCAACTTTCTTTTGGGAACAAAGTTAAGCCACACTTAAATATTTATTTCTACTTTACTTTTATATATTCGTCCCATTTACTTTCTTATATAACTTTCGAATGAACAAAAATGAGAACAAAAGTTTCGTCAGCTTGATCCAAAGCTCCGTTCTTATACATCAAATTTATCCCCAGACGTCATCGAAAATGGGTCTCAGGATAATGACAGAGGAAAGTTTTTTAACTTTTCTGTATACTTATGGAAGGGTATATAGCTCCGTTGATGAAAGGGGAACTGAGAAAATAATTAACTGAGTTGGTCAGTTTGAAGAGCCGATGTGGGAAGGGCAGCTTAAGTATGTACAAACCCGAGGAGCACGATAAAATTAAGTTTATCTGCACCTTTAACTATTTTTCCATTAATTGTTGCCTACAGAACTTTTTATTGTCGTATCAATTAATTCCAAATTTCACTACAGTGACATAACAAAATGGAAATACCTTTAGCTGGATGTAAAGTTTTAATGGTCGAAATGCGAATTTCAGTGGAAAAAACCGCGAAAATTTGCATTTTTCCCCCATCCGGCTCATTTCCCTTTTGGGTTAATCAAGATAAATCGAACATTTTCAGAGAATTCTACAATTCAGTGTGGTGCCAAGTTTCGAACGATTTTGATTGCTGCAAACTTCGGTTGTCCACTTAACTTAGAAGGGTCAAAGTGAATGTGCAAATGGGGTCTAAAATTACATGAAACTTTAGCCCTTCCCAGGAAAAGCATCGTCCTTCTTGTATGACATAACTGACCGGTTCAACATGCTCGACATGGACAGATCTAATAAAGTACCTAGAAGATGATATACAGGGTTCGCCTTAGGGAACTGACACAATTCGTATAAGGAAAATTACAAATTTAATGCGGTTTTGAAGTTTATGTTTTGTTTTGTGAAAAAAATTGATACTGTAAGAAAATAAAACAAACAATCAAAATAAACATTAAGCAACTTGCTGGTGTGAAGGTACGCTGTTGCGCTCATTACCTGTGCGGTATAAAGTAGTTTATTCGTTTTCTTCGATTTACTCAAAATGTGTTCATTTTTGACACTTATGATGTTATCCTACTTGTGCATTATTTTTTATCAATCTAATAGCGCAAAAATAATTGTAATGTACTCTTTGAGAAAAAGACTCTTTGAAATATACAAATTCTAAACATCAATAATTTTTTCAAATATTTTTCTCATTTTTATAATTGTTTAGAAAAACTTGTTGGTTTTTCAGCAGTTTAAAATTTATTTCATCAATTTATGTCAAATAGTTTTGTAAATAATTGAGTTTTAGTAAAACTATACAAGTGCCGAAAAAATCGTAAAAATAAATAAAAAATAGTTGAGAATCAGTATTATGTTGTATTTTGAAATTTATGATTTATTTTAGACAAAAATCCTAATTTTATTAAAAAAAAACTATCATGTTCCATTTAAAAAGACGAAGTAAGGGTCAGTTTCTGGTTCAACCGGAACTCATATCATGTTTAAAGTATTTTTACAATTTCAGGTTTCTTCCACCAAACAAAATTACACACAAAAAAAATAATAATTAAACTTGTAATTTTTCATATACGGATTGTTAGTTCCCAAAAGTGAACCCTGTATAGGGGGTCCCCGATTTTACGTGAAAGCGATTATCTCAAAATTTCATGGAGTTAGGAGAACAGTTTAAGCACGAAAGTCAACATTGGACATAATTTCAAGCAGACGGTGTGGTTAACAGGGTGTATTAGAATTTTTTTTTGTTTTATATCGAACCTCTGTATATTGTTACCCTTTTGAGGCTCCTCGCAAGTGTTTCATATTATTTTTTTTAAAGCACCCTTTTTTGCTTTCAACCGTTTTACCACTACGAACATTTGAAATTGTTTCTTTTTATTTTTTGGAATTACCAATTTCCAAACGGTTTTAATCATAACGAAATGACTTGGGCATTTAAAATTTTTTTTGCAGATTTAAAATATTTGATATTTTTCAAAATTAAAAAGCTGCATTGTGCCAAACTTCGGTATTTCGAGAACATATATAAATCAGATCGAAGGACTTTGCACGAAATAACCTTAAAAATGTGTAAGGAATCTACAAATGCAACAATATGTTGAGCGTTTTGTTTAAAGAAAGATGAATCCTTATGGATTTTGTTGAGCCAGCCCGTATGCTTGAAATTATGTTCCATGTGCATATACCTGTATCTGAGTTTCATAACTTTTGGATTTGAACGGTTCTTGTATCTTTTAGATTTTTTAAGATAATTTTTATCTTACTCTTTACACCTCCCAAGAGCTTCAATTGGGTATCAAACCTGCGGAAACTATGGGTTTATAAGGAATTTTCGGTGATGATTTTAGTTTTTGTTTAATATATTTTCGTAATTATTTTGATTTTTAACCGAACATTAAATAAGTCATAAAGCGAAAATTGGAGTTTAACTAGGCAAAAAATGATGAATAACTTACATTTTGCTCTAAACCCACGTTTTAATGACTTCAAATGACCAATTTTTGATATTTGATTTTGGAATTGCTGGCATATATTAATCACTCTCAAATCTTATATGGATTAAATATATTTTTCTGACTAGAAGGAAAAAATCAATCGACTTATGCAGTGATAAACCTAAAAATGACATTAGTCAGGCAATCTGACGACATCAAATCCTAATTTTCTATAAATCAGGCAACTTTATTAAATTTCCTCCTTCTTTTAATATCTCAAATCGATATTACTTCCTTTCAGCTAGGGTGTCTAATAAGCTTCAAGAACACCCATCAGAGACTCCGAAATGCCTGGTATGTTGGAAATAAGGCATTAGAGAAACCTTTGAATTTCTGAATTTTTTATTTATCGAGCTCCAATCGCCGCAGATTTTTCAATTAATTATTATAAGCACTAATCAATATTGAGTTTACTGGTTCCTAATTATACTCAGTTTTGACATTTAGTAGGGCTTTAAGGAGCTTTGGCTTGTCAACGTGTAAAACTGGCCCTTTGGTGCCTTCAGCTCACTTTGACTTTTATTAAATTCAACATAAATTCTAAACAAACTATAACTTCACTGAGGGGCCCTGAAAGCTGCTGAAATTCCTAGACATAAATCTTTTAGATAAATTCGAGCTGAAAGTTTGAGATTTCATCTGCATGTCATATCATTTTCGAAATGAAATTTAGACAGTTAGTTTTATTTTCGTAGCTGGGAAATCTACTTTTGCACGATGTTTTGAGGGAAATGTTTGAGTTTCTGTATAGAACTAACACAAGGAAATGCGGTTGGAATGAATACCTTTCGTCCCCCTTGAAAGAACGCAGTTTGTCGCGGAATTCAATTTAACGCCAGTTTAAGAGACTTCAAAGAAAACTCCTACACACAAGACAAAGCTTAGAACAGTTTTATTATAACTGCAATGAAAAGGGTTGCGAACCTTCGGAGTGCACCAGTAAATCGAGCCAGACACTTGAACCTCTACAAAAGTGTCACCTCTTTTGTTGTCCTTTTATAAGCCTCATGGGAAATTAAATCTGTTCAGGTCAAAATTTTTACAAAGGCGTAGAACCATTCCAGTAAATGTATATTTTTAAAGAAAGTATAGAACTTTTGATCGAGTATGGATTAGGATTTTGTTGTCTTATGTGAGCGCACTATTAAGTGGATTTTTCTTTAAATACAAAAATTTCAAAATGGGGCAGTGAGCAAGGTCATATTTTTTCAGGGAAAAATATAGAAAATAGATTTTCGCTATGAAATACGATCGATAGTAAAAATTTACTCAAGAACACATAGAGCCAGAATTACACGAATACATCGTTCGCCATATTGTGTAGATTTTAAGCTTCCTTAAAGTTCCGTTTGAACAAAACATTAAGAAATGGCGCTAGCTGTTACGGCATTATGTTTTGTATTAGGGATATTTGCCATCCGCCATGTCATCAAGAATTTTTTTAAGTTTATTAGGTAATTAGAAAAGTAAGTAGAATGAAATATCTTTAAAAAGTTTAAAATCTGATGGCACATAGTAAAACCTATATCATTCTCTTTTAACTTTTGCAACTGCAGTAAATCTCAAACACAACTATTCTTCCAATCTTAGCCATTCTTTGCCCTAAAAACAAACTTAGAAAGCGATTATTTTGGCTTCTCTCACCCTTAAAAAGATGATTTCATACAACTGCAGTTTACAACCATTATTTCCAACAACAGGAATTAAAGCATGTGTCTGGCCCGGTTCCAAAAATGGCCAATTTTCTGAAATTATTAACGTAAAGAAAAACATAATTTATGGTTATTAAGGGTACAAACAAGTTGATATTTTACTTAATAGTGCACTTGGAAAATGGGCTTAAAGTCACGGACGTATTATTTACGGACTCATAAGGCGTGAAATTGTAAAAATTCTGCGACTTCAATAAAATTTCGCCATCCGGCCTGAAAGTGTTCGGTTACCATGACTTAGTGTTCTATTGTAACTGCAACAAGTGGTTACCATGGGCAAATTATCCTCATAAGGGCCTCGTTGCGACCTAGAATATGATGGAAATCGACTTTAGGTAATGGCTTCTCGGCAAAAAAAAAAAACCAATCTAACATATTGCGGGTCAGGAGCCGTTGAAAAAGCAAAAAGGTTCATTTCGCTTTGCTCCTCCGACCTTTTGCACAGGGAGCAAAGTGGATATTTTTACCTTGCTTGAATCGACCGCGAATTTTTAGCACATACGTCTTATAAAACTATAATTGCATTGCGGGCCATGTTCAGCAATGGGACGCAAAGAAAAACGTTGTTAAATTTCGTAGACGTGGAATAGTAGACGTTCCAAAACGCCATTATGCTGAAACGTGGAATTAAACTGATGGGTTTGCACAAAGGAGCTGGAAAGAAGGGGTATTTGCGCGAAATCTGGGATTGCTCAATTTCAAAAGGAAATCGAGAAACTTTCCCGATATAGCACTTCTTTTGTAGCGTCATTATTACTTTGCATTAAGTTTAGTAACTGTAGCCCTTGACATCAAGAGAATTCAGTGTTTCTCTATTTAAACTGCTGTTAGGTACGGGAGTTCTTGACCGAAAGTGCAATCAACTGTCCTTGCTATAGAGGACTTTTTCCGATATTCAACATTGAGCTCGACATAATAGGCACTTCCAACGCCTGATTTCAAGAGTTTGCCAGAGTGGTTAAGGAGCTTGACTAGGGCTCAAACTTTGACTTATAAGAAAATTAGCTTTGTTTTCATAAATCTATAGTGTCCTCTTGCCCAAATGAGCAACAAAGCGCAGCTCGTTTTACGCCCCAAACCTGTGTGGGTCGATTTACCACTGCATTACGAAAATCCCCAAAACACACAGCCCCTTTCAGCGCAGCTTTAATAAAAGTTTCGAAACAGTCTAGTCGTATTGTATGCTTACAATCTGAGTCTGCTCCAGAGCACATTTAATTTATTGTTAAATTGAAATTCGATGGGAGAGTGCTTGAATCTGATGCCCAGGATATGACCAACATGGGGACCATTTAATGCAGCGAACTTTTGTCACAAAAATGTTCAATTCAATTTCGTTTCCACTAAAAAACGTCTCGTGAGATTTGTTAAAGGAATAACTGTTATATAAGGCATTTTTCTGGCCTCATGCTTCCATTTCTGAGTCAGAATAAACCGCAATATTCTTCTTTTTCTAATGGAATGAAGGTTTATTCACGATAATGTCTCGTTGTTAAAATCGTGCAAAGCTTCCAAATAATTTTATCAGCATTAAGGAATGCATTCAATTAAAACTGGCTGTCTCTTAAAGGCTATTTGGAGTGGGTAATGTAAATAGAAGCAGGTTGTAACGATAGCAGGAAAATTATAGTGAACCTGAGCCTTAATTAAAACAGAATGGCTGAAAAAGTTTCTCGTGTTTTTTAAACATCCGTTAAAATTTCATACTAACTAAACAAGAATTTAAATTAGGTTGGAATGCTGAGAACGTCGATGGCTGCGAAAGTTGTAAAGTTTGGCAGCTAAGCACACAACCATTTTAATTAAAGAAATTATGAATTTTTCTGGTGGGTTATTTTGAGCAAAAAGAAACAGGAGCGGCATTTTTAATGTAAAAAGCCTTTGAAACCAATTATTTCTGAATTTTTGGAACTTGAAGGCCAGCTGTAAGGACTACGTTGATAATGATGTTTGAAGGCGGTTTCGGGCTTTAACAAAATCTCATTAAGAACCGCGCATTATTCCTGGATTTAAATGTAAAGTGAAACGACAATTTGGATATTTGTTGAAGTCGTAGTTGCCAACTCAGGAGTTGATCATATCAATTAACATATTATGATATTTTCACAATCAGAAGAAGAGGAACGAAGTTGGATAAAACTCTGCAAAGAACTTGAATCGATTGTGTAACATTGGATAACACCGTGGAACTTCATGATAGAACATTCTAATGGTTGAATACTCTAAAGGTGACATTCGCCATAATGCCAGGAAAGAACCATGCAGCTTACTCCAAATGGTGCTACCACTTGTTACAGGGTGATTCAAAATTGAGGGCCAATATTTTAAAAGAGGAATTCTAAGGTCAAAGTAAGAGTATAAACCTGTGCCCTAAAATGCACCCTTTCGGATCTGGAGTTATCGAAAGTTGCGCGGAAATATCGGTTATCCCGAACTGTGATCATAGTTACTGATAAAATGCAATCGAATTTCAACGAATCAAATAGCGTACAAATTTGGAAGCCTTTTTAGGCGCTCTATTCGTTTTTTGCTTCAAAAATTATGTAAATCTAATTTCAGAAGGATTGGAGGGAGGTCCACACTTTGCATAGCCCTCATTTTATGTTTCCACCGAGAAAACTTAAATTTAACTATCATCGTCTATTATACCATAAAACAATCTAAAATTTTGATATAACTCACCGTTTGCAAAAAGTAGTTGTTGAATGAAAGGCGTGGTAATGGGACTGTGACCGCTGCGACTGCCTCTTATTTATCCTCTTTTTTAAACTTTTTTTCTTCTCTTTTTTCTCTCTGTTCTTTAGTGTTTGTAATCATTGTCGACGCTTTGATTTAGTTGATTTTTTTTCCTGTTTTTCGTTACTCGAAAGCGTTAACTCGTTAGCGTAGTTCGTGCTTCTTTTGTTAGATATTAAAATGAAAAATAAACAATATTCATTTGACCATGACATGTGTTATGTTTGCGGTCTACCTAATGGTACCTGAAGCTCGAAAATTGTATGCACTGAGATTTCCATACCGCTGCCTCCTAATTGCCGAACTTTCGCATATCCACCTGGGCCCCTGCAGGAATATAGCAGATTTCACACTTCAAGGTATAGTATCGGCAGATATCGAGAACTTGCAAGTTAGTGATACAGGAACTGATCTTGAACATTATAACAATCCTGGTTAATAGTACTAGACTGTAAGTACGAAATTCGCATGTTTCTCAATTTACTGTCTGGCCTATTTTGCAGGAACACGGTTTATATCCGTATCATATCTCACGTGTTCAAGCTTTTCCTCCTCAAGATTTTCCATCGGTTATTGCAGTTCGCAAAGTGGGAATGACGGAAGTGCGCGAGGGATTTTAATTTTTTTTTATCTCGGATTCCTTTCAAAGACGAAGCTCACTTTATGCATGATGGCGCGGTGAATTACCACAATCTATATGTGTGAGCACAGAAAAATCTACACGAGATAAAACTATCCCGCCGATAGGAACAGTTCAGCCTAAACGCACGGGCAGGGATTGATGGAGGTGAACTAATTGGTGGTTTTTTCCACGGACTTCAAATGGTGGTACGTACCTAACCTCTTTGCAAAACGAATTGGCTGGTTTATTGGACAATGTACCTTTAAACATTCGTCAACAAATGTGGTTTATGCACAATAGTGCCCCTCCCCTCTTGTTTTCGAATAACAGTGCGCCATCATTTAAATTTGTTGTTTCCAAATCGGTGGATTGGTAGAATAGGTCCAATAGCTTGGTGCCCACCTTCCTCGGATTGCACCGTACTGGACTTTTTTTCATGGGGGTATCTAAAAAGCTCAGTTTACGATGCAGGACCAGTGCCGTCGGTCGTAGTTCTCCGTCAACGCCTCTTTAATGTTTTCCAATTTGCAAAGAAAACTCCTGGAATTTTTGAACTTGTACGACAATCTTTGTGGAAAATAATGGAGGTTAGTATCGCAGCAGGGAAAAGGCATTTGCAACACTTCTTATAAACAATTAAGGTAATTTTTTTTCTTAATAAAAAAACAAAATCCAAAATAGAAAACAAGAAAAAATATCTCATGAGTCGCAGCGGTCACAGCCCATCAAAACTGGCCTTTCGTTTAATAACAATTTTCTTGAAGTTGTATTAAAATAACGCAATAGCTCAAAATTTTTGAGTTTTTCCTGGCCTAGTAGACGATGATGATTAAATTTAGAGCTTGTCGGTGGAAACATAAAACGTGGACTATGCAAAGTGTCGGTCACTTTCCAACCATTCTGAAATTAAGTTTACATAATTTTTGAAGCAAAAAATTAATAGGGCGACTAAAAAAATAGGGGCTTGAACATTTCTATGAAATTTTTGATAGATAATTGCGGTCACGCTTTGACATAATCGATTTTTATCTCCTAAATTTCGATGACTCCAGTTCCAAAGAGGTGAATTTTAAGACACAGGTTTATGAGAAGCATCAATCTTATTTTGACTTCAAAAATAATCTCTTAAAATATTTGCGTTTAATTTTGGATTACCTTGCATTGCCAATGTCCAAAGTTAGGCTCTTCGGAAACAATCCATCCTCCAACTTGTCAAGAAAAATGTTAACATCCCACTAATTTTTTTTCCTTTCAGCTGATGCACTCAGTAGCTGTGCCTGAAAAAACATGTTTTGAAATTAAACTCGCAGCAGCAATGAAGTTTGTTGTTATTTATTCAACAATCTAAAGCTAAATGCATAAAAAAACCCACATTTTATTAATCTAAAAAAAGGCAGAACTAATCCTTCAGTAACACGCATATCATGCGAAATTGGAGAAGCAAATGTATGTTAATCCTTCTCAAAGCCTTTAGAGAAAAACAGCTTACCCCACCCTTTTTAATTCGTTAAACCTAAGGGTTGTTAATACTTTAATTGACTTTCCACCTTTTTTTAGATCCAATTATGTGAAGTAGGTCCTACAGTAAGGGTTACATTATTTGCATTTCGGCCTTTTGTTAACATGGAAGACAAATTGTTCCAGTTTATCTTACAAGGACAAATTATTTTCCCTCGCGATAGTAATTGATTGACTTAATTGTGCCCCATTGAAATTTGAAAGTTCAGCAAATAGCATTAGGTTTCTAGTTCAACATAATGACTGGCTGCCTTCGTTTCTATGCAAATGATTGCAACTAGTCATGGGCTTTAACTTCTGTTATTCTATTGTGTTAATTATCGCTCCAATTCTCAAATCTGATGGAAATTCTCCGATGCCAGAACTTTCTGTGAAAAGTGGGAAGAAGTTGGATCCGCACTTGGCTTACGGCTTCGAGTTTTAAATTTTGCTTACTTACCGTAATAGAAAATTGCCAATTTCGACCATTTTCACTTATATTTATTTTCTTTTGTACTGAAAACTCTTATTAAACTTGAAAATAACTGCTAGAATATTAAACGTAAATTGGCAGAAAATGCCCCACTTAAATAATTAATATAAATTGTGGAAACTGCAGGGAGATCCTCGTTAATAAATTGAGCACTTGCCGATCGATTGATTCACTTCCCTCCTTTGGGTATTTATTGACTCAGTTCACATAAAAATTTCATTTCTCTGTAATAAGAATTGGGCTTTTTATGGTTCCAAGTTCGGACACACAATAAAAGAAAACAAAGAAAGTTTTATTTCCGTTCCACATGTAAAAAGCCATTTGTGGTGATCCTGTCAGCGTTTTTTCACTGCAAACCCCTGCGGTTGATTTATTGTTTTACACGATGTAAAACTTTTCCCATCTTTATTCCTTCGTACTTTACATATGCCAACATCCACACGGAAAGAACTAAACAAGAAGGCTCACGGCCAGGTAGGGATGGCAGAAAACATAAAGAAATATTTTCACTTGGTCGACTTTAAACGTTCCAAAAATATATTGAAAAATTTTAGGGTGTTGGGGAAGATAATCAGAAGAAAAACTTATGAATTAAAAGGACGTTAAGCTGCTTCCTGATTAATGGTACCGTATTTTTCGTCGGGATCAGCACGAAAAAAGAATTTTATTGCGAAGAGATAATAATAAAGGTCGCTGTGTAATTTGGGTAATTGGATTTCTATAGAGAAGAAAAAAACAGGTCTGAAGAGACCAAACTTTTTCTTGCTTCTTGCTTAATTTAATTTCACATAAAAAGGGAACCAGAAGACTACAGAAATTAAAACTGGGCAAAAAACAATCCTCCTTGTACTACCAGCTTTGTTGGGATTGGTGGAGCAAAGAAGTTATGCAAAAATATATCATTACGCCGGTAAAGTCTTACTTATAAAGGACTTAAAAGAATGTTTTTTTTGCCACTTTATAGGAGATTTAATACAATTACCCACCTCTTAACCCGAAAACATCCCGTTTCAGAGTCGAACTCGGAGCCTCCACTTGAGCCCTTTTTGGTATATGCGATTACGTTTTTTTTTTAATCTCTTTCTCTCTCTCCAGGACATTTCTATCAATCGTTGCAACCCCTTTAAGGCAGGGTATAAGAACTTTCGAACGGGGGCTGAGTTTCTTGCGCTACTTTCAAAGTCGGAAAGGTTATCCGTTTGTTTTCACACACCCCTTTGATAAATTGGTCTTACTTTTGCAAAGCGGATCTATACTAATTTATCGTTGTGCTGATTAATGGTAGTTTACAAGCAAGGCTCTATTAATTTCAATCTCATTTGCACGTATCGTTAATAATCCCATTATTTTTTAATCAACTCTCACATCACATGAGGTATAAACCAAAGAAGAATTAGTCCGATATTTTCACGAGGTTTGATGTATTATTGTAAGTCTACAACGAAGGTGGACTAGATCATTTTTAACATGTGCACCTTGTATTATAATGGATATTGTGTGTATTAAAATGGAAATTGTTTGTTTTTAACGCCAAGTTGAGTTTTTTGGCCCACAGGGATGCTTGAAAGTGCTTTATGTTGTAGCGGCCCGGTTTTTGTATGAGTGATTTCTAGGGATTTGTATAATAAACTTCAGGAGGTTGGATTTTTTATGATGAATTTAAGGGGAGTAAAACGCAAAGATTTATAAAAGCTTTTAAGAAAAGCATTTCGCCGTTATTTGGGAAGATGAATCTATTTAGTATAAATTTGATTAGAATTTTGCAGCACAGTTCACCCCCACAGAATGTCAAGAGAACCCACTCAACTTACTTAAACCAATTGATGCTGTTATTCGGAAATGCACTTTTCCTTCATTTCCATAGTTTTTCCATATTGCTAAGAAAGTATTGAAGTTTTAAATATATTCCATTCGGTTGAGGTGGATTGTTCATTTTTCCTTTTACGTGTTGTGGAAATAACACTTCATACACACATAAAGGTTATTGGATCGGTGGATATGTATTTCGATGGTTTAACAAAAGTAAACTGGAAATCCTTATAAAAGTTCCTAAGAAAGACATTTCCATTTTCCAAGTATTTGGAAAGAATCGGCCGATTTAGTACAAAATTGAGCGGGCCATTCAGTAAACATTACATTCACCATAATGTTAAGAAAGTAAATAAAAAATTATAAATGTTAATCGGGAACAACCTTTTTCTCCAGGCTGTCAAGAATACTGAAATTTTCTTTGCTTCGAAATGGGAATATTTCATTCAGACCTTTTGGCTCGCCGGGAGGGTGGTTCGATTCCTTTTGTCAAAAATTAACTTGAAAGTGTTTCGTAATATGAGTGGTAATATCGCAAGATCGGCTGAAATCAGAAATTCCGAGCCGAGCTTCACATGAGCACGCAAAGCAATTTGGCACTACTGAATCATTCAAATCAAACAACCCCAGCTGCAGAATCCCCAAAAGCAGGTATAATTTAGATTCATACATAATA
Organism: Euwallacea fornicatus; assembly: GCF_040115645.1. Classification (NCBI taxonomy): domain Eukaryota; kingdom Metazoa; phylum Arthropoda; class Insecta; order Coleoptera; family Curculionidae; genus Euwallacea; species Euwallacea fornicatus. The sequence goes on from NC_089558.1 coordinate 3,154,484, forward strand.
CACACATTTGGAACAAAAATTCCCCCCCATGAGAGTTATAATTGTATTTCTTCTTATATTCTCGGAAGGAGAAATTTAAAAATAATATTTCCCTATCGACCTGAGGACTACATTTTAATATGCTGCTAAAGGATCGATGCACCATGGAAGCACATCACATAGGATTTATTTTTAACTATCCGCATGCTATTTTCCGCATAATACTACTCAGACAGGAAAAAATACTGCACCGTATTTTGAAGATACATGCCGTCTCCAAGGAAGGTGCGTATTGGCTGGGCAATTTCGTGGAAAAGCAATTTTCCACTTGCTAAATCATTCAGATCGTACAACACGCAACCATTTGATAACGGGACGAGGAAATATATAAGAGAAACGATATAACAGAAAACTTTATGAATTCACTATAATATAATCCGCGCTAGAGGGTGTTTAAATTTCATAGCGCGTTTTACGAGAAAACTATTTTGAATAATTTTACCCAACTAAAACACGCGACCTATAACTTTTTAAGATGGGCAAGTTCCAAGGAAATTGGAATATATCTCATTTTGTGAAATATTTCAGCATCTTGGAAAGTTTCATTGAGTAAAGATGGACGCGATATAGTTTCCATTGAAGGCGATTGGGGCACTGAGGAAGGATTTGATGAATGTTTGGAAAGGATGAGAATTGCTAAAGGGGGAGTGAAGTGTTTCTGCTTAATTTCAAACAATTGGAGCATCACATCTCTAACGTCCATCTTATCAAGGGTGGGCCCGAAGTAACCAAGTTTGCTCTGTTTTGCTGCACAGGGTGGCCCATAATTCATGGCACACAATTTCACTAGAGGGCGTGTTACCCTGTTTTTAAACGTTGGCACCACGCTATTATCGATTTGTTAATGGGAGTAAATCAGAGTATATCTTAATATTAATACATGAGGAATCTGTGATTCAGCTAGGTGCCGCCATTAATTATCGGACATCCTGTACGTCTTCCAGCAATTTTGTGAGCTCGGAACTTCAGAAACTGTTAGATATCCGTGTAAGGATTATAAAAAAAAGTTCGAGCTGTAGATTGTGCCTTTTGAATTAAAAATGTATGCAATAATTCCGCATTTATTTTGTTCGAGAATTATGCTTCACACAGAAGTGTGGAAAAACTTCTACTTGCGTGTGAAGCATTATTCCCGAGATAAGTCAAAAACTGAATAAAAATCGGGATAGATATCCAGAAAAATTGGAAATGTCAATTTTAATTTTTATTTGATGTGGCGTTATTATTTATATATATATATATATATAATCTTTATTTCATACGAAATAGGCTATCGACCATACTGGTCTTTCTGCCCTTGTTACATAACCAAGTGCCTAAGTTTATATAAAGAGTGGTCAAAACGGTATACATTTGGAGATAAAAAAAAAAAAATTCTATTGTATATCTTCACTCAGTTCTTCGTATAACGTATTGGGAGGGGAGAGAAAGTGGGAATGTCGTGTTTGTCGTCTGAGGCAAAGTGGGTTAAGTATTGTCCAGTTGTGTCGGTTGTTTTTCCATTTTGTCTGTATTTGTGATAGTCTGTCCGTTATTTTTGTCATGTTCGTACGCTCGTATAGTAATTGTGTGGAGGGGTTGTGCAAAGGATTATTAGGATGTCTTGTTTTAGTGATGAGTCTCAGAGCGATTTGTTCTGTTGTCTGTATATGTCTTTTGGTTTTTTCGGTAGCGTTTGCTCTCACTATATGTCCGTAGTCTAAAAGGGGTCTGCAGATCGATTTGTAAATTCTTGTCGCTGTCTTCGTGCTGATTCCCTTGTTTTTGTATGTCAGTGATCGAAAGTGTTTTGTTCGTCTCGTAATTTCTGTCCTTATGTTTTGTACATGTTTGTAAAATTTCAATTTGTGGTCTATAGTTACGCCCAGGTATTTTACGTCGTTAGTGGGGTGTATTGTATGTCCGTCTGCTGTAAGTGTCGGGGAGTTTTCCTTAGTTCTGTGATTTGTCAGTAAAAGTTGGTTCTTAGCGGGATTTGGTGTTAGCCTCCACTTATAAAACCAGGTCATAGTGTCGTCCATTAGCGTCTGCAATCGGTCTACGGCTTTCTTTGTCGTTTTGTCATGTACTACAAGCGCCGTGTCGTCAGCATATTGTAATATGTAAGCCGTTAAGTCTATGTCGTTTTTGTTCAGTAAGTTGTGGTTATAAATGTCGTGGCAATATATGTTGTAAAGTAAAGGGGAGAGGGGCGAGCCCTGGGGCAGGCCTTGCTGTGGGGAGAACGGGAATGAGAGCGTGTTATCAATTCGAACTTCAAGTAGTCTATCGTCAAGTAAATTTTTTACTATGTGAATTAAGTATTTCGGTGTGTTAAGTCGGTGTAGTTTGAATAGAAGTCCTTTATGCCAAACACTATCAAAAGCCTTATTGATGTCCATAAATAGGCAAGCTGATTTGTTGTTGTTTAGTTGTGTGGTCTGTATATTGTTCGTCAAGGTAAAAAGAGGGTGAATTGTTGATTGCTTCTTCTTAAATCCAAATTGGTAAATCGGTATGTGTCGTGCTAAATGTTCGTCAAGTCTGTTTTTTATGATGTTTTCAAATAGTTTACTTAAAACTGGAAGCAGCGTAATAGGTCGGTAGTTCTGTACTTGTGAGTTGTCTTGTCCGTTTTTCGGGATCGGTATAATTATGCCTCTTTTCCAACAGTCTGGTATTGTGTTATTGGTCATATGGTGGTTTAGAGCTCTCAACATTACATCGTGGGATTCTGGTGTTAGGTTTTTTAGTATTTGGCTCTTTATCATGTCTTTTCCTGGTGCTGTATTTTTGAGGTGGGTCAGTCCTTCGTTGTATTCCGTGTCCGTAATTAGATTGTTTAGGCTGTTTGGGACTATCTCAAAGTAGTTGTCGTACCGGTCGTTTATCTCTTCCCATGTCTGTTGGTCAAAGTTTGGGTTGGTTGAGTTACTGAAAGTCCCCTGATAGTGTCTGGCGAATGCGTCAGCTTTTTGTTGGTCTGTGTATAGTTGATGTCCGTTTTCGTGGATGTATGCAGTGATATTATTCAATTTGTACCGAGACAGTTTTTTTATTTTCTGCCAGTACGACTTACCTCGATCGTTTTCTATCTCCTGGCAAGCTTTCAGCCATTTGTCCTGTCTGTATTCGTAAATTAGCGTCTTGATATTTCTGTTAAGTTTGTTTAGCGTCCGTTTTAGTTCATTGTCCTGTAATAGTGTATACTGTCTGTATAGGTCTCTTTTCTGTTTGATTAGGTTATTATTTATTATCTTCGAAAACTCGTATTAACTCGTACTCACTATTAAAGCCGAAAAAAATTGTTTATTTTCGGGGTCACTGGAATTTTGTGGCGACTGCAATGCTCGGGAATCGAACTCGTAAGACTCTCTATAGCATGCAAGGATTAATTACTAAATTTACTGATAAAAAAGCTTAATGCCAACATCACTTAAACTGAGACCCATAAACGTTAAACACCGATGTGAAGCTAGAAAATATTATTATAATTATCCATTTAGCTAATGGAATCGAGCCTCCCTTTGGAGAGGAATTTTATCGAAATGGATCATTGCGCACTAAAGAAAACTGAGAAGGTCATTTCGTGTACACACCCGCCGTAGCAAAACGATTTTAAGTTAAGTGAGCGACAGAATTAAAATATGCAATTTTATAAGTCTGACTATTTAATCTAGCAGCGATATACTTTTATAGATGTATGTGAACCCCGTGGGCCTTTGATGTTTCTGAGATATCTTGCGCTATTATATTCTCAACGTGCCCTGCATTTCACCTTTATTTCCTCGCCCATACGACACGTATGCTGAATATTACATCATTGAAAAATAGCTTAACATTTATTTTGACAAAAAGGCGAATGCAGTTCACATGCTGTTTCGCGGAATATATTCATACGAAATTAGGTTAGTTCAGGTGGAGTTGTACGTACAATAATGTTGTTATAGCCAGTAGCTTGTTACGTAACGATCATAGCTCCAGTGACAATAACCCGATCCCCAAGAGAAGCTTCAATTCCATTAGCCTAAGTGGAAAACGTCCTCGATTGACATGGAAACCGAATTAATGCAAATATTTTTTAATTTAATCAATGTCATACACCATACGCTAATTCAGTTCATATTGTATATGTAAATTATTTATATGCATTAAAGCCCTAACAATTTATATTATTGAATTGTTGGGATAATTGGGACTGAAAAGGACTTAAAATGGGAACAACGCCATTTTTCTCATAAACAAAAATAATTTCGATGGGTTTAATTCGATTTGGGCTGTCAAATGCGAGTTAAAAATCGAGCTACATAAACAAAGAGAAATTAGCAAGGTCCAGTTAGTGAAAAGACCTGAATAATGGTGCGGGTTCCACAGTTCAGTGAAGCTCATTTTTTGGTTGAAGAGTTTAGTTCGGAAATCCGAAACTACACATTTAATGAGTCGAAAGCTCGAATTTATTCATTTTAATTATGTTTTTATTGTGGTTTAAAATTAAATTTCCGAATTATTCAAAATGTAGATTTTAAATTCTCTTGTGAGGCTGGTTTAGACGGTGAGTTGCGCTATGAACTCTCAGCTATATTCAAATTTTATAAATTGCGATTCACTGTATTTTGAAAATTTTTCATGGAGCTCCAAAAAATGAAAGTTGTTTCCTGGATCCCAGATTAATGTTATTAAGCCTGGCTCATTCCCCCCTGTAAATTTATCCGCAGATAATTTTTTCCACTGCGTAATAAACCCTGGCAAAGAATAAAGCTCTAGAAGACCGAAGGAAACAAATAATGAAGGCGAATTTATCAACTTTTTAAAAGCCCTTTATTGCAAGTTTCATCTTCTAAGGCTAGTTTAATATAACTTTGTATGGAGCATTATTTAACGTCGGCCTAGCAAATTGCTGGGGAGGAAGGATTTTAATCCTGGTTATTCGCAGTATTAGGAGTGCGACAAGATCAATTTGCTTTAACCCTGAAAGGGAGCGAATTTCCATGCGGTTCTGAAAATTGCAAAAAAAAGGGAAATCATATACTTAAGTAGCACTCGTAAACCCAGTAAAACATGCAAAAAGTATGAAATCAATTTTGGCTCAACTTAGAGGGCCCTTTACTTCGTTTTTGTTGAAGATAAAAACTCCACGAGAGGTAATTTTTTAGCTCCATTTGTGTACTTTAAACTCATAGGAAATGCTTTGTGGAAGCAAGTTCGAGATTAACAAATACGTGTTTCAAAGTATAAATAGGGCAAAGGCAACATTAGGTTTGAGTAATGTCTCGCCCCTTTTTAGGTCATTTGGAGATCAGAACGCAGGACTCGTTTCAGGAATAACGCTTGCTTTTAACAGTTTAAGGAAATTTGCAGGGGAAGAGTGAGATATCTGTGTAAATTAAGCCCAGGCTCATAATAACGCCACTAGCCTTATCTTCAAAATATTCTCATTTGGTTGCAACCCAGGAATAATTGACTTTTCGAAACTCATTTCTTTGATGCTTTCCTTAAAAAATTAGGGAAATTAGTATTTGGTCCAGGAGCCCCTAAACCGGATCACTGTACTATAGACATACAATTTAGGTAAATGTGGGGCTACAATTCAACAAAAGTTATTCTATGGTAAGTTTTATAATATGCCAGAAAATTGGGAAAATTCTGCTCTACATTGCAGGAGTGTTATTATATTGTTACTAGCAAAAGCATCATAATTTAGCATCACTCATCTACTTTAAATTACCTTCCTATACATCTAAGGTAAAATGTTTAATCGAGATTCGCCATTGTCAAGAAAAAGTTTGTTTTCTTGGAAATGGCGTTTTCTCGGTGAAAAACCTACCTACCTTCTTGAAGCTAAGGACCAGTCTGTTGCTCCTTTCATGATACTTGAGCCGTAACTCACATCGTTTTTTTTTGTATTTTTAGCTATCTACATACTGACCTTTTCGTGATCCTTCAATTACGTGGGCACATAACACACTGAGGGAGTCATTATAAATAATGGTATTAAAGTCATTGGTTGGTACACACGTAACTTTAATCTTAATTAGATCAACATCAAAGGGGGGCGTGACTACACGTTTAAATTTAGTTGAAGTGTTTTTCAACGAAAGACCCTTGATGAAAACATGATAAATTGCCTTTAATGTGATACATTACTTTCTCTACGACCCCATACGGAAACAAACCTAACAAATCGAGATGCTAGTCGCGCAAACAGATGTTAACGCACGCGTGTGTTAGAAAGGAGAAATGAGTGATGAGCAAAAGCACAATGAGTCATACTAGGTAAAATAATTATAGAGGAGTAACATAGCATTGTACTATTCAAGTTGGTGACATTATGTCGTCCCACGTATCTTAAAAATGGCAAAAATATGCTAATTTTCATAATAGTGATCAGGAGACTATCAGGAAATGAGAAGTGTATACCGCGCGACTCTAAATTCTACTACCCCCTCCCGACTTTTTAACAAATCATTATATGAAAAAGAATCAAAAGCAACATGAAATAGGATAAAAACTACTATCTTTTGACGTTTTTTTATTTTTTTAAATGTTGCTTATTTCACCGGTAACGCAAAATGACCGGTTAAAAAAAACTGAAACATGAGCCAAGTGGCACCTCAAAATAAAGGTCTTTCAAAACTACATTTAATGATGTTGCGCGATTAAAAATCTATCAATTAGTTTTACAGAAAAACAGCCATAAATTTGATAATGAATTCAATACAAGCTCATTAAAATAGTATGTAAACAATGAAAAAAATTGTTTGTTGATAGGAAATTGGCTGATTTTCGATTTTGTACTCACAAACAGTTTTTAGCTATTTTTATTTATTTATTTATTAATTTTTTTAACCAAAGAATGTTTGTAATCAGAAAATCGAACATAAACCAATTTCCTATCAACAAACAAGTTTTTTCATTGTTTATATACAGGGTGTCTAAAAAAACGGGCTAACCGACTCAGTTATTTATGAACGGATTTTGATGAATAAAAACCAAATAAAATGGTATTTTTCGGACTACTAAGTAATATGTCAAAGTTGTTTTTTTTTAAACTTAACTTCTTCTGCTTCAGGTGTTAACTTCAGAGTTTCATATCGAACTTCATATTTTTTTTCCATTTGTTGATAGAACATGTTTTTTTGAATTTGATGAAGTACAAGTTAAAAAAAGTAAAACAATTTTAAATTGAAAAAATTGCGAAATGTTATTTCTTTGTTTAATAATACAGTGGCTCGAATTTTAAAAAACAGGATTTTTCTTCTGCATTAAACAATATATTTATTGAAATTAACATTTGATAATTGTCGCCAATAACGCTAATAATTATTTTTATTGCATTAAAGGGCAAATTTACAATAGCCACAGTTGCAACATAACTGTTCACAGAAAATTATGAAAAAGACGGATGTGGTTCCATTAGTTAAGGGCGACAGTATTTCTTTCCTTCTTGCTGGGGCCCATGCCTCATAGTCTTTGTACAAGATGATGCAACAGAAAGAGATGGAATGTAATGTAGACGATCACAGAATATCGCGGATGGCTCCATAACAATACATATGACTACATAACTCATACTTTTTAAAATTTTTCATTTTTTTATGCTAAAAATTGTTTCAACATTATCTTGGGATACATCATTAATTTCAGATAAATGTTTTCTATACAGAAATGAAAAGAAATATGGGTTCCATTCGAAACTCTGAAGTTGACGCCTGAAGCAGAAGAATTTGAGTTAAAAAAAATCAACTTTGACGTTACTCAATAGCCGCAAAAATGTCATTTTATTTGGTTTTTAGCTAATCAAAACCCGCTCATAAATAACTGAGTTGATATTTTTTTAAGACATCCTGTACTATTTAACTGAGTTCGTATTTGCATTTTTTACCAAATTTATAGAGATTTTTCCCAAAAACTAATCGATAAATTTTCAATCGTAACGCACCATTCGACGCAGTTTTGGAAGACCTTCAATTAGAGGTGTCACTTAATCCATGCCAGAATATTAAAAAATCGGCCATTTTGCGCTTCCGGAGACGTTAGCGCCTTTCGGAAAAAAACAAGCACACCTCAAAAGAAAGTATTTTTTGTTTCACTTAATGCTGCTTTCGAATTTTTGGGAAAGAACAATTCATTGATGGGCTAACAGGGGGGAGGGGGACAATTTGGAGCCGCGCGATGTAATTCACGAGAGGGCACGCTCGCGCGATTACGCCGCTCGCCTGCGGCGCGTTCGCGACGTTTCACCCTCGTGCGTTAAAAATGTTTCGCTTTTTTTTGGCCGCCTTCCCTTGTTATTTAAACCACTGTCATATGTGTGCGCAATGACACCAGATTCATCTCCACCCCGAGCGCAAGGCTGGAAAGATCAATTTAAATTAGGCAAAGGGTGTGAAATAACAGGGGAAAACTTCGTTCTCTCACTGTAACTATACGTGGATCCCGCTCGAAATTACCGGCAACAAAAGGCATAATTATTAAGCATATCCGGCTACTCTCGTGCACTCTGCTTTGTTTGCCAACTTTCAAATACAATAGAGCTGGCTTTTACAGGGAAAATGTTTAGAGAATACAAATGCATGAGCTGCCGGACACGTCCAGAAGTAATTTACTAATATACTTACAAAGAGCGACCAAGGTGGAGGAGTATTGGCCCTGAATTAGTCAGATTCGCCTAGGGGATCAAAACTTCCTAATATTTTGTCACAATACAGCTGTTGTAAAGTTTGAAGTTCACATATGTTACCGAGCACATGTAACGGAGCTCCGTTACGACCTGAGCAACTTTCTGCCTAATTTGAACAATACCCGTGCAAAGCAGATTGCTTGTAGCGACATGATTTTAGCAAGTGCTGTTTTAATCATATGTGCGTGTATATCTCCCATCTACAAATTGTTTCCTTGTTTCAGCTCATACCGGGGGACCTGACTCGGTGTGGAAATTAATTAATAGTACGTATATCAGGATTAGACGCTCTGGAATGGAGCGGAAAACTTAGTGGAATTTAAACGGTAAGTAGATAAGTTTCCTGAAAGAGTCTTTGGTGTTTAGACAGCTTTGCACCCAGAAATAGTTTCCATTGTACTTAAACTACCCCAGCCAATTTCCGAGCCCAATTACCGCTTGCAGGAATTGGGCCTTCAAAACTGCGCAATTAATCTTCTTTCTTGGCAGCACTTCTCGCATGTTTAGCAAAAACAAAAATTTCATTAAAAAAAAAAAAAACAAACTTCGGCCGCGAAGTTCGTCAATTTCTACTTTGTCTCGTTCCCCAGTTTCTCCTCATGTCAATTATTTAGCGCTTCGTTGGAAACTGTGTCAAACTTTATCTGTCCGTAAGCCCCGATTTAGTTAAAATCGGAAAGAGGGACTTGAAATGCAAATATTTATCATTTTCCATTCAAAATGTGTGTTGTTATACCGGGTTCTGCGAATGGAAATGGAGAGGTCTTCCACGAAAATTGGGCGAGTATTCCGACACAGTTTTAAATTTCTGTTTCAATTTAAGTGAGTGCTGATGAAAAGAGACATATGTATCCATGAGAATTTTAGGGCCAGGAGAAATTCTCCTCGCAGAGGGGATCCCGTCCCCTTTCTTGTGTTTACCGCTCGTGGAGGACTTGACTGGCAATCCTTGACTCTAATCCTATGAGAAAGCACTCGAGCTTAAATATTACATGATTTTTCAACATAGTCTCTTTCGAGATTGGCACACTTTTCTCAGCGACGTTCCATGGCTTCTATACCCTGTTTATAATAAGAAGTTTCGAATGTTTCTAAGTAGGCATCAACCTCGGTCTCCACCTATTGGCAAATCTCTTTCGATCAAGTCATTTTTTCAAGTTTAAAAATAGGAAATAATCTGAGGGGGTTAAATCTGGCGAATGGGGTGGGCGAGAAAAACGTTCAAAACCAAGTTGATTGATGGCCGTCGCAGTTATGGAAGCGTGGACTGGTGTCTTGTCTTGATGAAATAAGACTTTTTGTACGATATTCTCCGTTTATTGCTTTTTCTTTAGGGAGATAGCCACTAAAAATGATCCCACGTGCATCCCAAAAAACAGACGCTATCATTTTCCCTCCAAATGAAACGGTTTTGCCTTCTTTGGAGTTGATACTCCCCCGTGAGTTCAATGCTTTCATCGTTCTGTCGTCTCAGGTGTGATATGACAGACCCACGTTTTATCTATAGTCTTTATTGCTGCTATCCTTTGACTAATACTCCTTTAAAGCATCATCACCGCACCGTTTCTGCTCTATTGTGAGTAATCGCGGCACCCATCTTGCGCACATCTTTCTCATATCAAATTGTTCGATCGATATGCGATATCCAGTAATTTTTTAAATGCGTATCATGCCCGTTAATTCGTGCAATTTTAGCCGACGGTCTTTTTGGTCGATTTGCTCCACAATATCTGGAGTGGTCAAATTTGGAGTGTCATTGGGTCGATCAGTGCGAAGTACGTCTTGGAAGCTCGTACAACCGCGTTCAAACTCTGCCATCGAGTATTTGAGAGTTGTTATCGAAGAATCAGATGCCCCCAGAGTAGACTCTTAACTTCATTTTGATGTTAGATGGACTAAGACCTTTCAAATCACCATCGATGACCAATTTTTCCATGTTCACAAAAATAGCTCCAAAACAGACACATATCAACATAGCACCCTCAAACTTTACATCTAAGGCTTTAAAAGTTGAGTTTTTTCTAATATGGGCCATTTTTTAACAAAATATCGCGTTCGATGTCAGATCGGACACTTCTGGGACTCTTTTCTTATGTGTACATGGGACTTTTAAGGCAAGGAAGGCTTCTCCTCACTGGGGAATTTTGTCTCTTTTCTCGTGGTCAATGCTCGTGGATAACTTGAGTGGTAATTCTTAACTCTAATCTTATGAGGAGTCTCCTGGGTTTTCTCTAAGAATCCTCATGAGAGTCATATGACGGAAACATCCTCAAATTCCTTAACCGATCATAAAACAGAGGACTTATATAAATATTATTCATGCCTAATATGCAGTGTGTTTGCTGGCTGTGCAGGATACTGCATAGCGTATTACAGGAGGTCATTGTGAATTGATTTAACCAAACATTCCTATATACCAAATGTTACACTTTTCCTGATAATTACGTTTTTAATATGTTTTAATTTGACCGAGATTTTCTACAGTTATTGAAGTGGCGAATAACAAGCTCTTTTGTTACAAAAATATACTAAACTGTTTTATCATGTATAAATAGGTCGTTGAAGTTATTTAAACCACAAACTCTAAAATGACTTTGTTGCTTTCTTAGAACTTCATAAACATGATTTTCCTGGTTTGTAGTGCAACAAAGACTGAAATTCAAACGTGGATTTTATTTGAACACTTAAGTGTAAGCTTATTCACATTTCTTAAAAACTTCCTTAGGCAACGGTCTTTCAGTTTTTATGGAGAATTTTTTAAGAAATATTTTAAAAATTAGACCAATTAATCTTAAAACTTTCAAATATCCACTAAGCGCATTCGCCAGAACTTAAGCTAGCCATTTATTATCTTCAGCTAGATTTCCAGATTTTCGAGGTTTTTGCATTTCTATCATTTTTTTATACGGTTTGCGTATTCGTGTGAAATCGCTGGTAAATGAATAAGAGATTCAAAATAGGGACCTTATAATCGTCAGAATTAATCAAGCTGCCCAACAACTTAAACGAGAAACGCTGCTCGGCATGACAACGCCAAAGAGGAATAGAGCACGTAGATGTATTCAGAATGATGGTTTACATTTTGAACATCATAAATAAATTATGACTGACTTATTTACTATTATTTGTTTTTTTAGAATCAGCTAAGAAATCTTCGAATACTCCCTTTCTTTGCATTGGAAAATTAAATATTATTTTACAGCATTAAGTATTATTTAATGTGACTACGCAGATCAAATTGAAAATTATATAATCCCAAAAACCTCGAATATCTGAAAATCTATCGTAAGCTTATAAATGGCTAGTTTAGGTCTGGGAGGAATGCGCTTGGTGGGTACTGAAAACTTTTAAAAATAATTCCTTTAATTTTTGAAATATTCCTTAAGAAACTTTTCATAAGAACTGAAAAACCATTGCCTAGGAAGTTTTTAAGAAATTTGAATAAACTCGTACCTAACTGTGCACCTAAGCGTTCAAATAAAATCCATATTTGAAGTTTACTTTTTGCTGTATTACAAACGAGGAAAATCATATGTCTGACGTCCTAGGTACGTAACAAATCAATTTTTGATTTCATGACTTAAATACTTTAAACAATCTATTCACACATAATAAAAAAGTTTAGTGCATTTTTGTGATATAAGGGCTTGTTATTCTTCTACATTTTAATAAATGTAGAAAGGCACGGTTAAATTAAAAAAAATCATAAACCTAATGATCAGGAAAACTGTAACATTTAGTATACAGGGTGTTTCCTAACTACGTATAAAAAAATTAAAGGCATAATCCTCGACTGATTTTGAGTCAAAAATGTCTAATAAACATATGTCCGCAAATGCCTTGTTTCCAAGATACAGGGTGTTGAAATGTGACAAGAAAAAGAGATTTATTTTCCAAAATGACTCAATTTGGGTGTTTGAATTTTAGAAAAGGCAATTCCGGGGGTTCCGGGGTTTTCTTCAATACGTCTTAAGATTTCTTCCTCCACTTCTGGTGTTCGACGTGTTATTGGCTTTCCTCTTCCTGGAGTTTTCATAAGAGATCCTGTATCACAAAGACGTTGAAAGAGGTTTTTAAAGGTTTGGTGGTTGGGAGCTTGGTGGTTTGGAAATCTTTCCATGTAAATGCGCCTCGCTGCCAAACACTTACCATCAGCAAGGCCGTAAACAAAAACCATATTGGCCATTTCTTGATTAGTGTAATTAGGCATTTGAAAAATTTTCAAAACTGAGGTATAATCTGATTTTTGGGACACAGAACTAAATTCTTTCACTTTAGAGAGTAAAACGCCAAAATAACACTGACTATCTTGTTTATAGTAGTGGAAGTAGCAAAAAAAACTAACAATAAACAAGTTAGTAAATACCACCAAACCTTTAGAAACCTTTAAAACCTTTTTCAACGTCTTTCAGTCAACACCCTGTATCTTGGAAACAAGGCATTTGCGGACATATGTTTATTAGACATTTTTGACTCAAAATCAGTCGAGGATTACGTCTTTCAAATTTTTTTCACGTAGTTAGGAAACACCCTGTATAGGTATGTTCGGTTAAATCAATTCGAAATGACTCCCTGTAATACCCTATGCAGCATCCTGCACTACCTACAAAACACCCTGTATATATAACGCACGCATTTTCCCATTCGAAACAAAAAAGTACACGTGCCGAGTTTCCAGGCTGTCCGTAATTACGACTAATTAAAATTAATTATTTTGTTCCAGTGCAGACTCTGTATAGCGTTGAATATCTTTTAGTGCGTTGTTTAGCCTACTGAAAAACTAAATAACAACCTTCCCGTGCTAGGGTTTCCAAGTTGATTATCATTCTTGGGAAAAGTCGCACTCAGCACTGACTGTATCCCCGTGGATTTGATTTCGTGCGACTGATCAAATCTCTGTGCTGTAGATTCTGGAGGCTATAATCTGTTTCTATAAGTATCAAATTCAATAAATATCTAATTAATTTTCAAACATATGGCCATCGACTTTCTGTCACCGACAACATACAGAGTCTATCGATTCGTTCAGACCAAAAACAACAATGGAACTTCTAATTTTTGCTCAAATTTTTAGTTCCCCCTAATAAAAAAAATTCACAGCATTATCGATTTTGTTGACGAGTCGCCACTGAATTATCGAGCAGAATTCCTACTTTCACGTGGTAAACAAGCTACGATCTGAAGGTACCTCAATAAGTCCGTAGTGAAATTCATTAGGGGCCTTCGGGGAACAGGGAATTTTTCCATATCGAGGTAACACTAGTCCATCGCAACCATTGCGAGCGTTGGAAACAGCAGTAACGAGAACGAGGACGCCGGCGGCTTGTCAAAATACCCACGGAACAGCTGCGTACACAACAATTGCGAAAATTGATTATTTTTTATTGTTCTTGTTATGTATTAACTTAGATCAATCTGGAGAATATTCGCTAACTGTTTCCAGATTTCTTATGAGCCTGAAAAAATTGTTGCGGTTAAAAAAGCCCAATTTGCACTGCACTTCACAGTAACGAGGGACAGGAGTTTTCAAAATTTTAGTCGCTTTTCAAGGAAACAATGCTCAATTTTGTCTTAATTTAACCGGTCTGGCGTAGATACCGATATCCTTGCGATTGAGCTTCAGAAACGCACACCCCGTATCGCTTTATTCTCTAGAGCGATGGAGCACTTGAGTTTTCTAATCATCGATTCATTGCGTTTTTGCAGTTTCGACGATTTTCTCTCCGCTTTCTTACCGCTCGTTTGCAGTATTCATCCTCTCTGCAGTTTCATTCTGAAAAATTCTTCCATTATCTGGTTCATATGCCTCACCCTAGGGTTTCTCATGCAATCGAAATGGAACTAAGTCTATATCGGCCTACAATCGGGACCTGTCGAGAGCGGTGCCTATTGCCGCTCTTATATAATCGATAGACATTTTAGGACTTCATAAACTGAAGCTCTGCCAAGTTTGATTGGAAGCTTAACCAGATTAATACTGTTCCGAGCCGTGGACTCACATTAATCCAAAGCAAATTGGAGATAACCCGGTTAAAATGTCTCTGTTTCTAGTGCGCAATGTGTTCATGAAGAGCTAATCACTCCAAAATTAGTGGAAGTTTATTACGGAAAATGCACTGAGATGTATGAATTAGTGCGAGCTGGAGAAGAACTCTGGCAATGTGGGTTAATTGGATACCATGTGAATGAATATTTATGAGGGCATGAGTAGGGTCGAACCAAAAATCTCTAAACCCTTGTCCAATATTTACTAAGTTTATTTTTGGAACAGAATGTGATTTCTGCTGAAAATCGCCCTTTTGGGCCGATATAGAAGACATTTTGGTAGGCCAAGGTTAGCTTGCCCTGTATTGCTAATTGAAGCCGGAAAACGCTCAGCTGCATGACTAATATCGTCAGCTGTACAATAGCTGCGTTCTCAATTCATTAGGCCCGCATGCTCCTTTTATAAACAATGCCAGTCAAAGGGGTAGATTGAGAACCCTAATGATTTATTTCACTTTGGATCTTTTGGTGTAAAAATGTACATTTTCATGTTTTCTATTAGTTAAAAGCCTCTAGAGCACCATGCAGCGTTAATTAGGTTTATTTTTGAACCAAAAGGTGGTTTTTTCCCGGAATATCTCTCTTCTGGCCCGAATCTGATGGAATTTTGAGAGCCACAACTAGTTTGGTATTTATTACCAAAAGCGCCATAATCCGCCCAGCTGCGTGATTCATTTCTCCAGCTGCACCATAGCTGAGTTCCCGACTCAACCGGCTTCCAGTCGTCTTTTATAAATAATGCTAATCAAAAGGGCAGATCGACGATGTTGATGGACTTATGCTTCCATTTGAGGTTTGTTATAATCCGATTTACCCCCAGGAGAATCTCGCATTAATTGGGTTTCGGAAAGTCATCGATGAGGAATGATGGAAACTGTTTTTGTCTTGTTGTGAATCCAACTTTTCAAAGCTCTAAATTCCTGCTTGTGACAGGAAGATGAGGGATAGTTCATAATTAGGGAGCATTAACAAAGATGCTTTTGAGTCTCGCTTTCCAAACAGCAAATTTCCTCTGGATATCGCTATAAATCCGAAACAGCGATAGCTTCAGGTTCAGGAATTGCAAATAAAGGGATCAAAAGATTAAAGTTTCGGGAATAATAATATCCAACCGTTGGGAGCGGGTGCACGGAAGCTCTCCAAAAGTAAAATATTTGCAATTGAGGTTTGGGCTTTCTTAGGACTATGGAGAAAGTTTTCGATTTTTGATGTTTTGCAGGGCTGAACCTTGGGAATAGATTGCCTCTGGTGGCTGACATGGGAGGGTGATGGGCGTCTTCGTGAGGGCCGCCCCTTTTCTAATCACTTCTCCTCGTGAAAGCGATAAAGGTGACAACTAATCCATTACCTTACCGCCCGCTAAATCGACAGGAGCGACTCGAAATTAAAAGCTTTTCATTTGGATTTATTGAAGTCAAAGGGAGAGATTTCACCGGCATTTAGCACTAAGTGCCTTCCAATTTTCTTTAATCGACCGCTTTACCACCTGCCTCTGCTCAGCGAATCGACTGAATTTCCGGTGGAAATTTTGATATGAAACTCGCGTATCCGTCCACATTGCACAAAACCCTGCCAAAATATGTTGCCACTCTCACACGTCGTCACTGGAAAGTCAATAAAAAAGGAATTCGGACCTGATCTAATAAAAAATTCTACCAAACATGTTGTTTCGGTAAATCTTTAAACAACTTCATCCAGAGGAAAACAAGAAAAGCCAGACAGGCCAAATTGGCTAACATTTTCCCCCTATCCTGAAAAATCCCGTTTCGCATGTGCTCAGTCAAATAAATGAACTTCGGATTTGCATTTGAAAAGTTCACATTTTTTACTAAACCTCCATGTCGAATATACCTGAAAGTGCTCGTTTTCACTCCGACGGATTTCAGCATTGAAGTAAATTATGAAAAATGTCTTGTTGATAATATTGTGCCGGGATGAAGTGGGGTCCTCAAAGGGCCGATAATGATAATATAATCGACCGTGATGTTCCAAAATTAGTTTGGGAACTTCGTTGAGATAGGGGAATTTGGGAAAGTGTTTCCTCAGATTTAAAGTAAAATTTACGTCTTAATACTCTGTGTTTGTAAACTCATATCGCACCGCTTCACAGAACTCATGAGAGAAAAAAAGCTGCATTTCCCAGCCATTTACCTACTTTTTAAGAGAACATTTTCCGGCATCTGCATTTCTTGTCTCGCGTGGGAAAACATTGAGGTTTCTACAAAATTGGGAATTTTCTTGCATTTTCTTCCTGCAAAATTTGGATTTGATCTAATGATAAAGTCCAATTCTCCGGTTTAAAAATGCTTGGAAAGCAGAGAGATTTAATTCCAAATTTCCTTTCCCAAAGAAGATCCTACAATCGAAGGATGGACTGCGGAGCTGACAATAACTCCTAGATTGAGCCATTTTCGATGAAAAGGCTTAGAGGATCAAAAGTGAAAAGGAAAATGTTGATAAGAAAGTTCTGGAAAGTCTGACGGCTCCTTTTATATATTTATTAGTAGGCAATTAGGAATTTTTTTGTAATATTTTCCTAAATGTCTTTTAATTCGCGGTCTTATTTGATGTTTTTAAATAGCTTTGGGGTCAGTTCTTTAAGACCTGGGGGTACCCGCGGAGTTCCTATGTTCAGCACGTGCTTTCAATTCCTCCTAGATTATAAAAATAATTCGTCAACTTGTTATTAAATTAAAAATTCTGAATGATTTTATTACCAGGGCTCCGCAGTTAAGAGAATTTCATAGAAAACGTTTTTACTTTATTTGGTATAAATTTTAATCAATTTAAAGGCAATCAGCACCAGATCTAGTGCAATATAGCAGCTGCACGCAGAACCTTGATGTAAATCGTTTCATATTGCTTAATAAATATTTCAGCGAAGAACCGCAGCTATAATTGTAAATGAAATTAAATGCGATCCTTTCCCCACCCCCCATATTTTAAGCAGACTCTCACCACGAGCTGCATTCCATTGTGTCTGAAAATTACCTCAGCCATTATCTCCATAGAATATGCTCAAATTTAATTAAGTGACTAATTAGTTTCAATATCACAAATATCTTCTAGGAGTTGCCAGAAGATACCATTTTTAAAAAAATATAGGGAGGCTCAAAAATGTTCAGGTATGTGCTTTAGCATCTAGTTTGATAATCAATTAATTGTGCAGTAAAAATGCCTGGAAGTAATATTTTAGTGTGCGTAAATGATGCCTTTGGTTTCTTTCTTATCATTGCTTTTTGGTGCTACTCTGTACAAGATGCCTGTTCCTGGAGCTCAATCACCATAAAACATACGAGGTCGGTTAAATCAGGACAAAATTGTGCAATTGGGAGTTCGGAAATATCCGGTTTTAAGATTTGAAAAATTCCGATTAGTCTTGGTGATATTCGATAAAAAAAGCAATTGCGGCAAAAACATATATATATGTTCCTCTTCAGCTTATTTTTCAAGATTATTCACGATTATTTGATACTTTTCAACAACGTCGCGGTATCATATTTGAAATCTAACATTTCGATTTGTGGTAAGTTTCATCAATCTCGTTTTTTCTCGGCGGCATTTTGAATTTTCGTCTTTTTGAATTTAGTTCTTTTTTCTGATTACAATGATGCATCATCTGTTAAGGCTCAGACTTGCAGCTTGGTGAAAATACCAACAATTCTGTTTCTTGTGAGCTGCAGAAGTGGACACCCTATATGTTCGCCCGAGACAATAAAAGCTTATTTCCACCAACAGTTTGAACAATTTAATTTAATTGGAGAACATTTGTCTGATCGCAATACGAAATTAAATTAGATCCAGAAGTTTCTGCACCACGAGCTCAACTGAGGTAAATAAACGGAATTCTCTGGAAAATAGATTTATTCAATTCCAATCTGTCACCTAAGGAAACAGCAGTCGGAAATTAAGTTCATCGATGGCTCTCGACATATAAAGGCTTTCAGTCTATTAGACGTTATTTAAGAACTTATCTATTTAGCGGATTTGGAAAAAATGTCGATCAATGTGCTTTATTGACAGTTCAATGTAGGATTTTGCATATGAGAAAAGCATAAGTAATCCAGAAACAACGTCAAAGCTTTTACAGAAAGGAAAATATTCTTGGAAGCGGACACAATGAACTTAAGGGTAAAATATGAAGAATCACAATTTTTAGAACAGACGATAAACCGGTTAAATTCTTCTCGTTTTTAGTGATGAAACTCCTCATATCTGTGAAAAATTTGGTCGGCCATATTCCCTCACTAATGCGGACACCTAAATTCGCCCCATTTCAACCGTAATCAGAATCACGTGCAGGGGGAACATGCATAATGTACAAAGTGTCCTCACAGTCATTGTATTGAGTATTTATAAGAATTTTTTACTCACCTATGATAACCCTAATTACACAAGAGTCGTAGGTGTTCTGGAAACATGCAAATACCTAAATTTGAGCATCGGCTACTTTTCTGATTTCTCACTTCAATACTTAATTCTAGTCAACTTCCTCATGTGACACACCAAGCTGGCAACAAACTACTAGGTTCCTTTACCAGAGGTGATGCTGCCATCTATATTTTCATGAAACACAACAAATGGTTATCGATTCAGAATCCAAGAACTCTTTATCGATTCTGAGAATATTTTGTTTAATCCAATGTAGTTTTCGGTTTGTAGTTACCAGATGGCGGTTTGACTTCCCTGAAATGCGGGAAGCTAAAGATCAATATGAGGAGGGGCGCGATTTGTTGTCTAAAGGTTGTAGGAGGGGGCATGAAAGATGAATGAAAATGACTATGTCGGATCATCAATAGGAAGGTTTTCCATGATGATATAAAGTATTTAGTTCACTTTTAATAGCAAGAATAGAAAAAGGGCAAAACCAACGAATTCGCTACTCACGAGCAGCTTGCCAATCTAATCTGCTTGGCCATTTTTGTTTTCTCATTTTCCAGATCTCACGAGTCCTTGTTCCCCATGAAGGCTCGCACACGTGGCCTCTCGGTTTCGCCCTTGGTAGTAGTGACCTCGTTCGACAGTGCTTCGTCTTGAGATGGCCCTGTCAGTCTGCCCTTCATCATATTATCAGCTCGTAATGTTACACTTTATCACTTAAGAACTAATAAATCTTCTTCACGGCTTTCCTGACAAATCACACGTCCTTGGGTGTGTCTATAACAACAAAAAAAGCCTATTATATTTCTGCTAACCGGGAAAGTATCCACAGCAAATCACAAAGGTTTCCATCCTTAATCACCACAGTGTAATCTCAAGGTATTAAATCGAATTTATTTACTATTATGACTGTCATTATTTAAATATCTCATCATCAGCCGTAAGTCACCTTCAAACAACCCTTCCTTCGTCATGACAACTAGGATCCCTCTACTCATTAGCCACGCTGATCCCATTAGGTCAAACTAATTTTGACAGATCCTCAACGGTACCTAACCGTACCGACCATGTACCATAGTCCTACCAAGCAATGCAGCAGCAGTGCTTCACAGCACTCTCTACCATACCCCATTCAACTATGTACTTTACGGTCTCCAAGACCTCACACACTGCGGCACTTGCCACTATATCCAACAGTGCTCCACAGTACTCTGTACCATAGCTCATAAAGCTAGGTACATTACGGCCACCAAGACCTTCCGGACTAATATCACATTGGCACAACTTCGTCGCGCCATGATCAAACTACATATGTTTGCACTTGCAACTATTGTGATACATGTGATAATTATCCTCAACAAAACTGATCCATAGCGTCTGTTTCAATACTATCATCATCACCAGGAAGGTTGTTCTCCAGTAACTTTCTTAGATTTTCATGGGAATATTTATAAGTTCTGTTATTAGAAAAAGACTTTAAATTATATCTGTCACCTTCAAGAACATCTGTGATAACGAATGGACCTTTGTACTTAGGGTCTAATTTAATTTGATGCCGTTTTTCGTTTCGAAGAAGAACGTGATCGCCAGCTTTAAATTTAACGACCTCAGATTTATTATTATCAAACTTTTTCTTATCATATAGAGCATTTTGCTGCATAAAACTGGTATCCCTAGATCGAAGTTCAGTTATATCCACAATGGTTTCATTGTCTTCATAAGGAACTAGGCCTATTGGTCTTGCTGTCTTACTGATCAACAATTTCAAAGGATTAGCCTTAGTTATACGGTTGATAGTACAATTTAAGGCTAATTCAACCTTGTCTAGTGTGTCTTGCCAAGATAGATTTGAGGCTTCCACTTCTGTGAACACATTTTTGAGGGTACTCATCACTGTTTCAACTTGCCCGTTCGCACGGCTAGATCCGGTTGCTATTAGATGCAGGTTTATTTTCTTTGAAGAACAGAAATTACGGAACTCTTTACTCGCAAAACACCTACCCTGGTCAGCTATAATACGAGTAGGGACACCAAACAAGGATATCAAACGTCTTTAAAATTCGATACAGCTGCCAATATCGATATTAAAAGTATGATGTAGTAAAATATATTTAGTAAAGCTGTCAATCAAAACAATTACATACTTTTTTAAATCGCTTTTCCCACTTTATTTGTCAGTTATATCAATATGTACCGTGTTCCACGGTATGACCACTTTGGGGATAGGGAGTAAATCAGCTTGGATCTTACTAGACGGTGGTTTTGATACTTTGCAAGATATACAATTTTCAACAAATTTCCTAACGTATTTTGACATGTTTTCGAACCAATAATGTTCGTATACCTTGTCAAGAGTTTCCTCCCACCCTAAATGCATTACCGACTCATGAATATGATTAATTACAGACCATCTGAAAGCTCGGGGGACTATAGGTAGGAACGTGATATTGCGCTCCGTTGAACTTTCCGATAAAGAATGCCATGCTTAGTCATATGTGTTACCTATTTGATCAGGTATGTCATCATTATGCAATCTCGTAATAATTGATTTTCCTTCATCGTCTTTTTGCTGTTCTGAAAGAAGCCAATTTTCGGAAATATCTGCAAAATTTACGCGTTGTTCTTGAATTCTATTTAAAGTTGACAAAGGTTGAGTAGGATGGTTTTGAGGAAGAAAATCTACATGGACCACACGTTCCCCTTCTCTATACTCTATGTCAAAATCAAAGGACTGCAAATAGGTCCACCAGCGGTGTACCCTTGGTGTTAAATCAATCTTTGTCCGAGATGCTTTTAGGGAGTTGCAGTCAGTATGTACTACAAATTTATTGTTAAATAAATAATGGCGAAAATGTTTTATAGAGTTGAAAACGGCTAAAGTCTCTAGTTCATATGAATGATATCTTGAGTCACATGGGGAAGTTCTCTTACTATAATATTCGACTACTCTCCTTTTATTTTCAATTTTCTACAATAGGATGGCACCATATCCGTCAGAACTAGCATCCGTGTGCAATTCTATGGGGTAGTCGGGGTTAAAAATTGTCAGGACTGGTCTATCCGTTAGAATTGAGATAATCTTCCGCCGTAGTTCTTCGTGTCTCGGTTCCAATCCAAAACTATTGTTTTTGCAAGTTAAAGAATATAGCAGTTTCATGATTAATGAGAACTTAGCGATAAACTGCCTGAAGTAAGACGAAGCCAAATAAATTGTCTCACCTGAGTCACAGTACGGGGAGGGGATAAAGTAACCAACGCCTGAACTTTACGAGGATTAGGACTAACTTTACCTCCCTCAACTTCATATCCAAGATATTCAATTTTGGTCTTGAGGAAAGAACATTTGTCTACATTAAATGAAAATCCCGCCTTCGTACGGGTTTTAAGTACCTTTTGCAATCTCTCAATTGATTCGCTAATAGTAGGGGCGACAATCAGTGTATAATCCATATAAACGATAACGTACGAGTATGCAAGATCACCTAATGCATTCATAACTGCCCGTTCAAACACTGATGGGGCATTTTTCAGCCCAAACGGCATGACTAAGAACTCGTATTGACCATCAGGTGTTACAAATACCGTACGTTCTGTCGAATTAGGATGGATAGGTATTTGATGGAAACCACTCGTCATATCTAAACAAGTAAAATATTTTGCACCTTGGAGTCGAGCAATTTGGTCTGAAATCAAAGGTAAGGAATATTTATCAGCTACAGTGCTAGCATTGAGTTCACGATAGTTCACACAAAGACGATCAGAACCGTTTCTCTTATTAACAAGTAACATAGGACTAGCAAAAGGTGACGAACTAGGCCAACAATGCCACATTTTTGTAGTTCTTTAATTTTGATTCTTACAAATTCTCTTTCGTCAGCGCTAAGTCGATAAGGACGTCTTTGTACAGTTTTGTCAGGATCATTGAGACGTATTTCAAGCCGACCAGTAGTACGGTGCGTATGCGGAAACCCATTTGTAAAATATTCCGAAAATTTAGTCAGGACACTCAATAATTGATCCTTTTCTTCGCCAATCAGTTCGGTATCGACATTACTGATATTTAACTCTTTAACTTCCAGAATATTTGTGACTTTACTTCTAGAGATAATTAAACTGTCCTGTGTGATGCTAATGTTAAAGCCTTGAACGATAGGATCCCGACTTATCAGTACATCATGTTTTAAACAATCATCAGGAATGACATGGAACAACATTTCCAAAAAGAAATCATCTATTTGTACCTGGCTTAATGTCTGTAAGGGACTATTAACGTTACCATTACCTATGCCTTTTAGGACTACCAAGTTATTACATCTCTTACCTGAAAATTTTCGTTCTACAGTCTTTTTTATCAGAGAACATTCAGCGTCTGAATCGAAACAAAATGGATACAACTCACCTGATTGCACGAGCTTGCCAATGGGCTCCATCACACTACTCACATTAACACGTTTTTCACTAGAGGTGTTTTTGGGACACACTGTAAAAATATGGCCTACGTCCCCGCACTTAAAACAAGTCGTTTTTCTCCTTGTCGACATACTATCAGTCATTCCCTTGCTGTTTGAAGGTAATTTTAATCTGTCTTTCTTCACCCTACACTCTGCCATTTTATGCCTAAGTTTACCACAAGAATGGCATTTTATACCAGGGTTTTTTGCTCTTTTGTTTTCGAACTTGGATGGTTTGGAGAGATTTTCTGTTTAAAAGAGCATGCTTTTAACTCTTGGTGTAACTCTTGCTTGGTAGTTACTTTTGTGGTGAAAGACATGCGTTGCAACTGACTGTCTAACTGTGCCACATGAGCCAGAACCAATGATGCAGCGATTTCTTTTATATTCATTGTTTTCCATCTTGACATCAATGATGTGTTCAGCCGGGTAGTGCAGACCGAGAGACATTCATTATCCTTTGGACGACTGTTGAGTGGATTGATAAGGGTGGCAGCAGGGGTTTCAGAACCTCGAAACCGTTCTATGAATAGTTTTTTAAATTGCGCCCATGTAATATCGGGAAAACATATTCGCGACAACTACTGGGAAGCATTTCCTTCCAAGGCGCTACTTAGTGCCAAAACTAGTTTACCTCCCTTCAATGGGTTCCCTGAAAAGCACATTTCCAGGGTGGTAGACCAAGCATCAGCGTCCGAGTCAGGATTATCCGGGTTGAACTTCGGTAATGACACGATTGGCGCATTGGATACACTAGGCTGAGGAAACCGCACTGCCTTTATCAACTCTAACATGTTTTTGTTTTGGGCTTCTAACAAAGCACGCCACTGAGCACTATCACCTTGTTCGCGGTTGAATTCCACTTCTGATGTCGGATCATCAACAAGAAGGTTTTCCATGATGATATAAAGAATTTAGTTCACTTTTAATAGCAAGAATAGAAAAAGGGCAAAACCAACGAATTCGCTACCACACGAGCGCTTCTCGTCACTTGCCAATCTAATCTGCCTGTCCCTTTTTGGTTTCTCGTTTTCCAGATCTCGTGAGTCCTTCAAATCCGAGGGATAAGGTACCCGCTAGTCCCTGTTTCCAACAAAGGCTCGCAAACATGGTCTCTCGATGTCGCCCTTGGTGGTAGCGACTTCGTTCGACAGTGCTTTTCCTTAAGGTGGCCCTGCCAGACTGCCCTTCGTCGTATTATCAGCTCGTAATGTTACACTTTATCACTTAAGGACTAATAAATCTCCGACAACTACATACATATGTAATAGATGGAGTGTTGAATGAAGAACGGTATTAATGAGATTTCGGGTTTTAATTATGTTGATCGGATTGTTTCTTGTGCTAAAATGTGAATTTTTAATTTAGAATGACATGTAATTTCACACGTATTCATGTCAAAATTTTACTTCGATTTGAGGGGAAAGAATATTTTTCTTCATTTTGAAAATATTGAAGAATAGTCCCGGGTTATTTTTTCGAAAAAACTGAAAATAAGTGAATTCACAATTATGTGGTTTCATATTTAATTTAGTATATTTTTTAAATTCAATCTAATAATTATCGAATTTAAATTGTTATTTTCTTTCTTCTATAATTTATGAGATAATTTTATTTTTTATAGCAGTTTCCCTAGCCTATAACAAGCGTCTCTTAAAAAACTCCCGATTACTTAAGAGCTGAACAAATATCTTGAGCATATGAGGTAATAAATGTATGTTTCCACTGTTTTGCCCTTTTCCTTTGCTGATCTTTGATCAGGGATTTTAACAGAGATTATTGTTTGCACCACAGCATTGTTCATGGTAATTTTCTTCAAATCATTAAATTAAAAAAATTATTGACTCCACTAGACTATCCATCATTAATTTAGGCGCAGGGAAAATATATTTTTTCAAATTCTGTCATCTCGGAAACCACAATGAAATATCAGCATCACACGTTTTGTTTTTCTGGTTCTTTAGAATTGATTTTATTATTTTCATCCATCTACTGATACATATCTGCAAATTTTTAATACTGTATGTTTCATATTATGTACATATAACTTCTTTCCACCTAGTGCTTTGTTGCCAAGAATAATCTGCGATCCAGATCAAATTAAAATCAAAACTTTCGAATTTTGACCTAATTTTCAGAGTCGTTGAATTTCGCGGATAACCCGATAATTTACGAATTATCCCACTCCAGGCTGTCGAGCATCGCAAATAGCAAATTTCAGATAAGGCTAAAATCGTGATTTAAATATTACATGAGTCAAACCAGAACAAACTTGCTTGTTTGCAACTTTATCTATATTTTTACAATACAGTGAACTGTATAATTAACCACTGTCGCTCTCTTTAAATCCCTCATTAAAAATATCCCCTCACAACATTCCACAAGTCGTCATGCCCATTCTGGAAAGCTTTTCCATGGGTCCCGGCTTGACGTAGCGCCGATCCAGAGTTACTTTCGCGTGACCGCGGCAGCATCGAGTTATTTCGCTCGTCCATTGTTTTGACGAGTGACATTCGGGCGATTCGCGCTTGTTTTCGAAACGTGTTTTCCCTCGCCCTCCTCGCCTTCATTAGTGAATAAAACGAGTAAAAGTGGCAAAATTTTGTGTAACTACATAACTGAGTATAGTATGATACGTAATTAAACGAAATGAAAGTAATGTTTTGAGGGATTATGGTAAAGTTGATTGGAACATTCCGGTTTGCGCTGGGGAAGTTCAGCAATTAAGCAGGTTTCCGAGTGTTATTTCAGTTGCCAGTTGAGAGTCGATTAGTAGTCAAATGTTGATATTTCAACAACAACATTCTCTAGTTTCGTCTTCATTTTTTCCAGTCTTCCTGTCTCTACTTTCAGTCCAGATTACTGCTTTAAATTGC
Source organism: Euwallacea fornicatus (assembly GCF_040115645.1). NCBI lineage: Eukaryota > Metazoa > Arthropoda > Insecta > Coleoptera > Curculionidae > Euwallacea > Euwallacea fornicatus. The sequence goes on from NC_089558.1 coordinate 3,180,934, forward strand.
TTCATCAGACGTACATTCGTCGATTAGAAATAACTGAGTTATGAAATGGATTATTTCGCTTTATTTTACGACCCCTTTGTCATTAAACCTAAACTTAAATTATCTGTTTTATTGTTATTGCTGCTGCTAAAAAGACCGATAATTCAAGACTTTTAAAGGAAGATTTCGGTTTTATGAGTGTTCCGACAAAATTTTACTGGTTTCAAAATACACAAAACTTGGAGACCCATCGAAAGTTTTAAATGTAATCAGAAGAACCAACATGTTATGTGGAGTCCGAAATTGCCGATTTCCTCCTTCGTGGCAACACAAATAATCATACATTTTTTGGAGGTAATTCATGGCAAAAAAAAAGAATAATTTTCATGTATGTTCAAATTTAAATCTTTTCATTTCATCATTCCCGGAAAACAAAGGCAGAACTGAAATGAAAATATGTAGGATTTGCAGATGTTTCAAATCTCCCGAATAATCATGCATCATAAGCTTCTTATGGAAAACAATACATGAATTTCTACTATAGTTCCATCAGCACTCTGTGGCACGACAGGCTTAGAAATGCAATCAATGAGAGCATGTTCGATCGAATATTTCAATGGGTGATGTCGTCAGGCTGTTCAATACAAAAACATAAAAAAAAAATGAGTCTATTCCTCTCATTTGAAGTGAAAATTAGTACTAAGAAGCCCCATCACGTATGAATGCTAAGTCTCCACATGGCAACCACCGCAGCCCGGAAATTACCTCTAATTGTGTTAAGCAGAAGCTCATGAAAAAGGGTGTGAATAGCACACGTTTTTAATGTTATAGGGCAAGGTCAAGTCAACATAGATCTATTTTTGTGGCCCATTTTGTTCCAGTTTATTGAAGATTCATTCAATCCTTCAAAACAAATCTCAGCTAATAGAATTCTCGGTCTTATACACAAACAGTAAAAAGAGTTTTTCTTAATTTTCCTTCGCACTTGACCATGAGTATTTTTCATCGGTAAGAAATCAATTTAAAACCTACACAATTCGCACTACCTCAATAAAAGCGAAATGTTCCAAAGCAATGTAGAGTCTAGGTACGTTAAAAGGTTACTCATTGCCTCTGATTGTGACTCTTCCATTATACCTTCTGGAACGTTTTTGTTGGGAAGAGGGTCACAATTAATTTTGGACAAATATACGAGAATAAGAAAAACATGTTAAAACGTGTCTGGTTGGCAAGTTTAGACAGCTTTGAATTAACAACCCAATTTTTTTCCCTTCCGGAGGAAATTAGGAAGCTACATCTCAAATACATAAAAGACATTCATCTGCGCACACAATAAAGAACCATAAAGTGAAAGAAATAAAAGACTGGTTATAAGGGACTATTCAAGTGGAAATATGGTACATCTCGGACCGGGGCTCCAATACATTGCCGAGGGTGGTAGGGCGTATTTCGACCCCTCTAATCCCGACGATGTCGCAATTGAAGCAAAGAAAATTGTAAGTATTGTCGGTTTACTTTATTGCTGTTTTTATCTAAGCCTGTAGCCTGGGAAAATGTCGTGAAATGGTCCTTAATCATTCAGGGAAAATTGCTAAGACAATGCAAAAAACCATTGTCAAGCGCTCTTAAAAATTCATGATAATAAAATTGCCTTCGATGAGTGGCAGTTATGGGGTTTAGTGCCGGTTGACTTTTAGCATAGCGACTAAATTTTCGGAAAATCGCGGGAAGTAAAAACCAATCTAGATCTGAAAGAAATTATTAAGTACAATTAGCTTTAGATATCAGATTGATGAAGATCGAGAATTTGCAAATAAAATACTACCGTGTAAGATGGCAACGTCGCGTTCGGCATTTGTTTTTTGAAACGTGATCTGACGGTCTCGGCTTCATAGGAAAGTGCCACATGCCGGGTTGCCAGATGTAATAATAAAGATGAATTTTGGCTGTTTCGTAGAAAAAAATTAACGGTAACAATTATCGAAAAATGGAAATTATTTTAAGTCTTTAAGTTCATCGCAAATAATTGGTATTATGACCAATACTCATGACACAACGCACACATGAACATAAATTTACATGGAAAAAAATCAGATATGTAGCGGTACTAATTTTTACCTGTGGTGGCACCAATTCCTTTAGTCCGCTTCAAGACTACACATCTGTTAAATTATTTAAGCCATCGAAAAACAAACAATTTAATGAAATTACTTGAACATTCTTTAAGCATCCGAGCGTGCCTTTGCCCCGATCTCCTTTAAAAAAAAGAGGCAAAAATATTTCATACCTAAGTAAACCCCGTTTTGATTAAACAAGGAGATTGAGCGAGGTTATTCAATCCAGAGATGATTTAAGTCCTTGAGCTCCTCGCAGTTTAAGCTCTCGTTGGTTGGGAAAGCACGCCTACACAGCTTTCTCTGAAACATTAAAATATTTATGAGAGGAGATATTAAGCTCAATTTAGATTTATATTCAGGTCTTGAGGGGAACAAAAATATTAATAGTGACTGACTGAACCTGAAAAACTGAAGGAGCTAGGAAATTGGCTATTAAGTCCGCTTTATTTTTGATTTGAACTTTCATCATCGCGAACAAAGGGTGCAGAAACCTGCGAAATGCCCGTAAATTAAACTTTCGTTTCCCCATGGAAAATTAGAATTTCCCAGGGGTTTTGGTTCATAAATCTTATTTCCTATTTTCGTTTTCCATAAAGCGCTGCTGGAGGTGTAATTTTTATTTTTAAATCACCCACTTGCGAAGCGGCTTCTTCTAAATAAAAATCATACAAATTCAAAACCATTAAAAATAGAACAATAGCAGCTGCTGATAACCCCGGGAATTAATTACGCCACAATTTTTATCTAGCAACCTTCAAGGATTAAATTTAGTTCGTTGCGAAGTCGGAAAAAGAGGTTAAGGACTCCTGATAGAAATTTGCTGTTTCAATGGATTTCACGGTTGCAGCAGGCAGAAGGGCAACCTTCGATGTTAATGGGTCATTCGTGCACTTAAAGAAATTATATGGGAAGGGCAAACGCGAGATTAACATTTAGAAGCAGGGAAACTTACGTCCCGAATTAATTGGCACAAAAAACTCCACGTGAATTACCGAAAAAGTAAATTAATTTTTTTTCTGGACGAATTGAAATGTGAAATTCTTAAGTAAATATTTAAATTGGAGAATAGAGAGAGAATGGAATTCTGACGGAATGCCCTGTGTAATTTGAGTGAAGCGTGAAAAATTGCACTTGAGAAAGCCTGTTCTCTCTGGAATGTCAATATAATTCGATACAATTCCACGTAAAACCTCCCACCGAGTCTAGAGTTTTAAATTTTCTCTCATGTGCCCTGTTAGGTGAAGATAAAGTCGCGCCACTTAACGCATAGAGGAATTTGTAATAAAATACCATTCTGCGCAAAAAAAGCTTTAAATATACCACGAACTTATGTGTATGCCTCAAAGTATTTCCAATGAAACTGTGCCTTTAGGAATTAATCCGAAACTTTCAAGAGAGAGGTAAGAAAGATGAGTGCAATAAAAATAACGACAGGAGAACAAATCTATTAATTCTAACAATCATACTTATATACAGGAAAAATTGCAGGATTAATATCACGCTGAAATGTGTCATACATTTTATAACAAGAATCAATCAGTCCGGGCTTGGCAAGCTTCAGATCGTTCCACATGAGATTCAGCAATTTTATACAGCTTAAGATCTGAAAAGGGGAATTTCTGTTAAAAATTTTATTGATTCCTTTGAGAGCGAAATTTAATTAAATATATATCAAGAGGATGTAAGAGGAATATTAAGATTGACCACCCTGTAACTAACAAACTCCAAAATATCTGCACCTTATTATTCATCTTGTGAATCTATATTGAACTACTTGATTAGTTATTTAGGTACAATATGGTTCTCTCGATTGGGGGCTTATGTCGAATTGAACAAAATTTACATAAAGAAATTAAGTTTTGTTCAAGAAAATTTTATTTTTTTAATCTTTGAACTAACACATCAAATAGAGCTTTTTAAAGGTGACTTTACCGCAATAAATTTTGTAAAAAAAAACCATGACTTCTAACCCGGGACAGTAACGGATCTACTTTTCATGTCACATTTTAATTTACTTTTTGGCAGTACATTGAATTGTCTAATACGTGAGAGAACTTCCAAATGGCGTGAAATATGCTCTATCTGGAACACCGTACGAGTGTGTCGTCGAACAAAGGGCTCTAAATAACTTTTGTGCTATAAAAAAACATACGAGATTCTTTAAGGAAAACATAGTTAATACAGCGTAAGGATATGTATTTTCGGGCCAATGTACGTTGTACATCTAGAATTAGGCCTACAATTAGATTTAATTTGTACAATATTGACTACGTTTAACCATTAACGGGAAAGGAATAATTTGTCACTCCCAATTTTTAACCTTATCTACGCCAAATATCCGTTCGATAGTCGTGGTATGTTGTAAGTCGAAAAATTTCTATTTAGTTCCTAATTTTCCACTGAAATATTTCCTTTTGTGTACAGAAATAACGGACAAATAGAGTGGCTTTCTCTATTTTATGCGACTGACAATGTATACAAGTTGTGAAATATTGTTAAAGGGCCCACATCTCTCCGAGCTTGTTTGATACGCTGGTAAAAGGAAAAATCTATCACACGTGTCTTGTTTGGCGCTTCACTCTCGTCCAGAGACCGGAAAATAAGATGTACTGCAATTATTTGATGGAAAATTGCTTTCATCTATAAAAACTGATAAAAGTCAGGATATTCGTGAACACGTGAAGATACATTTTTTCGCTATTTTTTGCCTTTGTATGTGTAATAGATAAAAATTTTAATCACTGAAAAAACCATCCAAAGTCAACACAATTACATACATTACTGTTTTCATCCTTTCCCAACATTTGCCCTTGCAAATCCAGTATCGTCCGAGCCAAAGTCTTAATAAATTTATCATGAGGCGCGATTAAGGAATCCAGATCGTGCGCTTTTTCTAGCTGCAGCTGGAAATCAAGAACGGCCTTGGCGAAAACCAACCCAAACACGAAATGCTGCAGACTGTTCATTGCATTAATCAAACAGAATTTTAAGCGAATCATTTGGGCAATGGATCGGTTTTTAAGATTTGGTTTTACGGTTTTGCGAACCAAATCATCGGAGTTTGATCCCATATCTAGAAAAATACCATGACAAAATTCTTGTAGAGCCAAATGCCTGAAATTACCTGACAGAGACATATGGTTAAGCGTGTATAAGGCCCATTTAAGTTTCAGCAAAAACTGGAATATTCTATTGTAATGCTCTAAATGATCTCTGGTGATTATAACGTTCAGTGGCCAGGATATTTCGAAGTCGAGTCGTACAGAGCTGCAGAACTCCAATGAGTTTAAGTACCGAATAGGATGAGTGACTTGCACTGAACAGTTAAAGTAAAATTCCGGATATAAGTCCATAAAAATATCGTGCAGTTTGGAAGTGAGCCATACGTTATTTGGACGGTATTTGCTTGAGATTTCCGTCTAAAATATCGGATTTTAATGCTGTTCTTGTTCTTAAAAGGCATAATTGTAACCTGATTAAAAATGCTTCGGTAAAATGGAGATATAACGTCATCGAAGAATAAGTATAAGTGGTTGAGGAAATTGAACAATTTCTCTAGAAAATGATCTCGAACCAGCAAGTTTTTAACCAACAGTCCAGTTCCCGAAAACCTGTTTTCTATAATTTCCAATAAGATAGGTTCAAAAAAGTTTGTTTTGGGAAATAAGTGGGTTGTAGTTTTGGAAATTCTGAAAATGAAGCAAATAATTGACTTTAGTATTGTTCACTCATTAATCTGCGTTACTGAATAAACATTTTAAGAGTTAAAAATGTTTGAAGAACGTAAAGTTAGGAAAAAATCACTAATAATGTTGAAAACCTTTCATGTAAAGTGCTAACACTTTTCATTTCCTCCTGAGGTTTTCTAATGAAGAAATTCTCAAATGCAGCCATTAAAAATCCATCACTGATATCTATCATGTTATCAAGCCTCTGCAAATCTGGATTCGTACGGGGAACATCCGCCCCAATGACTGGGTATATGTAATCGGGTTCATCATTATTTTCAATTGAATCCGTGTTTGTCTTTAGTTCAGTACTGGCCTGCGATGAAGCTGTCCCTGTAGCGTTGAATTCCTCAATTTTTTGCAGAACTTTTTCTATAAATTCTTGGAAGATTGAGTCTAGAACAAGCACGTAACTCCTGAAAATTTTATTGAACAGTTTTTGGATTAACTATTACCTTTCAAGTTGACTGTATCATTGTGTTTACCCAAACACCTCAAAAAATTTACATTTTTCCCTATTTCCAAAACTCTCTGCAAAAATATCTTTAAAACCGAATTTCCTTTGCATTGCTCATCCACCTCTCCATTCACAATAAACTGCCCGTAATCCCCTTGTTGCCTGGAAATTTCCAAGCTGAATCTAGACCTCACTGAAAACAATCCTCACTTTTTAATCACAAATTCTCCACAAAAATCAGTTAAATCGTTCTTCATCAGCCACGACTCAGTAATATTTAAGTAAATATATAAGCTCTCCAAAAACAGAGTTAACTTCAAATCTTGTTCTTGCTTATCTGCAGCAAAATCCAGAGATTCATGTAGACGTTTTATGTAGGTAGCCGCACAGAAACAGGCAGATTTTTGAGTGGGATCTACTATTACTTCATCATGTATTCTTTTAAGGACTTCAGCTGGTTTTAGGATATTTTTCAAGTCATTGGCGAGGTTTATAAGTGTATATGTAGTTTCTAAAATATTTTGCAGTTATTATAAAATTGGTTTGAAATGGTGTCAAGTTCTACCTTGCTTTCTGACCTGATCTTCCAGATTGCATATTTGCTTATACACTGGGGTTAAAATGGCTCTAATACAGCTACAATAGCTTTGATATGTTCGAGGCACTAAGTCATTTTCCTCAAACAAATCTTTCTGAACTGAAACTTCAAACTTCCTGAAAAACTCCAGTAGTTCTATGTACGGAATGAATCCATTTAAATAAGTGTAAAAGGCGAACTGGAATAAGGAGTTTTTAAGTATAGAACAATGCTTCATTTCCGGTCAACTTACTGAGCGCACACTAGCCAAAGTAACATCTGGCCTCGGCCTAACAGTATTATGAACCAGCTCAAATGTTTTTGAGTTATGAGGGCGCCATAACTGCCATAAAATTTCTCTTATAACTATGTATTCAGAAATTATTGAGGGAGGTTTTAGGGGTATTAATCCTTGGACTTGGCTATTCACGAAATCCTCCCTAAGCATTGAAATAAGCGATGCAAATTAACTTACAAAATTCATTATACCATAAAATTCCAATATTGGCTTCTCTAAGCTGACTTTCAGGCTTCATAAAGCAATGTTCCTTTTTATACCAAGTATGCTGGATTGTGGCCATTAACTCAATTCGACTAGTCCGCAAGTTCAAAATGCATCTGTCTTCGTTAGTTTTAATTTGTATTGGTAGGGAGGAGTTTGAAAAATCAGCTGAAGATGCAGCTAGTTCTGGAGTTAAATCATTGCCAAAGCTTTCAAGAGAATCATCATCCTAAGGATAGAAAAAGGATTTTTTATTTAGTATAAGAATTCAGTTAATTCAGCAGTAGTCACAACTGAACTTACACTTGATTCATTGAAATGTGAATTCCATTGCTCCATGCCTTCATTCAAATAAGCCCCCCAGTCAATTACTTCTTCCTTTTCACCTCTTGTCGGAACAAACACTTCCGGATGATTTAAAAAATGCGTTGTTGGCGATTTTGAGAGACACAACAAGAACTTTATTAAACTGAACCTGTTCATACTGTCAGGCTCAGTCTGGGCTGCTGAAGTATACGTTTCATAGGCTCTGGTTAAGGCAGTGGCTTGCCTTGGAAAGCCATGGAAGCAGAACTTCTCACACATACTGTTAACATTGTCATCAACATTTCTCTTGTCTACGAAGTGCGTTGTGCCTGATTTCTTCAATTTCACAGTGAAATATTTTAAAATGTGTTTAAATTGCTGAGTATTTTCCTGAAATATCTAGAGTAGTTGGAGTTGTTGTTTGAGGTTAAACTTACTTCAAAGCCTGATATTTCGTGGATGAGGTCTTTGAGCAGGCTGGCAATGTTTGCAGAAAGATCTCTGGACATTTTCGTGCTGAGTTCTGTGTTTTCTTATTTGCAAAATCATGAAATATTGAATTTTTAACTAAAATTATATTAAGTGACATTCAAACGTTTATCCAAAATTTAAAATAACAATGTGACGTTGTCAGTTTGCATAGCTAAAGCTGATTTTAATCAGGTTTTGAGGTCAACAACAACATATCATGAGAGATAGTGCATTAATAATTGTTGCAGAGTTAATATTTTTAATAATAAAAGAAACGGTTACTTTCAAGTGTTTCAATTATGTTTTTACATCTAGTTTTATCAATCATATTTTCATATAATTTTGCAAGTTCAACTTTTATTGGACAATCTGGCAACAAACGGCATTAACACTGTCATATGTGCAAAAATAATTTTTATGAAATAGACCGTAACGTATTGGTTACCTTGAATAATCTCATATGATAGACAAGAATACATACTACACTACATAATCGTCCTAAAATAAGTACTTGAGGCGTCTAAACGCGTTCGATACACTAAAAATAAAATAAATATACTACAGTTATGCAACCAAACCAACGAAATGAGGTGTTATGGGTTGCGCGCGATCCTAGTTTATTGATTTTCTTTTAGAAGAATGGCGATGGTTGGAAGAAGAGTGGGGGGAAGTTATGACGTACGAAGTGCTACGAGGGTTGATTAATTAATATATAGTTTTCAAATATTAGGATTGTTGAAATGATGATACGTATGAAGAATTACAAAATGTTTATTTCCACAACAGGTGGTGCATAGATAGTGCGTAGGTAATTCATTATTATTGACTTACGAGTTTGCATTAGCTGGTGGAATCTTCATGATTAATTCCATTCTATTTTAAGCAAAAAAATGTCTATAAAAAATGGTATTATTTCCAGTATATCGATCGATCATGATCTTATACATCGCTTGCACGCAATTGAAAATTCTATATTTTCAATCCTCGAGTAATACGGAAAAATAATGAGCGGAGCGCTATTAAGGCATGCCTTGAATTTCTGCCTTAATTTGTTTTGTTTACATCATCCATTATGATAATATTCATTAAAATTTAGCATTCCCTATACTACAATTTGGTCGACCTGCCTAATGTGCCATTGAAATGTAAATGAGGTCTGATTGCATATATCTATAACTGTGTAAGGAGAATTAAGTATGTAAAAGTACATACGACTTTTCTTCTTCAATAAACAGTGTAACATATGATATGAACTTTGAGTGGCGCGTTATAGTTTTAATAATAAAGTAACATAAAATGTACTGTGTGCAAAAGTTAAAACAGGTATGCGATGAAAATGTCTTCGGATTAGTTGAAATCTAGGAGGAAATCGGGAAATCATCTGAAGAAACAACATTTTCTAATTATTTCTGGTATATTTTACTTTTTTTTTTCAGTTAATGATGGAGAAACGGGACGTAGTCCTCACAGCTGTCTTCTCCTCAATAGCTGCCCTCATCCTCCTTGCAGGCGCAGGTGCAGCTTGCTACTTCTTTCAAAAAAGGGGTCGCAAGCGTGAGGAAGAGGACGAGGAGGCGGAAGGAGGTCGCATCGCAGTCGAGGATAAGAAATCCAAACTCAATGGATTTCTTAGCTTAAAGACACCTTTGATATCGACGAAAACTCTGGGGTAAGTACGCAATTGAATTTGGGCTAAACTGAGGAATTTGCCACGAGGCGGCGCTGGTGGAAAATCAATACCAGCTTGGAGCTTTTCATAAGGGGGGGGCGGTAGTTGTGTTTGACCTTCGTGGCGTCATCTATCGCTGGCTTGTTCAGAGAAAAGTGAGGTTCAATAAGAGGCCCAAAAATCGTTACAAAAATAGTCATATGTTAGTTTTTCTTTTGAAAATCCGTGATGCACCTCTGTGAAAAGGAAGAATGTGAGGTCGTCTCAATTTTGATATGACATGACTATCGGTTCTCCCCAGTTTGTCGCTTCAAACCGAAAATGTATTCACCTCGAAATTCTGGCAAGCGATAACCGATATTTCGGTTGAAATTGCGGGGTTATATCGTTACATTTCTGCCTTGGGCAGGTATTAAACTATCGCTGTTAAACAGATCGACTTGCTAAATGGGTATTTTAGAGCCCTTATCTATCCCCAAGCCTGACGACAGTAACTTGCACCAAAAATTTGACTTTTAAATGCGCTATACAATCTACAGTTTGCTTTTTCTTTTTTCGAGACAACTTTGCACCTGTCCTACATTTCTCTTTTCAGCATATTTCACCTCCACCGCAATAACTAATACCTTTCTTTCTAACTTTGCAGCATCGCTAACACAATCAGGTAACTCGCAATGTCGGTGTTATAGATTTGTACTTTTGTGGTCGTCATGTGTGTTTTAAGTGTTTTTATTTTTGGTGTGTTAACTGTTTTAGTATAATGGAATCTGTGTATAGAATGAAGTGAGTGTTAAAATGCGACGTTTTTATTCACGTACTTCATTATTCGAAGTAACAGACAAAAGAAAATTTCATCAGTACAATGACTGCATCAGGGTCGCTTTATTGCATTTTCCGCATTTCCATTTCCGCATTTGCGATTGATGAAGCCTTGTCTGAAAAATTGGACTTGAAATCCGATTGTGGTTTTCGAGCCATTTGGTGTTATCATACACTAACCAGATCAAATATGCAAACGGCTATCTGCATGGAGCAAGGTTTGAAATTCAAATTAACGGACACCATGCTAATCCAATAAATTCGGCCATTAATTAGAATTGTAAAATTAATTTATAAACGAAATTTCGTATAACTGCCTGGATTTTATGGAAATAAATGGAGCGACACGCGACATCCATGTCGCTCGCAACCAGCTTCAGGTTTCATAAATCATAATATGTTTTAAACGAATTTCTGAAATATCGCTATAACTTTAAACTGAACAAGTTATCTGCGGTTTTGGGCGAAATGGAGAATGTTCGATAAAATAACGTAATACCGCTATTGAGAATTTTGAGAAGAATTTTGATTAATTCTTTTCGTTGCATGGTACATCCCCCTTTCCTTTGAACCGTTTTCAGCAAGCGCCCTGAAGGGCACTTTATCCTAATTTGCTCATCCTACCCGCAGATTTAACCCTCAGAGAGGTTGCAACGCCCCATTTTTCGCGTGTCTCCGAGGCAATCGATGCTCCCAAATGTTGTAAATTCCTATCCCAAAATCCTAACATTTAATAAAAGCCATGTCCAGGCATACGATGGCTCATATACGACAAATTCCTGAAAATACTGTGAATGTTGGCTTAAAAACGAATTTTGTAAATTATTTTAAGCCCTTATTGCCTGAAGCACTGTTGAAATTAGCCAGCCGGGATGCTTGATTTCTGTTGTTAATTTAATATAAGCACTGCCACTCCCTTTGGGGTGGATCTGACTGTTAACGACTTTAGGATAACTGGATCATCTAGTGAAATTTATGTGAAATTCCCTTGATCCTAATACCTATGATATGTGGGCAATTTCAAAACAAAGAAGTTGCGGAAAGGGCGTATGTAAATTTCGTCCCGAGGGTGCGCTACATTTAAATACATTTTCAGGAATTTCCCGAAACCCACAAAAGTTAGAAAAGATGGAATGATTTCCAGAAGTTGATAACCATTTGCAATTTCAAACACTTAACAATTTAATGCATCTGTCAGTTTGTTAATAAGTACATTTTATTAACACACTAAAAATGATAAAATTAAGTCTTCACACTACTTGGATTAACATGTTTTTTGATGTAATACAGCTCTCTAGAAGCTGAAATTTCCATATCTTCTTACATGCTAATTTTACCATACATGTGGTGGAAAAGCTCCCTTGTGTGGCGGATGTTATTTAATCAGTGGGTTTTTGATTGGATAAATTTTCTAGGGACCAATTTTACCCACTGTTTCTGTTTCAAAGTAATATCTACCTAATTGTTATTGGAATGTCTCTAGGTTTTCTTAAATCGAAGACAAATCAGACCTCAAGAGGTTTAGGCCCTCTGGTTGTTAGCTAAACTGGACCGAAAATTAATTGTAATTTTTCAGTTTCAGCTATTTAAGACCTATCTCTTGTCGCAAAACTTCGGATAAAGTAGCAGATAATTGTATACTTTTTTTTTTATTTTTCCACGGTTCAAAAATTCATTACTGCTGGGAATTATTAAGGAAATTGATTTGTGCGCGTGATGTTTGCGCTTGATTTTTATTGCATAATGTGGATTATAAAACCTCTTTGATTGTCTCGAGGTGCTTTAAATTGAAGGTGCCTTGAGAAACATTCCCGAGGTTCCGAAACCGCAAATAAAGTATTCTGAGTTAGATAGGATTCGTAACGGTCGATTAGAACTAAAAAAACAGCTCAAAATTTCACAAAAACTTGTCTGAGGGCGAGGTGGGGAAAACCACCATATAACTGTGTTAAAAGTGGAAACATGGCTTTAATTCGAAACCCTCTTGAACTTTCCCACGTGCCAATTTTAATCCACAATTTCCCTATTTGTTAAGGAAACAAGAAACTTTTCCTTTTAGAACAGGAGAGATAAACTCTGCAACATTTGAGATTAAAATGTATTATCTTTGACCCACTAGGAAATTAAGAATTTTTGCCAAGGAATGTGGCCTTTGAACTGCTTGCCCTTGATTACTTCCAACGTTCTATTCCCCATGCGTGCATGAGTTTCGATACAATCGGGGTAAACTAGGATTGCTTCGTATAGACGGGCACATAGCAACTAGGGATAAGTATAATTATCTCATTACTCATGAATTAATTGGATCAAGTGTTATTAGAATCTTGGCAAATTGGTGAATGTGTGCGTACGAGGAATTTTTGTGATACTTCCCCATGATAAAGTCATTTGGTAATTTGAGGGCAAAAGATACATTGTAGAGTTCTAAAATATGAATTCGTGTGATTCGATGATACGGAGGCGAGAAATCGGACGGAATATTTGAAAGAGCAAATTTTGGAAGTTAGCTTAAATTATCCTGAGGAGAGGCGGTATGAATTTTTAGTCAATATTGGAGTTGTGGCACGATGGATTTAAATAAATCGGTAATTAATCAATAATACTGTATTTTTACGCTCCCGTTCATCTCGTATTTCGTTGAATCTATCACGCATCAAAAATTCATTAATGGGCTTTTTTACAAAACAATTTACCAGATAATTTAAGCTTTTGGCTGAGGCAGTCTTATTCAATTTACTATAACAATTTACATTCCAACTTCTCTAATACTATTGTTAAACTCTCTAGGATAGAATGGAAATATGCATAATTTGAGACGGTATGATACACAGATCTCTGTTCATTAATCATTCGTGAAGGTTCCGGGTGGGAACTAATAACTCATCCGGATTTTTGGGCGAGGTTTAAGGGTGGGGATTTTATTTCTTTTATTTCCATGCGAAATGAATAATAACCAGATGCACGCCAACTTTTGGTAAAAGTTTGTTTTATTGATGACGTTTTTTTTCATACAATTTGAGTGCAGCAACTGCTTATTTACAAAAATATTCAACTTATTTTAAGAGCTGGAAAACCCTTTCGTAGCTGACAAATATCCTCGTAGTACTGGTACTTCTGTAATCTTGACTTATTGACTGTTGTCTGCGCATCTCGAAAACGGGTTGAGACTCAAATGTAAACGCTAGGTTGATGTAACAGGAACAGCTGAAATTTTGCTCAAAACATCCATGAAATATGATCAAAATTGATTTGTTTCGGTCTCTTAAACCATTCTTTCCCATTACTGAAAACCAATTTCGTTGGTATGTATTTGCATTGATCAGAACCGGGATCATATGGCGAATTGGAATATTTACATAGGTCTACTATTATTCGAATCTTCAAAATCGCCTTATAGGAAATTGGGTATCCCAAAGGGTAATGTCGTATGTTGCGACTTAACTAAAAGGCTCGTAGGAGCATGGGAGGCACGAAAATATTGTCATTGCTACATATAAAATGGAAGTTTCCACTGTTACGTTCTCGCAAACACGTGACAACTGGAGCGTATTTTGTAACGTCTCAGTGGAAATATTCATTTGTTCCAGTTTGCCCAATAGTTCGGCAAACAAGGAATATTTACCATTCTCACACATTTCCCTTGGAGAGTTTTCCATTCGGCAGTTTATGAGGTTGCGGCATGATCTCTTACCAAATAGTTTAATTCTTCTGTTCGCTACGAAACGATGAAAGCTCTATCGCCTTATGAGTAAATTTTCTCTCCTTAGAATTGTCTTTCAAAGCTCATATTAAGCAGCTTCTGAAATTGCCTAAAACGTGAAAGGAGAATAAAAATTCATACCTATAACTTTCAATTTTAACCACATATTTTGCCTCACTTTTCACGTCCCTTACCTACATGCAGGTAGGATTATTCTCTATCAAGCTTTACTATGTACCTTTTGCCCTAAAGCTGCCAAGTAGATTCATTATGGGAAAGTATCACAAAAATCTTCAAATGCGCATTCACCAATTTACCAAGATCCGACTAACAGCTTAACCCAATTAGTTGATAAATGAGGAGGTAATTACAGTTATCCCTTTACTGTGTGCCCTTCCATCCGAAGAAAACTCAGTTTAACCCAGTTACAACGAAACTCGTGTATGCATGGAGGATGGCAACTTAGGGATTTCCGAGAGCGAGAGGGGGAAATTCAAAGGACACATTCCTTAATTTGCTCAGCAAAAAGCTTTAATTTTATATAGGGTTGAAGATGATACATTTTTATCTCAGATGTCAAAGAGTTTATCTCTCCTGTACTGAAGGGAAAAGTTCCTTATTTCTCTCGCAAATAGGGAAATTGTGGGTTAGAAATGGCACGTGGAAAGTTCAACAGAGTTTCAAATTTAAGCCATGTCTTTATTTTTAAGGCTTTAAAACACAATTGTGTGATAGCTTTTCTAGGTTCCAATCAAATTTAATTATTATGAGCGTGAAGTTTCAAAAAAATTGTCAGTGGCAGTACTTTCGAAATTTTTGATAAATTTTCGAAATTTTTAGAAATATCAAAAAATTTTCAGTTACTGTTTCTCGCCCTTTTGACACTTTCTAAGATCATTTTCAACCATTTGACATTCTTTCAGGATTCAATTTTCATTATTGAAACCTAAATTTTTTAAATTCTCCCTGTCCTAATCCGAGCTCAATCAGGGTGCGTTTCAACCTTTAGAAAAGAAGGTTCTGTTGCGCCCTGAACTATGGAGATAACTTTCATGGTTTCGTCATGCTTTTTGGTTTTAATTTTAAGTTCAATTTAAACCAAGATGCATTTTAAGCATTTCTCTGCATTAGCTTGAGCTTATTAAAAATTGCGGTAGGGGCTGTAGACTCGAATCGAGCAGTACATGATATTTTTTATTGCCACGAGGAAAATTGTCAAAAGACGCCCGAACTGGTGTTTAGGTGGCTGAGTAGTGTGGGATTCCCCGAAGCCCCGAGTTGTTGAAAACCTCGGTATGAAAGAACCCTCTCCGACTTCGGATCTGTCCCTGAAGGATATATCGGCGAGGATTGCGAGTACTGTGCCACTCGTTTTCTGCTCACCTTTTGTGTTTTTAGAATATTTACTGTCTCTTCGGGTCATTTCGGTTGTGTTTTACTTCTTTTCGCCCTTCGTGAATTGAAAGGACCTTTGTGATGGCTTCGCACCTCTCCACTCTTCCTCCTTCCAATCACTTTGTCTATGCCCTTCTGGCTCCGCATTCTCTTGTTACAAATCCTGACCTATACATCCAACAGAAATGTCTACTTTTTTTTCGGCAATGGAAATTATTCCTGCATGTTTGTGTTTTTCCATGAAAATTTCTATTTACGTTGTTGCGTTCATACCTGTATGGCCGTCTTTGGGTATTTGGTTCCTTCGTGATTTCCTCCGGACCTTTTATGTTTTTGCCCCCAAGGGCGGGTTTCTGATGATGCACTCGGTCGTTTCTTTGGCAGCCCCGTGTCGAGACACTCTTCGGTGTTACCTATTGAACATCCGTCTGTTCCCTCTCTCTCCCTCGATCGGGACTGGTTTCTCGAACTCAAGGGAGGAGACATCCAGAGGTCATCAAGTGGAGGTGTGGATTAGTCTTTGATTTCCACTGTGTGAAATCTAGATAATTCCAGGCATTTTCCCAACTTTCAGTATACTGACGGTACCAATTTCATCGATTGATTTAGATTTTTTCTGTGTTTAAAATATTGTTTTGGTGCGACACCAAACGACGGGAAAATCGTTCAATTTGGGTTGATTTTGGGAGGAATTGTGTTATGTAGGGCACTAAATTAGCGACGGGAGCAGAGAGTTTAATCTCGTCTATTTCTAAGCATAAATCGAATTCACATTAATATTTTGCTGCAACCTGTTCTTTCCCAGCAGATAAAGGATGAAATAATTATTTTTAATTTAAAATTTTCCTGCAAATTGCAGATAAGCGAGGAGAAAGTTAATTTAAAAGCTGTCCCTGACAAGTCGGTACACTAAAGCAAATAAAGAAAATCGAGGAGGACTTTCCCTTGGAAATTTCCTTTGCCGTTCATTTACGGTGCTTTGGAAAATCGACTGACTCTTTACCAAGAGCGTCCCTATTAGAACGTCCGATAAACGGCAAAGTTAATATTGAAATTTTGGTTTTTATCTCTCTTATGAATAATTTGTCTCTTCATCATCTGGAGGTGAATTGTCCCAAATTGCGTAAAAGGGGAAAGTTAGTAAAAGTGTCTTTACTGTGCGCTCCCCGATTTCTCCCATTTCAGCCCCTAAGTGCACAAAATCCATCTAAGTAATTACCATGGCATTCAGCAACGTAACACAATGCTGCCCATTTTGCTCTCTTTGTAGTTCCGAATGTATTTTAATTTGCATCCATCAACCTGCTTCCAGAAGATCAAAAATGTACGTCATTATCTGGATACTCCATAGCGGTCATTTAGACTGAATTCCCATTGGGCGCAAATTAAAAGGGCTCACAGGGAACGGACCGTGTATGGAAAGTTCGTTCAATTAAGAGCTCAGTTGACTTTGACCGGTTCCATTGGGGAATATACAGCGTATGTAAAAAGTATTAAATTATTTATCACTTTCACAAATTCAATATTTAGAAACAGTGCTTAAACACGTATGATTTCGCTTGAAAAAAGCATTTAATGCGTTACTTTCGATGTTCAAATTTCTCCCCTTCGTACGTCTACCCCTAGGAACTTTATTTTCAAATGGAAAGGTACCCATTGTAGTATATCACGTGAAAGGTAATTGAATAAGGATTAAAACGGTTTACGCAGAACTACAATTGTACCTAGAATTTCCATAAAAAAGGATAAAGTTTATATCTTAAAAAGAGTAAAAGTTTCCTTCCTATCCTAGGTAGATAAGCGATTCTTATTTTACTTAGAAGGAGAGTGGAAAAATGACAATAAGACGTAGAAATTCCGAATCGTCTTCAATGTAAACAATTTTTTAGATATACAATATTTTGATTTCACAGAATTCACTGGTAGCTGAATGCAGTTGCTAGGCATCTGCTACAGTTCTAATATGAAATAAATGTATCGTTTATCTGAGAAGCAAAGAATCGAGATTTTAATTTTTTTTTTTAGTGTAGATATCGCAAAAGCACTTCCGAAGGCGTGGGTCTCGTATTTAACGAGAAATATTCAGACCCACTTATTGATAGGGGTGTACTTTGTCGAATTAATAAGAAATTTCAACAAACCCGAAGTGTGAAAATTGCTCCAAAATGTGGAAGAGCAGCAACTGGTGGCGATAAAGCACTAGATATTCCTCTATTTATCGATGAAAATCCCATATAATCTACCAGAAGACTTGTCGATGAATTTGATGTATCGGTAAAATCAGTAAGCAATCTTTTAAAACGAGAAAAATTTCATTCATACAAAATTTCCCTCACCCAGGGATTGACGCCTGAAGACTTTGATCGCAGAATGAAATTTTATGAATTGATGAAAGCAAAAAGGCATTCAGGACAATGGATTCTTTTCTAGAATTTTATTTTCTGATGAAGCAGCGCTTTGCTCAAATGGATTTATTTATTGACGTCATTATCGCTACTGGTCTACAGACAATAGTCATTGCGTGCAGACTCCGCATACACAACATCCGTAAAAACTCAATGTAGGGATGGGTGTAATCGGCCATCAGTAAAACGGTCTATTTCTTATTGAGGGACACTTAAACAACGCATTATATTTGCATTTATTACAAAACGAAATATACAGGGCGTTCCAAATCAAAGTGCAAATATTTTAACCATGGTTTCTACTAATGAAATTAACAAACACGTATTTTTTCTTTTTGTCTAAAAGTCTGTCGTTTAAGTTCTAGAGCTCTTTAAATATGGGGCCCCATTTGGATAAAATAATTTGTGTTGGAAGAGCCCTTCGACGGATTGTCATGAAATTTGGCGTACAAGCATTTTTCGATTGTAGCAGTTCACAAATTAAAAAATGAAATATACAGCTTTGCCATAACATAGATATAAGGGCCGGACTATGAATGTAGGGGCCCGTATTTATTTAACCGTTAAATATTTCGATCAAGTGATTACATTACTCGATTGTACCTTTCATTTAGAAACTTTTTTGTCTTTTGGAGATTTTTTACAGAATGCGTCGTTTTCTCGTAGTAGTTATTTTAAAGCGTTTTTCATCTTCCTCGGATTAGACCGTGTCTGCCTAAAATTATTTATTGATTTATTTGAAACAAAATAATAAAGAAGAATGAAGTTATACGCTACAAAAATTGTTCAAAGTGACCACGAGTTTCTGGACTTTCTTTAAATGATAAGGGCACTTATCTCATACAAATATCGGGCACATATCTTACTCATAACACCCTTTGAATACTACTTTTTGGGATTACTAAATCATGCTCAGCATTTCTTAAACTACTAATTTTATTATCCTCAAAGTAATTGAATATTTCTTGCTCATCATCTACCCCATAATGCTTAATATTATGATTTTCTCCTCGTTGAGGAGCGAAACTACCAAATTCCCTCAATCTGATATGAACATTTGTAAACGTTCTTGCATTTGGAAGTCGTCGATTAGGTTATCACTAATGGTAGAGAACTCTAGCTCTATGAGCATTTTGTCTGCACTCACTTTAAATCAAGTGAATATCAGCATACTCGGGATCGCTAAACGGAAGAGCCATTATAAAACAAATAAAAATTAATTTTTATGTTATTTTATAATTAAATATGGCAATTAGAACATTAACGAGTAATACCTACTGCTAGTTGACCACAATATGCCAGAAAATGACAATCAGAATGATTTTTTTGACAGGGAAAATGATGTGGCTATTCGAGCCATGGTCCACTTAATATCAACAAATTCCTGCAACAAAAAGGCGTAAAATTTGGAATTGCTACCACTAGAAAACGACGCATTCTCCGAAAAATCTCCAAACGACAAAAAAGTTTCTAAATGAAAGGTACAATCGAGTAATGTAATCACTTGATCGAAATATTTAACGGTTAAATAAATACGGGCCCCTATATTCATAGTCCGGCCCTTATATCTATGTTATGGCAAAGCTGTATATTTCATTTTTTAATTTGTGAACTGCTACGATCGAAAAATGTTTCTACACCGAATTTCATGACAATCCGTCGAAGGGCTCTTCCAACACAAATTATTTTATCCAAATGGAGCCCCATATTCAAAGAGCCCTAGAACTTAAACGACAGACTTTTAGACAAAAAGAAAAGATACGTGTTTGTTAATTTCATTAGTAGAAACCATGGTTAAAATATTTGCACCTTGATCTGGGACACCCTGTATAGCTCCATCTATCGCTATAATTTTTCCAGGCGAGACGGAGGAACAAGTAGCGAATAATATTTGGTTCCAAGAAAGTAGTGCACCATCACATCATGCTATGGCTATACATGAGCACCGCGATGAGATTATTCTCTCAAGATGGATCGGCAGAAGTGGCGCAACAGAACGGCCGTCACGATCTCCGGATCTTACGCCCCTCGATTTTTTTATGGGGCCACTTCAAGAGTTCCGTTAACAGAAATGTATCACAAAATTTAGATGATTTATGTCTCAGAAATTAAAACACAATTAGAATTAATAACACTGGATTATTGCAAGAAAGAGTCGGGGAACGACTGAGTCATTGCCAAATCGTTACTGCGGCATAATCTGAATAGTTATTGTGGGAATTTCAATTTTGTTTGATGTAATAGTGATTTAATGTGACGATGCAAGTGAGGTAATAGGTACATTATTTTCCATTTAATAATTTTAATTTTAATGGGAATTGTAGATCCAATTCTAGTTCTGAATATACCGTTTTATTCCTGATTCAATTACCTTTCATTCGATATACTACAATGCGCACCTTTCCATTTAAAAATAAAGTTACTAGGGGTAGCTGAACAGGGGTGAATATTGTGAACATTGAAAATAATACCTTAAAAGCGTTTTTTTTAATAAAATTATATAAGTTTGAGCATTTTATGAAAGTTATAAATATATTTCAATACTTTTTACAGTCGCTGTATGGGCGGCAAATGGGGCCGCTTCGAAATCGACCTTGCCAAAATTGAGGATATTAAGATTAGGGGTTATTAATGGTGTGATTAATGAGGGGGTTCAAGCTGAAGATTAAGGAGATTAATATACATTTCGTGTTTATTGAGATAATCTACTTGAACCTCCTTTTAGGCTTTTCTTGGCTCTAATCCCAATGAGGATGTTAAAATAAAAAAAAAAACTTTTAAAGGTTTCCTTACTGCGGTATGGAGGAAATAAAGCGTCCATAATGGCTTACTGGGATTTTCCTATAACATTGTTAGGACTTGTGTACTCCAGAAATCCACAGATGACCGTTTATTTTTTATTTAACCAATTCTTTTATAAAGGGTGTTTCATAAATCTACCGACAAACTTTCAGAGGATGTTGAGTTCATAAAAATAAATATTGAGATCGAATAAAGTTAGCTCCGAAATCGTTTTTGTTCCGAACACACAGAGTGTTTAATTTCCCATTTCAACATTTTTTTAAATATTTAAAAAATTAGAGATACGATATGGCGGGCTAAATGTGCATGTTCTGGACTAGGCGGAATATTTCCACCTACACCAGTGGCGTTGTGCCGCCATCCAACGTTTCTACATGTCAAAATGGCTAAAATTTAACGGGACCATACTTTGGTAGAAAAGTATTATTTTGCGATGATGCATGTTTCGCACATGCTTGTCTTCGTATCCTCTACCTCTACTAAAAGAGAATCAAATCAATTTCTCCTAGAGAATTTGAACAAATATTCACTCGCAAACCTACATCGGTTTGTTTTTCGATGGGCAGATGAACGAGAAATTATTTCTTATCTCGAAACCGGCTACCTGAGTAACCGGACACTAAAAAGCCTTTTTTTGTTAAGTATTGATGGAATATTCGAGAAACATATTCGTTTTAAAAAAAAGTTAGTGAGGTACAATTTTTTCATTAAGAACATCTCATTGAATGATCGCACGGACGCCACTGGTGTAGGTGAAAATGATCTGCCAACTGCAGAACATGCTCATTTATGTCGCTGCAGCGTTCCCCAAATCTTGTGTTTCCATCCCAAATCATTTTTGTAATATTGGAAAAAAAATTTTTGAAACAAATTAACCACTCTGTGTTAATGGAAGCGAAGTGGTTCCGAATGTAACTTTATTCGATCAAAATATTTGTTTTTATGAGATCTACATCCGCTGCAAGTTTGTCGGAATGTTTATAGTTCACACTGTATATGGGCCTAGGTTCAACGCTCGTAATCAAATACCTTTTAAGAGTGCGTAAGTAGCGTCAATCGTTTTAATAATTAATATCTACGTTCAAGTTTAGTTTAGACTGAGATCACGCATCTGTAGCTTAAGCTCAGCTAGCGCCAGAAAATTATTAATTATGTTTTTGTTTATGTTAGTTAACGTTTTAAATCAAGCAGATGTCACAAGGAAAGGGGTTGAAGCACGATTTTAGGTCTATCGTGCATTTGCGGTTCTTCGTCGTACGGTCGTTCACTCGCAGAAACGAAATACACATTTTTGAATATGAAGGTGCGCAGTCGCGCTCAAAAATCCGCAGCGGTTAAAAAACCGCAGCGAATCGAACGTTGCAACTCGCTCGATGTTCCCTACGATCCGCTGTCGCGAATTAAAATGAAATATCATAGGCCTGTACGCATTCGTCGTTTTGTAATTGAAGCCTTAACATTATTTGGTGTTTTGCCACTCAAAGTGAATTTGGATTTAAATTTCACTTGTGAATTATACCTACAGTTACTCACCGACATAGGGTAATAATAATGTCGGAACGTTCTAAGATACTTTTGGATGTTGCCGACAGTGAACCATTAATGCTAGCGATAGAAAACATACCTGCACTTTACAAAAAGAAAAATTAAATGGGCAAACGTTCTTCTGTTGAAACTTCCATGTAGTGTTTTGGTAAGTTCTATGAGGCCCCGCAAGTCCAAGCGGGCCACCAAATCTATTTGCATTCATCTGATAAAACTGGAAGAACTTTCGATGATATTTTATTAAATCGTGATAAAAAGTGTGAAATGCCCTTTAGCAACCTCCTGCTCATAAGTGAATGCATCGAATAGAGCTTTTGCTCTTTTTCCGATAGTGAAAGATAAGAGCGATTACAGCACCTATCTCCCATCTCTTCGAATTCTCTCCGTCTGTTGTAATATGAAAAATAAAATCGGAAGGGGCACATATAGTTTTTTTTCGTACTACAATAACTAGCTCACACTCTCTATGCTCATCAACGTTAAAAATTAGTGAAGGGGTTGATTAATTTTCACGAAACAGTTCCCTGGGACTTGAAACTCAGCGTGGTCCGAACGTAAGACGTCCAGTCCAAACTCGTCCTCGGTTGCCACTTTGTGGAGGCACAACATCTCCATCATCAAGAAGGATTAATGATTTGGTCCTCAAGCTGGACCATATAAAACTGATCCCTCCAGTCGGATCACGTACTTGGAACCTCTACCCTCAAATTACATTTGAGTCTTCCATCGGACCGAACGAATATCGTTCCCGTTGTTCCTTCACATCTCACAGCAAAAACATAAAAGTTTCAACACTGAACTGAATCGAAGTCAATGAATAGCCGATTTCTTCCCAAAGATTTTTCCAAAGTCGAAGGATGCTGCGAAGGTTAGTTCTTACTGGACTATTATCGAGGAGAAAGAGATATAGCTTTTTTGGGCTAATATTAAGTTTTTCAACAATAATAAAACGATACTTAAAAACAATCTAAAAAATCTGAATTTTATGAAATTTTATCCCTAAAAAAAACCTATGTTGTTTCTGATTCTGAATTAGGCCTTTTCAAGGGCGAAGAAATGACTGAAAATGAGAGAAGTAACCTCCTTTTTATTTAACTTACGCAGGAAAGTGTCCGTTTGCGATTTGCAGATTCTTCACGATTTCTGTCTTCCTCCCTTCATCCAAGGGAAAAATTCAGAATCTCAGGTTTTAAAAACGATCCGACAACACTGCTCATCTGCTATCGTCGAAGCGCACCCATACTTAAAACAAATGCTAAACGCTGCGTTGCGATTTCCATGACATGAATATTCTGATTGTTGCTTTTTTCAACTTGGTGCTGACTTGAAAAATTGAGTGAACTCTCATGAAAATCACTCAGGAAACTTGCAAAAATGCTAAATAACTTTCTAGCGAAATTTGAATATCTGATAAAACTCTCAGAAGGAACAATAAAAAAATCTTAAACAGAAATTCTCCATGGGGAAAAAATCCTAAAGGAAATTAAGAATTGCCAAAATTCTTACACGAGGCTTTTTAGATAAACGCTTAAAGAGAAATTACCTTTTTTCTATATCATGTGGCAACGTGGCTTGTCTTTTCAAACAAATCGCGAACGCCGCGTTGTCATTCCTCTGATTTATAGACTAGTTGATAGCAGTTGACAACTAGAGATTTTTGTGAATTGACTTATTGGAATAACGTGAAAAATACCGGAAAGTCAATAGGAAGTACGACACAGGCGTCCTGGCGCGTCCGGCACTATTGTCCACTAGAATGACTATGACGATTACCATTATTCGAATAAGAACGAGGGCGTTGCCAATTATTACTTGTTTAAAGGAAATGCCGGAATATGGGTTTTCTCATATGAAAGTGTCTCAATGGAAGCTTAATGTAACAATCCCAGTTGTATGAACAGGAATTAACCAGAGGGGGCGTGAGCACGGATTTCCATTCATGACTTTCCCAATCAAAATACAAAACGTACGCCTCTGTTGTCGGCAAAAAGCCCCCTTCTCTCTTCTGCGGAACGCATGGTCCATTTTCAGGCTCCGATTCAGTTCTGCTCTACGATGCACGTCCTGAGCAGGGATTCGAGCGGCGGTCCTGCAAATCTCTAACCCGAACCCTTTTTCGAACTTTCCGAACTTTCCTCTATCGCGTCTTTTCTGTCTTATTATTTTCTCACCCTCGCGCGTCATCAGCAAAACTACCCCTAAATTTTCTGTCCAAACTTCGAATCTGTGTAGTGCAAATTAATGGTCCTCGCTCTGTAGTGATTTCACTTCTTCGTCATGTTCTGTTTGTAATTAAAGTTTCGACAGCTGATACAAAACGGTGCTAAAAATTGGAAATAATCATATTCTAAAAGTAGGAGTTTGTTGTTGTAAGTGCTCTCATCAAAGTTTTAATTGCGTATTTTGTTCGGAGCTTGAGATGGTTCTAATGGGCGTTTGTATTAATTAGCTGTGAAGTGCCCAATTTTCACTTGGAAACGTAATTGAAAGTAAATTAGAATGCTGTTTGAGGGAATTTTCGGTTTTCAAAGCTGATAAATATTTCAATGTGCGTTATGTTTAATTATTAAGTTTAAATGAGCGTCCTGCAGACTCGAAAAAATACGTGGAAATGTGAACGTCTGTGTGCACGAAATCAAATGAATTCAGAATAAATTAAAAAAAAAAAACATGTAAATGAAAAAACAAATTAAGTGCTGAAATTCCCCTCCGTTGCAAATTGAAAAAAAATTAGTCCGAGGTAAGAAAGCCATTCAGGTTAATTCACTTTAGTTCAGGCCTGTCAGAATATTTGACATTGATAATAACGATTAAAAATCCAAAAAAAAAGGCCGACATTTTCTGAAAAACTTAGGAAAACCTGCATACGAGTGCTTCCTAAAATCTCCGATAAAACAAAAAAAAATTGCTTTGAAGCAGGAGAAAAACCAATTCGGCTTAGAGTTTGTAGTAAAGCATTAAATGAAAAAAAATCCGAAAACAGTGTAAATGTATTTCTTGAATATGGCGAGAACCACATTACATTATGAGAATGGTAAGGAGCATGTTAGGAGCGAGATGAAAGCCTGCGTTCGAGCCGCAGGCCAGGTCAGTAATTTCCGCGAAGAAGGAACTTTCAAGCTGTTCACAATACTTCCTCCATGCCCTCCTGCCGTTTCGTCACAAATTTATTGAAATATTGAAACAGTCACTCTTTAGAGATTGTTCTGCTGGCATCCTGAAATACTGAAGCCGCACATGAAATCATGTATATCTTTACACGCCTGTGCGAATCAACTGGTAAACATAGTAATATTACATAATATTATGAGGATTTATTACCTAACAGTTGTCAACAGTCAATAGTCAAGTGGAAATTTCCGTTGCTTGTTCCAACTCTGAGTTATGCTCTCAATTGACGAACTGCGTCTTTCCTCTTTCCATTTTCCCGGGCTCTTAATTTAATTATTTGCTTCAGCATCTCGGAGGTCACTTACCATGACTCCTCGTTTGTTAGCACAACTTTCAAACAGTGTTTTCAACTATCACTTCTTTCCCATCGAAATTGTTCTGTGCCGTACGTCTTATGTCTGGAAGTTCTATGAAGGCAAAAAGGAAAACTGGCCTGTCCTGAACTAACCTGAACTAACCTGAACTATCAAGTATCTGGACACTAACAGAATAGTTTCCACCTCGGCATCTCTTAAAGAATGTTTCGCTTCCCTTTCAGCTCTTTTGGCCTTCTTATTTCGAAAATTTTCCAAAATTTTTGCACGCAACTTTTGAAATTAATTTGAATTTTCAATACTTTAAAAAAACTTTAAGTCGAAGAAGAGAGAACGAGATACTTTGAAAAGTCCTATTTTGTCGAAAGATATTGTGGAAATAGGACGATTCATCCAAAATTTTCCTAAACCATTACGGATTATGAATTTAAAAGCTTGATTAATTACGGTTCGAGAGAATCGATTTAGCACTTCGTGCCTTTGTCTGCAACGGCTTCTGACCACAAAATCTGAAAAGTTTGTTAAATGTGCCATAAAAGAAGATTAGACGTAATTTACCACGTTCAACAAAAGTTGTTAAAACGGATCAACCTGGGTTGATCTGTTTTCACAACTTTTCCCAGGCCCCTGGCCTAGGAAGGTCGTGGCCACAAATGAATTTTCATTTGAAAATGCAGATACCGAACTAATAGAATATTCCTCTCGCGATTCGTGTATAATTCACAAGATACCACTGGTGCAATATTCTTTTGTTCCTCTACGACCACAATAGTCTCCCATAAACTTACCTGTTATGTTCTTGTTTCGATGCAGTAATTAACAACTCCTACTAAACTTCTCGAATTTTGGGCCTTTCACATGCCACGTTGATTGCGTTTACCTGTACAGAATATCCATCATCATTGCAGGTTATAGAGTACGTAATTAAAAACAAGGTGTAGCATAATCAAAAGTTTTAACGGTTAATGAAGTTAAATTAGTCAAATATCAAGTGACTTCCGGTGGACTTTGTTATATGTGCCGTTTCCATTAGTTCAAAATGTCGAACATGGCTACTCTTTCTCCAATGGATTTCTTCGATGGACTGAAGAACAACAAGACTTTGTCGAGGTTCCTTTCGCAATCTCTGTAAGTACTGGAATTTTAATGAATTTTAAAACTGTCGATTCAGGTCTAAAATTAGAATATCATTTTGTCTCTACTTTTCCTCATTGGGGGGCAACAAATCTGGCGCTTTCTGCATTTTTGCGCAATCAAATAGTTCTTAAGCTTTAAGGTAATTTTTCCGGCCTTTAATAGACACACACGAATCATTAAAATAAGTTTTTCCGGGTTTTCAATTTTAAAACGTTATACATTAATTCTACAAAAAAAACAGGGGCGCCCGCGTACTTTTCTGCTAAAATAGCGTCGACAGCTGATACCGTGAAGAAGAATGCCATAAACAATTAAAATAACTTTCGTCTTTGAAAACATTAGACGGACCGCACTGGATTTTTGTAGTGTTTTAGATTGAACTTTTGATACCCTAAAAAAACAGCGACCCATTTAGAATTGGTATCCATGACGCGAATTATCAAGAACATTCATGACGTTTTCAAAAAACTCACCCTTTGGACAAAATTGGGCGTACCCCATTAGATTTTTGCGCAGTGTTTTTTGGGTCCAACTTCCATTAATTCATACTAAAACAGTGGCGTACTTATCTCATCACATAAAACATCGGTACGAATTCAACACAGCAAATATACAGGGTGCGGCGTGAGAATAGGATGTTTTTCAAATAATAACGGAATGGTTAGTTTTTGATATATAATTTGTTTTTTATTAGAACAGCATGGTCGAAAATATAGCATTTTGTAATCATGAACAGAAAATTAAACATGGCATGTGCTGTCCGTTCTTGTTGACGCAATGATAAACTCGTTCAAAAAAATGGGCTTCCACCCTTTCCAGCAGATCTCCATTGATTTTGGATTGCTTCTTCTAGTTCTCCTAATGCACGAGGCGTAGCCTCGTAGACATGTGCCTTGAGATAACCCCATGAAAAGAGATCACATAAGGAGAAGTCAGGGGATCGAGGAGGCCATAAAATGTCACAAATTCTGGAAATGAGATGATTGCGAAACGGGGGGCGAAGAACAGCCATAGACGCCCTGGCAGTGTGCGCGCCATTGCCCCATTTTTTTGAAACCTCCACTGTCGCCTGTCAATATCTCTTTTTCGTAATTCAGGGATGAAAAAAGTGTAGCAACGTAACGTTCAAATGTTACAGTAACAGAAATCCCATTTTCTTCGAAAAAATTGGGACCAATAACGCCAAATCGTACATATCAATCTTACGTAATGCTTAAAGGTATACAGATAAGGCCGCTATTCCTCATTTTGGACGACAAATGTTTCTCACGCACGACAACCCAACAAAGTCCCATTTCAAAACAAGATCTTTTCCGGTCGTTAGACCCCGAAACAATTTCTTGAGGCCTCATTTTCTCGAAAAAAAAAAAAAAGTTTGATGAACCGAGATAACAGATCTGCCACTTGAATTTTAGAGGGTTCACCAACAAAGAGGATTTTTAAGGTTGCAAATTTATTTTATGGAGTACATTCAGAGGAGTTCAACTAGAAAAAAAAACTCTTCGGTTAAACATGAGATTTTTTCGAATACTTTCGGAATCAGCTGGAATTCGCCAAAACAAATCCGTTAACCTGAACTAACCTAAACGAATACGAACCGTATTACAAGCAGAACATCAAATTTTCGTACCTAATTTTCGGGGTAATGTCACGCTGTGATGTTGCCCCGAAAGTTGTGAGGTTTCGTTTGGAAGATTAACGGCTTAAAAAATAAATGAAAACGCCAGATCCGTATTAAAAAAATATGAAACCGATGATCGGTCTAAAAATGCGGAGTGCCAATTAAAAATTGAATGGTCCCATCTTCTAGAGAGGAAAACGTGTTTATGAAAATTAGGAGCTGTTTTAAGAAATATCTTCAAATAAGCTCAAGACAAAAACTGAAGAAAAATAACCAAAAAACCCCCTACTAATCTGAAATAACCTAGATGATAATCAGAACATAAATATATCCTCTTATTTCGTTTTAGTAGAGACCTGAAAGTGACAAGAGTTGAAAAGAGTCTAAACTCGAGAAAAATTTCCAAATCCATTTAACTAGCAATTCTATTTAGCATTTAGCTCCAATCCCACCTTTAAGGCATTCAATTAACTTTGTTGGGATAACTTCGACTACTCCCTGCAACTCCACTATTATTATGCCATGACGAAGTTTTGCCAGACAACTTGGCAAATAAAGCTCCAGAATGGAAGAAGCTCTTTTGAGAATTTGATGGCACAATGTTAAATTGGATACATAAAAGTTTTCTTTGAGCTCTGCGTAGGAGATTGGTAATTTGTTAGAGCCCAAGCAGGGCGTCGAAGCTCAATTTGCAGGCGAGGCGTAGCGGCTCAGATTGATAACTTCTGTTAATGCCCGATTGTTGTAACATTAATGACTGTTTCCAAGAGAGTATTATCGGTGCAAATGTTAGGTCGCATAGAACTTCTTCCATTTTATTAAGCATAGTTGGAGAGAAGCAATCTTTGTAATGTTCCCATCATTTAACGGTGGAGCAGCGATCTGGTTTTAGAAAGCATTAAGATAAGGACGCAGTCTCAGACCTACATTTGTCTGTGAAAGAGTGCGGTCAAAGGAGATAAAAGTTTGCTGAACCTCGCCAATATCCAGGAAGCTGCAACAACAATTATTATAGTGGAATCTTGGTGTGCTCCGCCAGAGAAACTCAATTTTCCACTGGAAATCGCCATGGGGACTCGAACAGGGATATCGCGACTTTACAACTACATAATGTAAAGATGGAATCAGGGGTTGCAAATTACGTCATAGAAACACACAAGGTTCTCTAATAAGCTCAAACTTTAGAGCGAGTGCTCCGAGCATCACGCAGCAATTGCAATTAGGTCATTTGTCATTTGCAGTATGTAGCATTTAATGGATCCATGACAGTAAATTTTCCAGAGTTATGGCAAGTCTAGGCAGGAAAATTTTGCCGATTATCGAAGAAGTGATTGATTATCCTATTATATACGTGGTATCGATAAGGTATCGAATTTTCGGATTTTGAATAGAGCAGGAACTGGAAAACAAACCGGACTACGTTTATGGAATTTACATATCTAACAACGGAGCAGCGAATTTGGAACAAAACTTTGTTCTTCATGGTGTTGCAGTGGCCGCGTTCCGAATTTTTAAGTTCAAGCGCCCAAAAATGCAATTTTCAGTTTTGCGCATTAACTCGAATAGACAGAGCTATGCAGATGAAATTTTAATGAAAAATAGGGGAGTTTTGAAGCTATTTAGCATAAATTTTGAGTCTTTATCCATATGAAGGACCATTGAATTCGTTATCCCCAATTTTGATCTTGATACTCGTAGGAGATACGAAGTTGGTTAAAGCGGAGCAAACTTTGTATGCTCATCAATGCTGCGTTTCGAAGTTTAGAAAATCCCGACTTGCGCAGGAAATAATCGAAGAAAACCGACTTTGCCTTAAATCGTTTTTGATTTATGCCGAGCTTATTTGAAAAGATGATAAAAATAAATGTCACCTCCTCGTTACCACTTTTGGTCCTCTACACAACTATTGAATTTTTAATACGACGTTTCGATTTTTTGCAACCACCATCACTTTTTTTTTAATACTTATATTGCATTTTCTGAAAGCCTTTGACCTTTCGAGTGAAATCGAGCATCCCAATGTGTCCGAAGCTTACGCTTCTCGTCTAATACTCTTTCGAACTATCACTATAAAACCATTTAAAAATCTTCCAAAATTAAGCTCTCAATAGTTCTCTGAGTGCGAAATTTATCTTTCCTTTGGACAGTCCAGCTGCAAACTTCATGCATTTGTCTAACGCCGCAAAGTAATGGACTAGCTGGACGGACCTCCGGACAATTAAATAGAGATTACGCTATTCTCAAATTTAATTGTGCAATGCTGTTGCTCTCAGCAATAAGCCTTGTCACCTGGATTAGAGTTTATACAAAAACGGACTTTTTAACTACGGTCTCAGACTGTTAAAACCGTTTTGTAATAATGTTGTTCGATGTGAGTGAAAAAGAAAATGAGAGAGTAAGAGAGTGAGGGAGTAAGAGAGTGAGAGTGTGAGGGAGTGAGGGAGTGAGAGAGTGAAAGAGTGAGAAAGTGAAAGAGGGAGAGAGAGAGATCAATTTTCGATAGCTATTTTTCTTTGCTCAGATTTACTTCTCGATGTCCTCATTACCCTTGCAGGCAGCTTTGGGCCAAATTGCTCCCCACAAATCTCTATTTTTGCATGTCCTTATGGATCATGATTTCCTGTCTACGTTAGACGTCAATGAAACTTTTCGGGTCCCTTTTCGACGACGTTATATTGGAGCCCGATCAATGTTTTCCTTCAATTGGGAAAACGTTCCGAGGAGACGTGCCAGATGTTCTCAACAGTGCAGAGTATCAGTTGTTAAGGACGTCCCGTATTATCCAGTTTTCATTTATATTAAATAAAGGTACAGAAATTGATGGCGAACTGGGGACTACCAACTTTTAGAGCGTGTTAAATGGGGCATTTAAATTTGAAAAATTCCCCTTTATCGCGCTAATCCTCGAGTAGGAGAACTTCCATGACAACTTGTCTACTAATAGTGATTGCCCTTTTTAAGGGCTTTTCCATGCTAAGTTCAAATTTAATTTCCGTAATTCAAATTCGTTGATGTTTCAAAACCTAAATAAACTTCGCTTCCCTTGCAGCATTTGCTTAAGCATGATAAATGCGATTATACAGAGAGTCTGCATTTTCGTCTAGTTCCACTTGCTTTCATTACTTGTTTTCTCGTCAGGTTCCGTCAATCTGCATCTGACTCTGAATATTAATTCTCGAAGTTTCCCCACATGTGCCCAGAAAAACATCGGGGAATCATTTGAGGGCAATTTTCCATCATATTCTCCGCCTAAACTACATCGTTTTATCATATGTGTGTATAAAATAGTGTACATAATGGAAAATTGATAACAAAATTACATTAGGATCTGTCGAAATATAATAGATGGCTAAATGAAAAAGCTCTGGCGTCTCTGGAGACCTAAACTAGGTCGACCAAACATGGTGTAAGGTTTTGTTCTTTAATGCTTTTCTCACAATAAGGCCTATCTGGTTTCGGACTCTCCTTCAAATATTAACGGTTTTTCAATAAAGAAATAGAGAAAATGGGAAACTGTTATCCTATACAAAGTGAAACATATCACCATGGAGATATTTTAATGGGCGATAGAACTCTGCAAAATCATTAGAAAAATGCTAATAGATCGATAGACGAAAAGACACGACTTGCGTTATACAAAGTGGCAAAGTTTGACAGTTTTTCCGAAACAAACTGTTGAAAATGTCTTCCCCTATAAAGATGCAGGATTCTACTCGTTGCATCATAGACAACCGAACCCTCTCAAATATTCCAAGAGTATTGTGAACAACATTGCATGAATCCACTATTCTATTTTCCTATTTTTCTTTTTTTTCATTTGTCCTGATATACCAGATTTCGAGCGTTCTTAAAAAAATCCAGACTATTCAGGCCGGGAGATCCAGGAGGTTATAACGTAGGCCCATCTTCTTCCAATAGGACTGGCAGCTTCGGTTTTTGGTTCGAATGTAGGTGTACAAAACTTCAAAAATTGAATACAAAACATGTGTAAGGAAGACGCCAAATTTGAGAAAAAACTTGAAACTTTACTGCTCTGCAAATCGAAATGGTGCGTTTTTGACTATCGGTCTATCAACATGTTTTCATTGTTTTTGCAGAGTACTATCGCTCCCTGAAATATCGTGATGACGGTATGTTACACTCTGTATACTGTAAGAATTTTTTTGTGATCTGCTTTGCTGCCATTTTGCTGGAACATTGAAAAGTGCTTTTTTTTCAATAAAATGAAAACGATTAGATATAGACAATTTATTTGAAAGTAGTACTCATTTTTAGTGTTAGATATGTACTCGTTGAAAAAAATATGGTGTTCCTATTTGAAAAATTTGAGTTTTTTACAATTTTTGAATTTTAATTTTGAACAATTTTTTGGAATACCCTGTATAAAAAAACTCCAAGGACTGTAAAGCATTTTGTACAAGAGCGCAGAATTTCATTGCAAAA
Organism: Euwallacea fornicatus; assembly: GCF_040115645.1. Lineage (NCBI taxonomy): Eukaryota > Metazoa > Arthropoda > Insecta > Coleoptera > Curculionidae > Euwallacea > Euwallacea fornicatus. Next base: position 3,214,092 of record NC_089558.1, read on the forward strand.
TACTTAGCCATTTTTGAATGATTAGAAAATAAATTCATGGTTGAAACTCTATTTTTTTTTAATTCTAAATACCTCGAGAACCGTAAAAATTACGTATAGAACACTATGCACGAAAAATATTCATAATGTTCCACAGAATCGAAATTTGTTGTAATATATAGGATGATCCAATTAAAATAAGCAAGTTGACATTCTTTTCCGGTATAACCGGAAGTGGTATTTTTATGAAAATATTTTTAATCAATAGATCACCTCCAATTTAATATGATGCTCAACTTTCAACTTTTTCCTAGCCATGGTTTCCAAGATACGGATAGTGGTCCATATTCGTTGGACATCCTGTATACAGGGTGGTGGCTAAAGACACTAGACGTCAAATGGTGACAATGGAAGAAAATACACCTTATCCGAAAGTTGATAGTTTCTGATGTACGCAGGGTGTTGAAAGTTAAAATTTTTTATTCATTTTTTGACCCTACTTTGAAAATATTTAGGTCAGATTCTTGAAAATTCGTAAAGTTATGTTTTTTAAGGTGACGAATAAGGTGCATTTTTCATTTTCCGCATTGCTAATAGAGGTCGCCACTTGCGGTTAATTTTACAGAATTAATAATTAATAGCTCTTTGTCCTGAATGTCCACCATAAGATTTGGTTAAATATCTCAAAGAACAATCATTTTTTCATTTATTATATATATTTTTTTCATTTCAATTACTGGATCCATTTTTGAGAATAATATGTTTAACGGACACTACGTTTAAATTTGATTGTACGAGAAATTAAAAGCGAAACGAACAAATAGATTTTTTTCGAAAAAGGATCCATATATCGAAATCAAACAACAATACAAAATTAATGGGAAAATTGGTCTTTCAGATGTCGAATCAAATTTCATATTAGAGATACAGTGTAAAAAGTTATTAATTGAAAATTTCACTAATTTTGAAGAGCTTAATTTAGGTGTTTTTAGAGCAATGGCACAAATGCGAGTTAAAATGTTAACTTTCAATAGCTTGTATATATCCGAAGCTATCAACTGTGGGATTTCATCCAATCGTCACCATTTGGCGTGTGATATGTTCAGCTCTCGGATGTCTCATCGTTGATGAATCACCTTGTATAAGCAAAGATGTGTTGATAACTTATAATTGTTTGTCTGGGATGCTGAGTCATAATCTCTCTGTGTAAAACGTTAAAAAATTCAAATTAAAATAGGGATTGAAGTCGCCTCCAACTTTTGTGAAATTGAGTTGAAAATTTATGTAGGGACTCAACATCTGCGCCGAACTTAATCAAAATAACCCCAGAAATGTAATTCACAAGGCATGTGGTTGCACTTTATGGTTTTTTTTTTCATTAAATATCGGAGCAATTTTCGTAGGCGATTCATAAAATTGTTACGCAGTCACTGGAATTTCATAGAGAGTCAATGATAATTCAAAATCGGCACAATTAAAAAAATCCCATAGGGATTCCACTGGGGGAGGCTTTAGACAGTCATATCTTCTAGTTAATTCTCCATTTGCCATTTTTTCTATTCCCATTAGCTTTATTCCCGTTTGAACAATTTCTTCAGTTGTGTCTCCAGCTACTTGTTAACCGAGGCCAGTATTTCGCATCTCATTAATCTGAGGTTTTGCAAACACTTTACATATCACGTGTTTACTTTTGTAGTAACCGCATATACGCTAACTTACACTGCGCTGACCTTAAGGACCATTATCAAAACATGGCCTCCCGACCATGACCTAAACACACAAAAGATCTTTCAAATTAAATTAAATTCGGCCATCTTTTTGCATTATAACGAGTTTAATACTTGGGGCTTTGAGCCTGGAAAGGGGACCTGAAATTTTAATAACTGTTAAAAACCACGTGAACGCTCAATAGAATATTTAGTGGCCTTTAAATATTTAGATGTTCTAAAAATCTCACTTGCTTTACACCCTTGGAATTCATCTTTTAAGGGATACTCCTGCCAACTATTTCTCCTTGGATCTTCCTTATACGGGATGTTTACTTTGCTCCAAGGCACATCACGCTCCCCTTGTTTGTCAATTTGACTTGCGTCTATTTCAGCAGGGCGTATGTCTCCATCGCTGGTTTAATGGAAAACACTTCCGTTGGGATGATTTAAATGGCCGAGGAAACGATGTAGTGTCTTCCAGAGGCTATAAGTTCGCTGCAATATGTTATGTCGTAAACGATGAGGGACGGCACGCTTAATACCCCTCTAAATCCCTGGGAATAATAAATTTAATTTTGTATTGATAAGCTAACCCCGACTCTTGTTTACAATTTTGGGGTGCATTATTAAATTTATGCAGAAAATTATCAGAACCTGCTATTACGTCGTGTGGCTGCCTTCTGCGAATCTCTGCAAACGAATGTGCTAAATCTGTGTTATTTTCTGAAATATGGGGCCGCATTAGTTCCCTCCCTGGCCTCCCAAAAAACGATTTTCCTACGCTCCACGACATCAATTGAGCTATCTTGGATCAGAATATTATCGCAATGGCTCATTTCAGTCGAAAATCGGTGTATCGAAAATGTCGACTTTTTTCTTAAGAGGAGAAGTACCTACTTCTCCCCAGTTTTCAAACGTTAAATGCCGTTAATATTTCGGGAACACGTGGAGCAATTGCCCTAAAAATAAATAAAATTAACCGCTTGAATACGTTTATGAGCTCACACAAACAAATATTCAAATTCTCTTTTGGTTTCTGAGATGCCGCGTCGCATTAGCACCTATGTTCGGGACTTTGGGGGTATTGTAAAGTAAGGGTCACCAAAAGTTATTTTTCAAAGGTGCGGGAATTCAGTTGAGGTGTCCAAGATCAACAGTAGATCCATACTCTTCGTGAAAATCGGGGATCAAAAGTTTTCAAGAAAATTTCCAAAAGGGGAGAGGCATTTAGTTTATTTTAGCTTTAAACTTTAAACGTAGATATCTCGGGAACATATGGAGCAATTGCCTCGCTGTTACATGTAATCTCTGAATTGCAGTTCCTCTCTGGCATCTTAAGTAGTCAAATTATCTCCATGATTAATCTAATTGAAACTCTACTAATACTCGTGACACTGCTGTTGCCTTACTGACATGCAGATTATCTTTAACTGGTGTCTTTACGGAGATAAATCTCCGTGCGATGAAATCCGCAAGTTTTAATACATTGAGGTAGGAAATGGAAACAATTTTACCTCTTTTTTTTGGTGATGTACATCCTAATTTTCTAAAAGCGAAATAAGCTTTATTTTACTAGACAGTTTATTTTTCTCTCCATAAATTTGCAGAAGTAATTTCTAATTTCCATAGAAGGGAATGTCATTCTAGAGGAATTTATTACCTTGACGTGGAGCAGCTGCGAATTGTTCATTTTCATTAAAAAAGACACTTATTTTACGTCAGAAGTTTATGATTACCATAACATTGCAATAGAAATTGCTATATTTTTAACAACTCTCGACCCTTATCAGTCTGAGAGTTTAATTATTATTATTAAGTTTGTGTCACGTTCCTGGCAGTAGATAGCAGGAATGTCTGCTATTTAAATGAGAAGTTTAAGTGTGTAGATACGGGCTTCATGGAGGGCAATTCCCATTTGCCTGAAGACATCATTTGCAGCACATGCCTCCGAGAGAGACCTTTTGATGGCCTCAAGTAAGACTTTATATTTATCAGAGTGTGAAGGCTTTTAAGGATGATCAAATAATAAAACTTGTGTTCCAATCAATTGGATACCATATATTGACGTTTGGAGTATCCAGATATCAACCCATAGAGCTGATTTTTGATTGTGGTTTTACTCAGTATTTCTTTCAGCGGGCTCAATAGAGCGTGAATTCTAGTTGGGAAAGGGGACTTTTCAGAGCATGAAGGAATATTCTACTTATGGGAAAGAACGATATTTTATACGTTCCTTCATTACGTGACGTGATGCAGTTTTGCTCAGGCCGCCATGTAGCCTATGTTGAAATGGAAGTTAAAAAGTTCATGAGATTGCCATTGGCGTACCATTAGCCGCTAAAGGGCTCTTATGGTCAGGTATATTTATTTTAGTAATCACTTTTCTGCGCTTCTGAACGTTCTGGCAACAAACAATATGCTGGGTTTTGCTATACGGGGTGCGCCTTTGGAAGCTGATACAATCTGCACATGGAAAATTACAAACTGAATGTAATTTTGAAATTTGCATTTTTTTTTGTGAAAAAAAAACACGACATTGTCATAATATTTTTAAACTGATATGACTCCAGGTTAAACTGGAAACTGACTCATACTTAATTTTTTTTATTGGAAATAGCAATTTTTAATGGAAAAATAGTTTTTTATGGACAATAAACGTAAGTTTCATGATATAACGCATTACCGATTCTCAATCGTTTTTGATTTATTTTGATTTTTATGGCTTTTTCGACATTTGAATCTATGATGGCTAAATTTTTAATAAAACAAAAAAATAAAACAATCGATCAAAATAAACATTAAGCAACTTGATCGTTTAGAGAGGAGCTGTTACCGTACGTTTAAAAAAATCGGTCAAATAGAGTTCGGAATTGTTTGATACTGTGTCTGTATGTCTTTGATATATTTTTCTTCATAATCTCGAACATCAACAAAAAACCTGACCTCACTTAAATACGATTCTGTTTATCTTTATTATTAGTTAGATTTTCTTAGAAAAAGTCTATTTTAACACTTATACTTTAATCTAATTGCGATATATCAGTCTCTTTTCATAATCCAGGGATTGCAGACCCTGAAACACCTGCACCTTGTATGGATGCAATCCCAGATGTTTTTAAAAGAAATAAACGAGAAGTTTTGGGGTTCACTTAGTTGGTATCCCACTTCCCAATTTCCTTTGAACATTGCCAGTTTCACGAAACAATTTCACAACATAATTCAAAGGGTCGGGAAATTGCCATTGCAGCACTGCATAGTGGGGCCATTTTTCAAGAAACTCTTGAAGACAAGATTGAATTTCAAAGATCCATTCTCCGTTTATGAACTGTCGACCATAACGACTTCTTGACCGAATCTAAACACCATTTTTAGCACTAATTAGAATTGAGAAAATAATTGTACAGTTTTATTTGAAACAAAAAATGACTTTTAAATTTAAAAATGTAACATTTCAATAGTCGATACATTTTTTTTCCTTGATTCTTTAATTGTATATGAAAATGTGTAAATTTTCCAGTATATTAAAATTTATTTCATCAATATATGTCAAATAGTGTTTTAGATTATTGAGTTTTAGTAAAGGTTTGCAAGTGTCGAAAAAGTCGTAAAAATGAAAATAAATTAAAATCAGTTGAGAATGGGTACTATATTATGAAATTTATGTTTATTTTCGGCAAAAAAAAAATTTTTTTTCATTAAAAAAACTACTACGTTCCGTTTAAACAAATTAAGTAAGGATCAGTCGTTGGTTTAATCTGAAGTTACATGAATTTAAATACGTTTTTGTAATGTTAGGATTAATTTACAAAACAAAAGATAAACTTCAAAAATTCAGTTAATTTGTAATTTTCTATATACAGGTTGTCTCAACTCCCAAAGGCGAACTCTGAATATATAAATAGGATTAGTAAAAAAAATCTTAAAACACATTTTCTACAGAAATTCCCTTCCTTCAATCACTAAGTTCATACTCACGATCACTAGTTCGTAAGGCATAATCTAATTTAGCAATAATTAAAGCCCACCTATCAACGTTAAAAATATTCACAAGTGACCTTTTGAATAATTCAAGTTCAAGTCGTAGTTTTGGAAACCGGGTTGTATCTTGGAAAGAAATTTTTGCTTACTCGACGTAATTGAGTTCAGAGAAAATTCTCTGACGCTTTTAAACTATTCGGATCTCCTGAATTAGGCGACCTTTCCTTGAAATGGTTGATAAGTTCGTCGTTCTTCAAATAGATCTGCCACTGGTAAATTACGATTCAGTGGAACATAAAAGTTTACTGCCCTGGAGGTGCATGCGAAAACTTCAATCGATATATCCAACAAATTGTATACACAAACTCCCTGGAAAGTAACACTCCACGGTCAAAATTATCCGGCAGAGGGAACTCAAGCTGTGAGTTTCCTGAAGTTTTCTATAGCTCGAAAGTTTCCAAAAGTTTCAATGCTCGCCTTGTTTTCCCAACTATTTGCAAACATCAAAATCATTAACTCTCCGAAGTCAAAAGGAGAAATTTAATTTAATTAGATTGTTTCCGGATCGAAATGCGACATCGAATGCGACATTTCCACTACTATACAGTTCTCATGTTGCGACAAACCGATGGACGCTTCCCCCCATTGACCTTTTGCCTATTTCTCTCTTTCCCTCATCAATTCTTTTTATGTCTTTTTTGTGGTGCCATCCCTTAATTTGTGTTTGTTTGAGGGCTGCCATATTTTATCGTTTAGTGCGTGAAGAGCTCTGCCAAGAAAAATGCCCCAAAAGCGGTTCTGGTCATGGGTTTTATCGATATTGCCCTATAGGGCATCGTCGGTTTGTTTTTTTTTGGCCAGTGGTCCGATCTGTGCTATTGCGGGTGAGAAAAGAAATGGAATTTATGATGTCGGAAATTGTGGCTTTTTCGTAATTTTTCCCTTATTTGTGCCGGATTTTGACGATTTGAGTTACTCATAATGCATATGTGCAGAGGTGTTTGGTTCTATCTTATTTCATTCAAAAGTTCAAGTTCAGCAAATAAAACGAACGACAAAGCCCAAGAGAAGAAAAAATACTTGACTTTGAAAGCCATTTACGCCGCTGACTTAACAACTGAAATAGAGACGGGGCGTTTTCGCTTGCGATTTCAGATATTTTCAGAGAATCTAACTCATGTTGTAGTTACTAACATTTTAAGGAACCTTTCGTACATGTAAAAGAACCTCATTCTTTGATGCATAAATTTTTTCTTAAGGGACAAGATACGCCCCTGACTTTTTACATATCATATTTTTCTTAATGACTTCTGGTGTTTTTGGTACATGCAATCGAAAATCAGTGCCGTGCCAATTACAATCTCTACAAGTTGCAAATATCTTCTGCAAACTGGCATTTGAAAAGAAAACAATTGATTTTTTTTTAGTAGTGGTTTGGTTAAGTTACTGTCTCTGATATTTCTAACGAGTCTTGTTGTAAATCAGTGTTGTTCCCACATTATCATTTCAAAGAGCTCAAAATGCGCAGAAGAAGTGAATAACTTAAAGTAAAGGAACTGTTTCCAGACCGTCTTTAAAAATGATCCTCTTCTGAGTTTTCTGCGATACAGATTCATCAATGCTTTGGTTCACAATCTTGGATATTTTCGGTCTGCTACAACTGTCACTTTAAGAAACTTAAAACAGCCGAGGGAAGGGACTTCTTTTGAACAAATGAACTCTTCCAAAACACCAACTACGCCACTGGCTTAATTCTGCTTCAATTTCAATTTACTTGAAATGAAGAGATATAATCCAAAATTAAAATCTACAAGACCCCCATTCACGTAAATTAAATAGCAAATTGCTATACATCCATCCGCCGTAAATTTGAGGACATACAAACAATAATCGTTAGAGGCGCCTCTAAGAGAGTCACGTTGAGACTTTATATAGCCCGGAGTAAACTTAAATAAATGTGAAGGAATTTTCATTACTTTTCCGGCTTTTACGGCCCACCACAATGAAGTCCAAATGAAACCAAAGGATTCAACACAAACTCCCATATCTCTTCCTTGAAGGCGCAAATGAGGACAGCGTTATCCTCCCAATTAGTTCCCGATATGTTCTTTATGGGATTCCCCGCACAATGAAATATTTTTGCCGGGCCTTTGTCATGCAAAACACCATGCTGGAAATGGGAGATTCCGCAAATCTAATAAGTAAAATTAAAATAAGCGTCGGAAAAGCTTCCACACGTAGGGCCCGTTTTCTATCTCGACTTTTAAAGATAAATGCAAATTGTCAGATGGTTAAACCCGGAATATTTCTGTTTACACTCATGGCCACAAATTTAGCTTTTCTAGGCTGAAAATTACGTGAACAGTATCGTCGTGTTCTGCGTCCTAACGTGCTGTGAAAGTGCCCTTTGAGGAATTGCCTGACGCCTCCTGAACTGGACCAACTTGTTTATAATCTAAGTTGGGACATGTTTATATTCATGACCCTCCCGAAAGCAGGACGTATGGGCTGCTTTTGCAATCTCTTTTACTTTTAATCTCAAATTTAGAGTTATTGCTCTTCAAGTTTCCTTTGGTGGAATCTAATCTAAAAGTGAGTATTTTTTTAAACGTAGTGATTTTCTAGACTAAAAGAGATAAACAGTCGGTCGAATGGGGAAGAGCCTGCAGTTTTCTGAGCCGAGTTTAAAGCCATGGTTGAAGGCTCAAAAAAGTCATACCTTACTAGACAGTTACAAAAAACCAAAATGTAAAAAAACTAAAACGTCTGTGGCCCCCTTATCATCGATAGTATCAAAAATGTGTAATCAGAAAAGTTGTAGATAATTTTTTCTGCAAGTGTGATAAAATAGGTATTTTCTTTTCAAAAATAATAGTTTCCGAGATATGACACAAGCTTACATTTTTAAAATTGAAATCATATTAAAAAGGGGGATTATAAAATAGCATATTTTTCTCCTTTTTAATGATGTAAGCTTCGATATATTTATTTTCAAAATTGCTAAAATTATAGCACTTTTAACGGTTTTAAAAAAATTTTTTCATACTGTGCTTTGGAAACAATAAAATTAATAATTAAATGTGGTGATTATTTCACAATAACACAAGCATTTTAACATTTTTCAGTTTTTACCTCATATATTGTACCTAACTAATGGGTTTTTTCGATTTAAAGTTAATTTTTCTAATTTAGAAAAGCTGAGCTCCCAAAATAGCAATTTTTTCTCCGTTTGGCCGACTTTCTATCACTATGCATGAAAAAAATACTCACCCTGTGCATCTTGCAAAATATGGACGAAAATCGGACAGTAACACTACAACAAGAACATAAATAGCTTCTAACGTTCTCATTTGAAAACTTAACTCCGAGAATGTATGAAGATGGAGCCATTTAGAAGGCCGGACACGTACCTTCGCTCTTCTTCTTTTGGGGTTAAAACGGTTTTATAAGAGAGCATTAGTGAGATTGCTGAGGCTTTAAAACTAAAAAGAAATGGAGTGTCGTATTTCTAAGTCTTTTAATATCCACTCCTGTCTGGAATGAGTTTTTTAAATGTTTTTGAGGCTGCTGTGGGGGCAATGAAAAGGTGGTAAAATGGCAAATGTATTCAAATTTTAATTACTACACGAGAATGTCTAGAAAGGCTCATCTGAGGTCCCATTACACCAATTGGCGGTCGATAGAGGGGCATGTAGGGGGCTAAGATAGCTTTAGTACTGAGAAACGGGACGAAAGGTGGAAGGCAAAAGTGGGAGCGATAAGTGAAAAATAGTAAAAATGAAGATTTAAGATGTTGCTAGCAGCGGGGCAATACAAAATCCAGACAAGTCAAATATGGAACCAAACAGTAGCAACTGAAAAATTTAAATTTTTTATTGTTCAGGAACTTATCAAGCTTTGAGCTTCGATATTTCTGAAAATGGGGGAACAATTTGCTTCAAAAATTGATTATCGGAGTTTTAGAATCACTTTTAGTTCCTGAGCTATTGAGTCGCTTTAATATTTCTTATGCATTGAATTTTTAGACCTCTCAATATATATATTTCTAATTTTACATGCACGCAAATACACACATCAACAGACTCTAGGGATAATGATGAAATATCGAAAAAATTGTTTAATTTCGTACGAAAATAAAAAAATCGCATGTGTGGCGTTCCTAACATCTGTCATAAATTAATTAAAGTGATGAGGTTTTGTAAAAATAAAAAATTAACAAATGTTAAAAAATAAACATAGACTGTCGCAATAGCGAAAATCTTGAAATTTCAAATTTCGACATAAATTCAAAAAATAATGCAAAAACATTTTTTAATAGTTATTGTGGCATAATGTACTGTTTAACGCTGCTCCGCATAGTCTAGTTAAACCCATAATGAGCATAACGGTATCGTTTTGATCAATTGCCGCCCACTCTCCTTTTAGGCACAAAAAGGTGCTCGATGGAGTTCGAGTCTCAAGAGTGGTCTGGCCGGGACAAAACATCAATGGGAACATGAGCGAAGAAATTTTTAACTACACGTTCGGTATGCGGACAACGTTATTTTGCATAAGCGTGAAACATTGTCTAACGACTCTTGCATAGGGAATCACACATAAGATAAAAAATAATATCTTTAGCAACTTACCAACGTTCTACCATTCTGGCTTAGGATCATATCCTAGTTCGCCGCCATGAATTTAGTAGAACACCAAATCGAGATTCATCGGGAAACAGGGCCGGGCTTCATTGTTCATTTGTTGAATTTAAACGTTTCACATGTCTCTTGCTTCTCGATTTTCACGTAATAAATGGGGAAATGTTGGTGGGCGTCCAGCATGAAGGTCGATTCATGTCAACGCCTTTTGAGTGTCCACGCACCAAGCGTCTCATTATACACAAGGTCCGATTCAAATACCAACTGATATGTTGTTTGAACTCTGCTCCGTCTGAATTGAAAAGTTATGAAACGTCTTTGAATCGAGGCTGTTAGGCCTGTTCGACGTAACATACACTTCTCACCTTCAATGTTTGTTTCGTACGCCCGATTCCAAAGTCTACTAATCACGCTTCGAGAAGTTTGCAAATGAGCAGCAACATGGGGTTGATCTTTCGCCATTATTCCTAGAGTCCGTTGATGAGTGTATATTCCGTGCACTACTTTTAATAATCCCCTTTATGGCTGACTGAAGCCTCTCATGCAGCTTCACTGTGATTAGTATTTAATTAAATTAATTAAATGCTATTCGATTTTCATTTTAATTAGGTGCTCTATTCATGAAATATCTACTATCTTGATGATCAAATGAAATGCTCCACCGGAGTTAGGGATATGGTCAAATCTTAATAAACAGCAAATAGCGTGCTAGTAAATATATTTTTTTCGTATCAGGCTTAAAGCGTTAACGAATAATATCAACTAACAAATTAAGTTTATTATTGTTAAGGGGTTCCTTCGACAAAACGAAACCACGAAAACGACAATTTGGTTTACGAAATTGGGCTGTATTTAATTTTACTTATTTTAAATAACGACAGAATTTGTTGGTCTAAGTGCGAAGAGGGAGAATGCTTAACTGGGCGGGTTATGAACTACGATTTGGATCACATATCCGACACCGACACCGCTCCAAGGCGAAGAGAAGAAAAAAGAGAATAAAATTACTTCGATTACCCCTTAAGTACTAAACCCGAGGAATTCCAACCAGGGGCGCACCACCACCAAGAGCCTTTACGGGCTATGGCCGAGTCGGATACCATAGATCGCGGCCATCTGGTGAATGTCTATACGAGTCGCTCTTCTGGGAATATTGCAACCGAACTGCAGATTGCAGCAATAGTCCCAACCGAGAAAGCTTCTTTTGGCTAGTAGCATATTTCCCAGCCATAAAGCACCCTCGGTTGTGGCCTGATGGGCACCGTGGTCTGGCACCCAGCTGGTATTCTTAGAATAAGCATCGAAGCACATGGGCGTAACTTAAGGGATGAAAGTACAAATAAAAACAACTAACAAAATAAACTACAACAAAGGAACCAATAACTTAAAGTCCCTAACAATTATTTTTTCGATTTTTTTCTTTACATCTAATCAAAACATTGATGTTGGATGCCGTACCATCTGGGTGGTTCTTGTTACTTTACTTAGTTGTATCAACGTGTTCGAACTCTTTTATAGCGCTTCGGGGAAAGTTAAGTTCAGGAGAACAAAGCGGAGCTTTAAGAATGCTGCAGGCTGAATAAAAACAACAGGATATTGTCCAAGTGTTCCGGGTTTCACACATTGTGATATCCAGACTGTTAAGCAGCTTTCAACAAACTGGAAACGTCTCAGAGAGACGGCGCACAGGGCTATTGGAAAAGAAAACGCGACTGCGCAAGACGGACTTACTGCACTTCCTGCGAAGAGAATCGCTGTCGACAAGTAGGCATTTGACCACTACCCTATCGAATGCTATTGGAGCCCAAGTTTCCTTTGAAACAATTCATAGGAGACTTAAAGCAGTAAACACAGTCTCGACACGCCTTTTAAGAAGAGTTTCCCGTTCCCAACGAAATAAACTTGCAAAACTAGAGTGGGCAGCGGTGAACATCAATTGGGTTTAAGGGTGGCTTTTTGTATTTTTCAGGGACACGCCCAGATTTCGCCGTACTCTGATAGCATGATCGTGTCTGGACAGACCGTGGGGTACGCAGAAACTTAAGAACTGTACAAGAAGTGCATCCTTTTAAGGGGGGCACAATAACGACTTGGAGCGGAATTTCCTAGGGTGGGAAAAGTGAGTTGTACGTGTGTGAAAGAACTATGAATGCACAAATCTATGAAGAAGACGTCATCGACAATATTCTGCGAAATTTTCAGGCTGCTATAGGGAAAAATTTACGATTTTTGGACGACAATGCCCTACCGCATCGTGAAGCAATCGTTGTAGATGCGATTGAAAATGTGGGTGTCGAACATTAACCGTTTCTGTTAACATCGCCTGACCTTAACCCAGTTGAACATGTGTGGACATGTTGCAAAGAAGTGTAGAAGAACATCGACCACGCCCCCAAATAATGCCACAGCTTCGAGAATTTCTTCCACAGTTGTGGGAAAATTTACGACAAAACAAGACAAATCATCTCACCGAAGGTGCGCCAAGACGATGTGAAGCAATTAAACCCATTAGCGGAGGCCATACGGCATACGGATTTTTTCAGGTGTAGTTTTTATGTTTTTTTTTTTTTTTTTTTGGTTTCCTCAAATAAAGTAAAAAGTATTATCAGCAACGTTTTCCTCGCTTTTTGACTACAAAAAAAAAGAATTCCTATCGCTAGCTCTAAGCAATATCCAGAACATACGAGTATCCCTAACTCTCCTGGAGTAATTTATTTGTTCCGAATTTTGACCAAAATTGCATTAATTAGGACCAACTTTTTTAATTGAGGCTTAAGGCACATGAAATGCATGATGGTTTTATCTCACTTTTCAGTGCGTTTCGCAGCAGAGGGAACTGAGATAACGTTCAACACATTTAGGTTTTTCACTATGGCTATAACTATATAATATTAGTGCATTTGTGTATAGGAATCAACGTGGAATTTACATATTTGATAATGTCAAGTCTTCCTATGAACGCATTTCCATACATTGGCGAATATTTGCGCTTATATTGGGTGTAAAAGTCATTTTGTAACCGCTGGAAACCTGGCGAACGTTTGGAAACAGCATACATCCTTTGTTTACTCTACTGAACGATAAAAAACTGAATTTATGAGCGTTTTCGTCCAATTTTTATTGCGGGATTTTTATTCCAGAAGAAACGTACGTGAAATTCAGCTTGGATGTTTAATTTAAAATAGAACAAGCGGGATGATATTGAATGAAAAACCCCTCTAGGTGAAACAAATTCTTTTTATTAATATTATCCAAACATGGTGCATTCTTGCGTAACGAGTTCGGAAACACACAGTACGTAGCATGGTTGTCTGACTGCATATTTCCTTAAGCACAGTAAGATTTATGTCCCCAATAAGATGTGGTTATTTGTCAAAATAGAATCGCTTTATTTTGGAGATTTGTTCTGGTTATTCCAGAAAGTATTGCTGTGGCCAGTGACTCTTATTCCGAACATGTTTACCAGTTATGCGATTTTGGCTTCGATAAACATAAATTTATCTAAGAGATTTAAGGTGGGCGAAGTCAAAATGGTCAACGTTGGTAATGCCTCAGGACCGGCTCCAGCTTATCGAATAACAACAATGCCACAAATCGATACCCAAGGATTTCACACACTCACCTCAAGATCTGGATACGAGAAGAACAAAAAATGTCTGAACACAAATGAGGTGAAGACTATGTTCTGTTCTCGGATGCATTCGGTTCCCTCAGGTGTCGGTACTTTGACGTTTTAAAGAAGACGTTGTGACACATTGCACTGGGCACAACCCCGCCTGCCGTGACACATTCCATTGGTCACTACAGCATCTCTTGTGACACACTGCATTGGCCACAATACTATCGCTCAAAGAGTCGGAGCCATTGTGCTGGCCATATTAAAATCCGCTCGATTACTGTGAGAATTTAGCAGATGGCAAGTGATAAATGCAATTTTGATGTTTAGTTAATTCAATTAAATATTTCGTGAACCAATCATCCCCATGATATTACCAAGTGGCGCCACTCAGTGGTTCGTATGGACGATTTGCGCTACAGAGTCGCTCTCCAAACCGATTCGTGCGGAGAAGAATGAAGGAAAGGGAACGTGCAGCGGTAGGAAAACCCAGTTTAGCCGGGAATAAAATTAATTCTGACAAGTAAATTTGCAGCACAATTAACAGTTATTACTGGAAACAGCAATTTTCATGCAGTCACTGGGCAAAAAATTGCCACGGCGCATTTGAGGTCGAAAAGCAAATTGTGAAGCCACATGGGCTCAAATTTTGTTTTTTTTAAAACAGTGTTAAATTTATATTCAAATTTGTGTGCACTGCCCGTCGGCGATAAAGTAAAAAAAATTGAAGGATGAGCCGCATCAGGATTCAATTCAAGCGATGAGAGGATTTATCCCAAACAGTTTCGTGTGAAATCTTTACTTAAATGTTACCGTCTACGGTCAGTGACGTCCCGCTTCACACCAGTTTGACCATCAAACTCAAACTTCGTTCCGAAACATACGCCGTTTGAGGCTTTACCTAGAAAGTGAACAACCACGGGACGATTGATTTAGAACGGACTTAATATTTCAGGGCCGAGCGCGGGAACCATTATTTACGGGCAGCTAAAGGGGATACGCCCCTGAGCGTCTCACTTAGTCACAAAAGATAAACGTTGATATGACCCCTGACCTTGGATTTGCATAAGAATACAACACGAATCGGACCCCTTTTGTACGAGTTGTTTAAGTTTGAAAACTGACTGAGAAGTTTGTGATTATCCCCAAAAACCGTGCAACTGGGGGATGCAAAGATGTTTCAATTTCTAATTTCCACCTTCTCCTCCAGATTTCGTTGCAGCTCCCGAACGAAGTATTACTTCTTTGGATCCAAGGCGCAATTTATACGTCTATATGCCTTCCACACACACGTTCTTTCATATTTCGATTTCTATTTCAGTCAAGCGAAAAACTGATGGCTTTGACTGCCATAGAGGCAGCTTTTCTGCTTTTTAAATTTTATCAAACCTTCGGCATTTTCAATTATTCTCATTTCCGTGCCCATTTTCGCGGATCTGTGCTTATTATTAGTTATTATTACCCTACAAAACCATTGAAGGTTTTTAGTGCCAGTTAGCACACTAGAAGGGCATTCTCGATGGCGACTAGAGCACTTAGAAGGAGACGTTGGTTATTTTATATGGACTTGTCTGCACTCTATAGGGCAGGACCATTAATTCTGATGCACATAAAAATTCCATTACCCTTTTAAAATGACCCCGTAAAGTAACGTCACCGATAACGAAATTACATTCCGGGGTTAACACATTCGATCAAGCATTGGAAAATAAAGCAGATAGAGATCTATTTTCCAACCAACCTCGCCAACGCTCCATCCAAGACATGTAATCAGGCTTCTGGAAAAGCTCCTGGATTTCTCTAGATATTTTCGACAGTGATGCTGTAGCATTGAGAAAACAATCGCACTTCCTCCTAATATGTCCGATTTATTGCCTGGAAAACGGTCGAAGACCGGTTAATTATTTATTAGCTTGAGGCTAAAATTTAGTTTTACTCATACACAAGATTTATCTTTAACAATTTGATATGTACGGAGAGTTTTCTATTCTCAGGAATTTCCCGAGCTATAAGGAGTGCCAGGGCATTTTGCACGTTTTACTTTACGACGGGTCGTGAATTTAAAGATTTTATAACTCTATTAATCCGTGTCTAAGCCTATTTTCTGATTCAATACCAGTTATTTTGGCCATTTTAAAGTTGGAAAATAGACGTTAAAAGTCGATTTCGGCATTTAAATAAGGACCTAGCTCTCACTTTAAAGATTTCAGGAATTCTATTTCAGATAATCTGGTTTATGCAATAACAGACTCGACTGATTCTCAGATTTTCGATTTGCTCAGGAACTCTTCTTTCGGGAAAAATTTAAGTTCGCAACTGCAGTTTCCCGTAGTTTTATATGCTCTTTTTGCTCCTCTTGGTCATTGTTTTCTGGTTTTCCAAAAAAAAAAAAATATATCACTCCCAATTGAATTTCTCATGTCGGGATAAAACTTCTTGAATTTGAAAAAATGGTGAGAAAATTGAAATTGTTGTTCATGACTCCATTTCGGAAAAGCGAAAAAACTGTCGAATTCCGGATTTATGATATTTTTTCACTTTCTCCAGTGGTTTCTCTTGCTCCTCCTCTTACAAGTTCCATATTAATCCCAGTGTTCTAACAGTTCTTGAGATATCGAAAAGTGTCCTAAAGGAAACGCGCCTAAAAATGCATTTCCAATCCTCCCGCTTTCAATTGGGGGTTCTCTACAAAGGCAAAAAATAAAAAAACCCTGGAAAACAAAATGGCAGGTCGCAATAGGTAACTCAAAAGTTTTCTTAAATTAAAATTCGTTATCGGCCTTCGGTCTCTGTTCGCTGCTACATTTCTCGTTGTTTTCACTGCCACAGAAATTAATAACCAACATGAACCTGAACAAACTTCCATCTTCGCATTGAACAGAAATTATGTATATATTTTCTCTGCAAGCAAAGAAAAAAAACGCTTTCCTGTGATACGAAATAAATTCAACTGAAGCAGCAAATTTATGTGCTTTGCCTTTTAAGCTTTCTTTGCTGCGCTCTTTGCCTTGTTATAATAAATTGATATTCACTCGCTCCTACGTGTCCATCAGGGAAATATCGATCATATAGTCTCAAAAATAGACAGAGCAATTAATTCTCAAAGAACGTAGAATAGTGAAACAAATAATAGATCTGCGCAACAAGTTCCGGCATCACTAATTCCCGTCAACGGGCCCACGCGTTCCTGTTTTGGAGAATTTCCAATCCCGTTTTGGAGAAGTTCCAATTTAGAAACAAATGGACTACATTGTCCTACCCAACATAATAAACGGAACTTTTCCGTAATCTGTTGATGTTTAAATGCAGTTAAAACCATTGAGGTACTCGCAATTGATAGCGAGTTGCATCGATAATCGGACAATAATTCAATATTTTGCTCTATGGGCAATCAGAGATCGCGAAGCAAGCATGAATATTGAGGGCATTGTAGTTGGGAAATATCATTAAATTCTATGGAAGCTGAAGCCCCAATCAGTCTCACCTTAGCGCACCGGACTCCCAAAATATTTTATCTAAATCCGAGGTCATGGAGATTTACCCGTTTAAATCAGATATTAATAACAGTTCGATAAGGGAAATTAGATTAATCAATCAGGGTTTCGTTTAATTGTTCAAAAATGTGCACTGCAGGTGAATATCAGAGTCCACCTCTACCGATGACGGAAAGATTTGGTTTTCTATGCGAACGGTAATAAAACCGCGAAGCATTCTGCATTATTTGCTTTTCATGCTGGTTGTATGTCGCTTTCACGAGCCACTTGGCACCATCCCAGATGCATAAAATCGGCATAAAATGCAGGGGAGACTGTAATTTGTCAGCTGTAAAAAATGCACATATTTGGCGGGAAATAATGTAGGAAATATGTTATGAATAGTGTAATATGCAAAGGAAAACGTCTTAAGGACGAAATGCTTGCAAATCTTAGCCCTTGTTGACCTAGAGGACGAAGTAGCCGCTATCGAGAAATCTATAGAGCAAACGAAGTTAATTTGTTAAATGCAAACTTCTCTTAAATGTAAATTAGAAGCGACAGAATTTTTTTTTTTTTTTAATTAAAATTTTATAAAATTTTCATTTTGGTCAACTAAGATTTGTGTTAAAGTGAAATTTTAATTTTTCAAAAAGCGCACCAGATACTTTGGGATGGCCTATATGCTGTCACATCCAAAGAAATATCTTCTACTCGAGTTCCTAGTATGAATATTAGAAGCCTCGCCCCCTTCATCCTACTATAGAGAAAATCAATGTTCCCAATCAAAATCCATTAAATGACAGAGATAATCCCAAAACCATCCGCCCTGATGTGTCGATGGCGATTTTTTTGTTAAAAATTGGCCCATATTACAAAGACTTCAATTTAAGAAGTTTATGTCTAAAGCTTGAAGGTGCTAAGGTGATTTTGCTTATTTTGAGGTTGTTTCTAATGACCATTTGTAGTGTAAAAAAGGGGGATTCATATAAAATTATTCCCCATTTTTTTAAATTTTAGTATAAACTCGGTGCTTCTTTGTTAAAACTCGTATATTTTATATATTAACAGAGTCGCGCACGCACGACTTAGTTGTGGCGGCATTAAAGGAAAGAGAGCGATGAAGACGTCTTTCCAATCTTAAGCATGAAAACACTGGGCACTAACCATGGGCGTGCCCTGATTAGAGTGTAATTAAAAACTGTCTAGCATGGCATAAAGCAGTTATCATGCAGGATTTCATTCTTCATTAAAGGTTCCGACACTAGACGGAAACACTGCTCTTTTAAAATCATAAGGAATACCGCTAGGAAAGTTCCTGCCGACAAGGCACCTTATGCTTAATCTTCTGAGCAGCGTTGTGATTCCATCCTGCGCGAAAACGCTAACCATAGGCGTAACGCAGGGAATACACCAACCTGGCCTACCTTATGATAAACTAAAAAAATTTATATGTATATATATAATTAAATTCTAAACATTTAGAGATTTTCTTAACATGGAAAAAATTGATGTTCTTTAAGTATTTCAATACTTTTATTTGAACGGTCTTAGTCCTTCCAATATCAAAGTGGGGCTAGATTTTGCTCTGAGAGAATTTCGTTCCTTGTTAAAAACTGTGTTGGGGTATTCTAGGGACGCCGTCTTGGAAATCCCAACCATAAAAATAACTTGGGACCAGCACCTAATCCTGCTGGGTAATAGCCAATTGGTACAGTACCACCGTCTTTCTCGGGTACTGCCGGATTACCCAATTCAGTTTCGGCGGTTGTAAACCCGGCTCAAACTCTGAGACGAAACGGCACGATAATCACGTTCGAGCGGGTATAAGAAGGAGCTCTCGAAGAGGCGAAGTAAGTTTCTACTCACAAACACTCTTCTTAGTGCAAACACCGACTATCGCACTTCCGCGTTCCTTTATCGCTAATATATACCATAATTAATTCCATACCAAGTATTACATACAAGTTCATACCAAGTACTACTTTGGCGCATCAAATATCCCCATAATATGCCAAAACTGTAAAATATTGGATGGCAAAATTTGAACATGATCGTATGAGCTGCTAAGACGAACCTCGCAATGGACGACTCAATGACACTCCAGATTTTACCATTCCAGAAATTGTGGTAAAAATTCACAAAACTATACTGGCAAACAGGCATTTCAAAAGGTGCTGGACATCGCATATTGACCGAGCAACTCGATATGAGAAAACTGTGCGCAAGATGGGTGCCGCGATTACTCACAATTGACCAAAAGCAGCGCAGTGAGGATGTTTCAAGGGAGTGTTGGCCAAAGATTCGCAGCAATAAAACTGAGTTTTTTCGTCGATTCCTAACCACAGATGAAACATGCCCGTGTGATCATTTTTGTTGACTATTTCTTTAAAGGAAAAACGATAAACGGAAAATATTATACGAATTTATTGCAGCATTTGAGCCAAGAAATTAGGAAATTGCGATCGTATCTGGCAAAAAAAGTCTTATTTCATCAGCACAAAGCACCAGGCCACACTTCCGTAATTGTGATGAGCAAAATCAATCAACTTGGTTTCGAACTTTTTCGTTACCCACCTCATTTGCCAGATTTAACCCCCGTTGATTATTTTCTATTTCCAAACTAAAAAAAATGGCTCTGTGGAAAAAGATTTGCCATTAATGAAGAGCTGGAATCCGAGGTCGATGCTTAGTAAGAAACATTCGAGGTTTTTTACTAGAGACACGGTATAGAACGTCGCTGGGAAAAGTGAGTGAGTCTCAAAGGAGATTGTGTTGAGAAATAACGTAATATTTTCCTATGTTCTTATTCTTTAATTATTAGGTCGGGTACTTCTAGGACAATCCCCGCAACTTTATCATCAAATTTTCCTCAAATATATTCAATTATTATTACTACTAGAGGAAGGTTATTCTCTATTATTTAGCTCTTCTCCTGTGAAATTGATCCGTTGCAATAACATAATCCCATTTTCATCAAAGCTTATTAATTGCACAACGTTCTAGGAAAATGTGTCAGTTTGGTTCCACAACAATAGCAACAATTTCATTAATGACATCGGGTTTAATGAGCTGTGATTTGATAGAGATCTTTGATGGGTTTAAGGGATTGAATGATTAAAACATTGATTTGATTGAGGTGGTTGTCATGAAATTGTTCAGGATTAGTGGATGATGCTTATGCACAAATGACTAGATGAAAATTGAAATTGTCAAAGAAGGTTGGTCTCGGTTGGAAACCAGGAAGAAATTGGCATTATTAACAACAAATGTCTGGGCATGCACGAGAGGATCGTAATAGCGTCATCTGCCATGAACGTTTTCAATTCGTCTTAACCAAAACGGCCAATTTCTAAAAATAAAACATCAGAATTCATAATTCCGGTCTGTATCATTCAATTTCGACTCAAATTTGAGTTTTTAATTTGGTTGCAGGGAATTTTCCTGTGTCTCCGAGTTGTCCACTTCATGGCACACACTGACAATTCGTCAGGACTTTAATATTTTCGTACCCAATTCGGCAGTTTCTGGTTGGTTTCGATTTAAAAGACTTCCAGAAGTTAGATTGAGTGACGTGGTTACAAATCATATTGCAAAATGTGCAAATGCTATGCTGCGAAAGTGTAATTAAACCCGCTGATTTCGAGGAATTCCCAAGATGCAGTAATTTTATCACAGTATCCATTAGCGTCTGTGATTAGAAATCTCTCTATTCGTTTCTCCGTAAGATATTCTTCATGAATAACCTCAATAATAAGTTTCCATGTTCCTGAATGTAAATTTATAAAGGAACTATCGGGGGATTCACATCGCACTGGAGGGATTGAAGAGAATTGCGTGCGAGATTCGTTCCATCGAAGTACCGGAAATAAGCTTTTTCTAGCAACTTTTTCCGCAGGAAAGACCTTGTGAGCGTTTTTTTGACAACAAGAATATTTTTGGTTGCGCGTGTACCCGAAAGTTTACTTTTTCACATGCACTTGCGTGCGAAAAGTGGTGACACTAACAAGGGAAAAAAATGTTTACCACCGAATTATTTTTTACTGTACTTTATTGGCACTTCCCTAGTGTCTTTTCACTTGCGTGTCGAAAATACTACTTGGGTTCAGTGTCGGAAGAAGTGTGCTTTGTCTTTGGGGAGACAAGGAGGCGGGAAAGAGATGAAGGAAGAGAGAGGAAGAGGGAGGAAAACGGAGAGAGGAAGAGAGGGAAAGGGGGAGGGGAAAATTGGGAGAGAGGAAGAGGGGGAGAGGAAGAGGGGGAGAGGGAAAGGGAGCATTGAAAACATTGTCATTGTGCGTTGTGTCTGTAAAACCTCAAAACAATTTGAAGAATTCGCCAAAATTTTGTCGCCGTAGGAATAAATTCAGGGATCTGTTGAAAAAACGGATATCCATTGAGAGCTCGTAGGATCGTTAATCGGACCTAAACCCCCCGAGGGGACTTTGAAAGGCCCTAAACAAGTAAAGGGTCCAACTCTACCTCTACTAGTATCTCAATGAACGCCCATAAACGCAAATGTGAGTTGTTGATTATCATGGCGTTTTGAACTACCTTTGTTAAATATACGAAGATAATCTCCAACGTTTATAAACGACACACAAAACAGCATTTATTAGTGGAAATTTCATTAGTGCAGTAAATGGAGGTTGTCAAACTAACTAGTATACCTTTATTCCTGGTTTGTTAAACCGAATAATATTTTTTTATTAATAGGGTTGCTGGAGCTGCGTAGAAAAAAATTAGAGCCCTTTTAACTAGCCAAGACGGTGAAAAATGGCGCCCTCTATTAGCTCGAATTAAATTGACCGCACTATATCGTTTTCCACGTTCGAAACCCTCCGGATACCAAAGTTTACCATTATTGGTCAAAAAACTGTGAAGATATAAAATAAAAAATTAAAACGAAAATTTCATTTTTAACTGTTCGTATCGTCGTTAAAATTAACTTTCGAAATAAAGTAATTGCGCGGGATTTTAATATTTTCATGGCATGACTGCCGTTGCTCTTTCCCCCATTGTTTTTGGGATACCCTGTACAGAGGTTCAGGTATAGGAGCATGATACATCGTTTTAATGGAAATTTGATTGTGTAAAATTCGATTCTTGTTCGCAATTTTTGATACCTGGTCAGGTTTGGTTACCTCGGAGGAATTAGTCCTAGTATGGGCCATCACAATGCATTTTCATCCACGGCAGCATGGCATCCCGACAGGCATGGGTAACACATGAAAAGTATAATTCACGATTACTGCACTGCAAGACAGAACGAATTAAGGTGTACTCACTGGGGGTTAGGTGGCCCCCTACTCTAACCGTGGCTATCTTGCTTAGGTATGTTAGATGCCCTTGCCCTAATACCTCGCAACAATTCCAAGCGTTTACGTATAGAAATAAAAATGTCTTCGACAGCTAGCTAGTGCCCCCCTAAAATAAGTATGGGCTCCTCCGGACTCACATCTGTGGCCAACAGGTAGAATCCCAACGGAAACAGCAGGGGATTACCTTTTTGATCATCTCCAACCTATTTGTGTCATTCAGGCCGCATGTAACACCTCTAAGTTACAAGACACGACACCCTAAGGAACGGCGCTCGCGCCCTGATCAACAGGCAAGTGCAGAGGGTTTTAATAATATCATATTATGGCCATCAACACACAGTTATACACAAAGTGTATATTAACATTAGTGAACAATGAGTCTAGGCGAACGACATACCTGCTCCTGTTTGCCACTGTTCCCACACACAGGACTTCTTAGTAGAAGTCAATCAAGAACTCTTCAATAATTCAGGGTTTACACGGTTATCACAGAATAATACAATACTTTCATGTACTACCACCCGTCTTGGGAGTGCTTTCTTCAGCTCGTGTCGGGACTCACTGCCCCTCATCTCGCACAGGGTTCGCCATCGTGGGTACCACAGTAAAAGTTCTATTAGGGAAATTTAACATATGCTTTGGCTTCCTAAAAGAAAGGTGGTTAAAGTTTAATTGTTTTTCAATTGTCTTTTAGTGTAATAGCAAATATACGGGGTGTTCCATTTTAGAAAACATTTTAGGTTGGTTTAGGGACTAACAGTGCGAACATTAATTTTGAGTCATGCTGTTCAAGGAAAAGTTGGATCTACCTAGAACTTCCTACATCGGTCAAATTCTTGCACCTTTCCGGAACAATCTCCCAAGTTTCTGTTTTTCATGCTTTACCTTTAACCTGTAAATCCTGCCTCCTGGGCGAATAATGTTTGATTACAGAACAAAGGGTCGCGATATTGGCTTTGGAGTAACCAACTGCAGAAATCAATTCTGGTTTGAAAATCCCTTTGGCCATAAATTTTGAACAGGCGTAAACTGGCGTGGAAACAGCGTCTCTTACCGTAGAGGTCTAGAAGTGCATGATTTGCCAACTTCCATCGCTTCAAAGGCACGTCCGAAGCTATTTCTTTGAATTCTCCATTATTCGGACGAAGATTTCTTCTTCTCGATCTGCAGCGTTAAGTTTTGATCTTCCATTATCCGGTTTTGAAGGAAACTAACCGGTCTCGCGCATGATTATGACTAATTTTCGATTTTGCAAACATCAATTAAAATGCCGAAGATGGTGCTCGCGTGAGGCTCTATTGTTTCCACGGCCTACCGCGGAATGCACGTGGTTTATGGGTTGATGGTGGTCATACGTTTTGGTCATCTCACCGAGAGACTTAGTTTAAAATATCACGTGAATCGTTGGAGATATGGGCTTTTTCAGAATTCCCTACTGATAGAGGAACGTCCAGAGAATCAGATTTCATACCAACGTTGAAGTTAGCGTTAGTGATAAAAATATATACAGCAGCGGACCAAAGTGGAGCAACAAACATATTCTTGAAAATATTCGAGGTTTATTACGACTTATTCATAAATTATTAATATCAAAATTATGTTAGGATATCTAGAAATAACGCTGCAAAAAATTATAAATTTGTTCCTGAATTCAAGGCATTTAACAACAAAAACGAATAAATGTGGCTGAAAAAACTAGAGCAACAATATATAAAAATTCTGTCTGACATCTTTTTTTTATCAAACTCTTTTGAGTTTAGTATTATTGGTGAAAACCAGCAAACATGCCTCGTGGTAAATCTCTTCCCTCAGTACATCTGAAACAATCAATTGTTTCTAAGTTTGAATCTAGAATGTCCCAGAGTGATATTTGTTGGGGAAATACCCAACATCTTCACCCAGTAATAAATTTCCTTTTTTTTCAATATAAACCTTTCTTAATCACTCTTAAGGGTGGTGTTTACATTATTCAAATGCATACACATTCCCCACTCTTCCCACGTTCATAACTCTTTTCACCCATCATTTTTCTCACACCTTCATGGCACCGTATTGATAGGTAATCCTTATTCCTCTGAACTAATAATTCACATTAATTGTTATGACTATGAGGTGGCAAAAATATAAATGGATAACATGAGGTTCACATTCGGTGGGAAAAATTAAGATTTGAGGCAGTTTCATATAGTCTCTCATACAACACCTCTCCAATTCTCTCTATACTTCTACAGCCTTAGTAGGATCCGAATACTGATCTCAATTGACACATAACATTTGTCCTGTGCCAAAAGAAAACTCCTGATCGTCAAAGGTTCGTGATAATCGGTGGTTGTTTGTGGTTTTCTAGTTTGCCCTAATTTTATACTTTGTTATGACCTTTGTCACTTTTACAATAGTGTTGGACATTTAATTAAATTTAAGTGTATTGTTATCAAGTGTGTTTTGTTCTGCATCGGTTCAGCACCAAATAAGCTGTGGTTTTTCGAACGAAATAAAATCGACATAAAATAAATACAGTTCACCTCGGTACTGCCAACCAACTGTGCCCCCCTTGTGTCTGGGGTGAGACAGCAAGCGATACGCAAACTTGTCCCGAACAATATTGATAGAGAATTGTAATGTACCCTTAGGCTACGCCTATGGAATACGTTACTTAGTAGATTGCCCTGGGATGACCATATGTTGGGAACCCATTATTTTCCTATAAGGGTTTTCTTATATAAAGAACCTCTCGCTCCTTACCCTTATCAGGACGAGAGTCTAAGCATGTAACCATTTGGCTAATAAATCAACACATCTGCACTTCCTCATAAATTTCCCTTTTGCCATTCTTTTAAACGTCACGTTTAAAAGATATGGAAAGTTACCAGCTATCGATCACCCTGAAAAACTAAGGAACCCAGGGTACCCCTATGAACACCGACCCCCACATACTGGTACTAAAAATAACCTGAAAACGGGAACCGGAATGTGCCAGAAGAAAAAGATACGTGTGTCAAGCAGGACTAAAGAATCTCCCAACATCTTTTCAATTAGCTACCTTAACTTAGAAAATCCTTCATACCTTAATTTTGTGAACGATTAAGGTGTGTATTATAACCGATTAAATAAAGATCTACAAAAAGTGCTCACGAGTTTTGTTCGCTAAGTTCTATTACAGAATTAAATCTTAATCGCTCTATAATCTGTAGAGTACTGAGTGCCTACAAGGTTCGCAAGAATGTGGTGAGTCCTCGAAAGACAACAAGAGTTCAAGACATTAAAATTGCAAACATTTCGAAAGGGGATCCATATAAAGCAGAGGTTGATATTGCACAGGAATGTAGTGACTTTGGTGTTTCTGTAAGATCGATTCGAGGACGTTTACGAGAAAAAAGTTCGATTGCCCACAAACCCGCTAAGAAACCTTTCATTTCTGAAAAGAACAGGATGACCCGGCTCCATTTTGCAAATGACCATCCCAACTGGAGTTTCGAAAAATGGAAAACTGTGCCTTCCTCCGACGAGAGTAAATTTAATTTGTTTCCTCGGAAGGAATGCAATATGTCAGACGTCCTCCAAATGAAAGGTACAAGCCAAAGCACACTAAAGACACAATTACATTTGGTGGGGGTAACGTATTATTGTGGGGATCATTTTCCGGGTTCGGAATGGGACCATTCGCAAAAATTGAGAGCATTATGGACAGGTTTAAATATCTGGAGATATTAATGGATCATATACTTCCATTTGCAGAGGAAAACATGTCATTGTCATGGATTTTTTAACACGACAATAACCCGAAGCATACTGCGAAAATAATTAAAAAATATTTGAAAGAGCAACGGGTAAATGTAATGCAGTGGCCCGCCCAAAGTCCCGACCTTAATCCAATAAAGAACTTATGGGAGATAGTAGACCGTAAGATAAGGGCAGAAAATCCACAAAAATTTAGAAACTCCGCAGAATTATTCACCGTCATTTCAACTGCATGGAATTCCATTTCAGAAGAAATCATCAATAAATTAATAAAATCTATGAGGAATAGATACATTGAAGTTATTAAAAACAATGGCAATGCTGCTAAATATTAGTTAAAATTTTTGTAATCATTCAAAATTTCATATGTTGCTCTATCTTTGTCCGTCATACTTATTCGTTTTTATTGTTAAATGCCTTGAATTCAGGAATAAACTTATAATTTTTTGCAGCGTTATTTCTAGATATTCCAACGTAATTTTGATATTGCTAATTTATGAAAAAGTCGTAACCAACCTTGAATATTTTCAAAAATATGTTTGTTGCTCCATTCTTGTCCGCTACTGTATATATATATACAGGGTTATTCAAATTCGCCGCTCCTCATTGGTATCTTAGTAACTACAAGAGATATGAACTTGGTTAAATTGAGGCAAAGTTGCCCAAAGTGGAGTTTAACAAAAAACATTTTCAAAATTTGAAAAGTTCCGATTACTTTCGGAGATATCCGCAGAAAAA
The DNA here is from genome assembly GCF_040115645.1 of Euwallacea fornicatus. Taxonomy (NCBI): domain Eukaryota; kingdom Metazoa; phylum Arthropoda; class Insecta; order Coleoptera; family Curculionidae; genus Euwallacea; species Euwallacea fornicatus. The sequence continues at coordinate 3,241,281 of NC_089558.1, forward strand.
CAAAATTTTGAAAAAAGTCTCTTTACTGAGCTTATTTAAAGAGATAATTAAAAACAAATGATTTATTATAACTGCCGCTTTTTATCATCTACAAAGTGGTGATGTCATATTTGAAATCCGACGTTGAGGTTTCCTGCAATCATCATCAACTTTGTTTTTTCTTATGATCGTCATCTTGGATTTTTACATTTTTAAATTTAGTTATTTTTCTGATTACTACGATGTATCACGTGTTCCGGTTCAGTATTTCAGTTCGATCAAAGAATTAAAAAAAAAAAAGATTTTGTTAAGAGTGCTTTGAAAAACTTGATTTTAATGGAATGATACATCGCACGTAAATGTTTTCTGAAATTTATTTAATTTATTAAATTAATTTTACAGTCCAACAATCTCGGATATCTAATGGGTTGTTCGATAATTAATGTCGTTTTAATCTAATAGATGGCTTAATTTATACATATCGAGTAATAGTGATCTCGTCGCTTATGTTATTATATGCCATTTTAAAGTTTATGTTTTAGACTTTTTTCGATCGAAAATTGAACGTGATTAGTAAACAAGAAGTTGTTTAAAATTTAAGTTGAAGATGGACAATCAAAGTGAGCATTATCGACGCATTTTATTATTTCACTTTCGAAAGGGCAAAAATGCAATACAAGCTCAGAAGAAATTGTGTGAAGTTTATGGTGAGAACTGCCTTACTGAACGCCAGTGCCAGCGTTGGTTTCCTCGCTTTCGTTCCGGAAATTTTAATGTCCAAGATGCACCACATACTGGACGCCCAATCGCCGTTGATAACGATAAAACAAAGGCCTTAATCGAAGCTAATCGGCGCATGACAACAAGAGAGATAGCAGAAAAGTTGAACATATCGAATTCAACCGTTTCTCTGCATTTAAAAAAGCTCGGGTACGTTAGCAAATTGGAAGTTTGGGTTCCTTACGAATTGAAGGAAATGCACCTCACTCAACGCTTTAACATATGCGATTCTTTGCTGAATCGTAACCAAAACGACCCACTTCTAAAAAGAGTCATAATGATTGATGAAAAATGGATTGTCTACGATAACGTAGTCCCAAAACGATCATGGACCAAACAAGATAAACCTGCGTAATCGACGTCCAAAGCCAATATTCATGGAAAGAAAATTTTGCTATTTGTGTGGTGGGACTGCAAAGGTATTCTTTATTTTGAACTGCTTCCGAGAAACCGAACTATTGATTCGAATGTTTAGTGTTGTCAGCTATGGGAATTGAACGAAGAAATCAAAAGAAAACTTCCTTGCTAATCGCAAAGGGGTACTGTTCCATCATGATAACGCTAGACCCCATACGTCTTTAACAACGCGTCAAAAATTATTGGAACTAAATTGGGAACTGATACCTCATCCACCATATTGCGCTGAATTGACGCCATCAGATTATTATTTGTTTCGTTCTCTTCAAAATCAATTGAATGGTAAAAATTTCGATTCTGATCAAGCCGTTGAAAATGAGTTAAATCATTTTTTTACTTCTAAAAATCAAGGCTTTTTCGAACGCGAAATTTTCCAACTTGCCGAAAGATGGCGAAAGGTCATCCACCAAGATGGCCACTACATCATTGATTAATGTTTATTATTAATATAAGTATATTCACTTTGAAAAAACATAAAAAATACGACATTAATTATCGAACAACCCAATAACATACCCTTTTATCTTTATGTCGTTAAGTGTTTCCAAAGCATTTTCCTCTTGGAGCTCCATCAAGCCGATTCTCATATTCGCAGCGGCTAGTGTACAGCACCCATTTCCGTGGGAACTTGCAACTATCAAAATTTTCGAGTTTCCGGAATAACTCGGAAGCGATAAATTTTTTATATAAGACTCTTTACATAAACTGCAGGTAAAAACATAATTTGGCACTACCTCACTTTTATGAGGGCCCTTGCACATTTAAAAATAATTTTAAAATTCGTACTTCTTTACGACTAAAAACTTTAATATGAAATTTTTCCTCATGAAACTTATGTTTGCAAAATGTCGCCCCTTTGACGCATTATTGAGCAACTCTGCATAACCAAACGTAACCAATGAGGTAATATTGTTTCTAGGATACCTTAAATTTCAAGCCGTGGTGAGGCATTAAGGTAACCGATAATACCAAACTTCTCCGGTGCATCTCAGAGCGAACAATATCCAATAAACCCTTGAAACTATTATACAGAAACGTAATGAAACTGCTATTGCCTGCGGGAAAACCTCTTGAAATAAATTGGAACTAATTACTTACTGTCCTTCAACTAATGGCCAGTAATAATATTTCCGGAAGTAAAAATTAAAACTTCGAATTGAAAATTTCCGCATAATTGGCTAATTAAGCAAAAACATCTATTAGGGGAATACAAATTGTCTCAAACTTTGTCCCATGCTCTATACAGGGTGAGTCGCAGCGAAATCGACACAAAGCAGATGACATCCGAAGTTGCGAACTTCTAAAAAATAGCTCGTTTGAATGACACGTCATCACAACCCAATAAAATTTGGAACATTTTTTATTCTTATACAGGGTGTTTTCTGACTACGTGTAAAAAATTAAAAGGCGTAATCCTCGACTGATTTTGAGTCAAAAATGTCTAATAAACATATGTCCGCAAATGCCTTGTTTCCAAGATACAGGGTGTTGAAATGTGACAAGAAAAAGAGATTTTATTTCCAAAATGACTCAATTTGGGTGTTTGAGTTTTAGAAAAGACAATTTTTTGGGGGAATGCTTTAATGATTAATTATAAGAATTGCTGAAAATGACCACCATTACTTCATAAGAGATCCTGTATCACAAAGACGTTGAAAGAGGTTTTTAAAGGTTTGGTGGTTGGGAGCTTGGTGGTTTGGAAACCTTTCCATGTAAATGCGCCTCGCTGCCAAACACTTACCATCAGCAAGGCCGTAAACAAAAACCATATTGGCCATTTCTTGATTAGTGTAATTAGGCATTTGAAAAATTTTCAAAACCGAGGTATAATCTGATTTTTGGGACACAGAACTAAATTCTTTCACTTTAGAGAGTAAAACGCCAAAATAACACTGACTATCTTGTTTATAGTAGTGGAAGTAGCAAAAAAAACTAACAATAAACAAGTTAGTAAATACCACCAAACCTTTAGAAACCTTTAAAACCTTTTTCAACGTCTTCCAGTCAACACCCTGTATCTTGGAAACAAGGCATTTGCGGACATATGTTTATTAGACATTTTTGACTCAAAATCAGTCGAGGATTACGCCTTTAAATTTTTTACACGTACTTAGGAAACACCCTGTATACATTTTTAATTGGTCCAAATGTGAAATCGATAGATACTAAATAAGGGTTGGATTGGGGATAAGATAGAGTCTAAAAGAGTGGGACATTTTTTATCTGTAAAATAAGTAACAAACGGAAAATACCATTTGTTAACAAATTTAATCCTAAAACTTTTATTTTCTTCAAAATTTGTCGAAAACCTTATCAGTTGTGACAAAATCGCAGTTCAGTAGGATAAAGCCAAACCAAGTTTAAAGGGGTTTAAAGAGATTACCGGTTAGAACGATACAGTTTTCGACCGGTAATCCCCTTGTAATTTACCGAAGTCGCACAAGTGACAGTTATCTTAACTATGGCACTACACGATCATTTGACTGGTAATCCCGTTAAATTCCGTTAATTTGGTTTGGTTCCACCTCACGAGACTACGATTTTGTCAAAAATGATAACGTTTTTGGCAAATTTTGAAGGGAAGCAAAAGTTTTAGAAATAAATTTGTTATTAAACGATATTGTTCGTTCATTAATTGCTTCACAGATAAAAAAAAACAACTCTTTTAGATCTTGCCGTGTCCCCAATCCAACCCTTACTGGACACCTATCGACGTTACATTTCTACAGATCAAAGATATTGATAAGGGTAAAACACGTATCAAATTTGATTGCGTTGTGATGACGTATTACCGAAATATGCCGTTTTTTAGAAAGTTATAAGCCAACTTCAGAGGTCAATATCTCCCGAACTATCAAGCGTGAAACAAAAAAATTCAACACATCGTCATATATCGAGGTCCCCTACACACACCTACTCTGTGTCGGTTCCATTAGGACACACCCTGTATAATTAGCAGAGGGCGATATATAAATCGTGTTGCCCCTAGAGTTACTCCCTAGAGATTTTCAAATGGTGCGTAAAGCTAAGCAGGATCTTAAATTATCCAATTAAGGGTGAAATTAACCTAGACCTAGAACCCTAGACGTCGAGCTTGTGCCAAATTGACTTTTTGATTCAATTAACTAAACAGCCCTCCAGGATTTTGTTTACCTCACTTTTTTTTTTAATTAGTTGTCGTAGCATGGTCATTTGTGTTCGCCCTAATGTGTGTCTTGTAGGATATACGTTTTTCCCAATTGTTCCTTTTCTTTTTCCTTTGTTTTACCATCTGACAAATTCGTCATGAACGAGGACGAATGGCGGTTTTTTCATCATAAAAGTGAAGATGCGTTTCGCATTTCGCTCTTCACCTCGATTTTTCCTAAATGGTCTTACATTGCGCAATGATTTATTTTCATTAATGTGTCCTTTAGAATGTAAATTTTTCTCGATTTTTTCCAATTCTAAATCTCCTCTTAACCCAGACAAATGCACCGTGAACGAAGACGAACGACGCGTTTTTCTCAACAAAACTTAAGAAACGTCTTGCACTATTCTGTTTATGTATTCTTCTTAATCTCGGAAGGGAAAAATTACACAATGTGCGGGTTTTGACAAGCACTTTTCGCGCTACGTCATGTTGAGCAAGTTTACATAAACGGATGGAACATTAAATAGAATTCTTTCTCCGAATGTAGCCATCTGGAGAGGCGAATATAATTTATTTACCCCTTGACAGAAGAATTATACGCGCCAGGCCTTCAGCATGGGCGTGTCTTAAGCGGAAAGGGAAAGTCCCTGTACGTATCTAAATATTTGGAACCTTATAAAGCCTTGACAGATACAAGATCGGATTTTATCTCTGAGAAATTGCTCTGGAGCGAATTTATTATGTTATTGTGTCATATCGCAAATGACATTTATTCTTCCTCTGCAGGACAGTTCAATTGTCGTGCTTCAGCACTGTTCCCATCTCCGAAAGCATTAGAGCTGGTAGGTCGGCCAACGGAGACCAAAACAATGGGGACATACAATGAGTGAACAAAAGTGTGAAATATTTTTTGAAACAACATTTTCTTGGTGATCATTTTTGTTTTTGTCTTCGAAGTTTGTCGATGAGGCAAAGCTGTGTTCCCAAATTCACCCTACGACATTTGGCTCGGTAATTCAAAAAAGTCGTCGTGAAAAACAATTTTTTTGTTGGATGAAAGTATGAAATACAATGTAGCGTTGTTGTTTATGGGGGCATTATCAGTTATTCAGTCCGATTGTATGGCTTTACCAGGTTTACCGGTATGAAATGAGCGCTATTTTGTGAAAATTAAACACCAATTTTAACAACGAAAGAAAATAAAATTATTCAAAATATTTACCATTGCTTTCTACACATTTTGACCACCTTTCTGGCAATTTATGGATACCACGCCAATAAAAATGTGCCTATTTGACATCAAACCAATTAGACACATCAAATTTCTACTTCTTCGTAGGAATCGAAGTGCTGCTCAGCCAATGCGTGTCCCATCGATGAAAACAAATGGTAGTCCCAAGGAGCCAAGTCTGGTGAATACGGCGGATGGAGTAGCAACTCCCAGCCAAGTGTGTTGATGGTATCCTGAACCGGTGTTGCTTTGTGTGCAGGTGCGTTGTCATGGAGCAAAACTACCTTCCCGTGTCTTCTGGCCCATTCTGATCGTTTTTCGATCAATACATTGTTTAAATTAGTCAATTGTTGTCGGTAGCGAACAATATTAACGGTTTCACTAGGTTTTAAAAGCTCGTGGTGCACCACACCTTTTTGATCCCACCAAACACACGGCATTGCCTTCTTGCCGAATCGAACAGGTTTTGCAGTCGATGTTGATGGTTGTCCCGAATCAACCTATGATTTTTTCCGTTTAGGATTTTGAAAATAAATCCATTTTTCATTTCCAGTAACAATTCGATGCAAAACTGATTTTCTTTCGTGCCTTTGAAGCAAAATTTCACAGGTGTTTTTTCGGTTCTCCATCTGTCTTTCATTCAATTCATGCGGCACCCATTGTCCACACTTTTGGATCTTTCCCATAGCTTTTAAACGATCAGAAATTGTTCGTTGTGCAACATTTAACATTTCTGCTATTTGCTTTTGACTTAAAGCGTCATCCTCATCCAATATTGGTTGCAGTTCGGCGTCTTCAAACTTCTTTGGTGGTCTGCCACGTTCTTCATTTTGCACATCAAAATTGTTATTTCTGAATCGTTGAAACCATCTTTTGCACGTTGCTTCTGATAAAGCATAATCACCATATGCCTCGACAAGCATTCGATGCGACTTTACAGCACTTTTCTTCAAATGAAAGCAAAAAATTAATGCTTTCCGCAAATCATCATTTTGTGGTACAAAATTCGACATTTTTGGCACAATGAAATAATATATTGTTATTTGTTCAAGAACTTGATTTGTACTAAATACGTTTGTCAGTTTGCATACCAACCAAGCAAACAAAAAAAAGGTTTGTTTACAACAAATGCCCTATATCGAGACATTTATATCCTGACGCTCACTTCATTCCGGCATACCTGGTATACGAAATATGCAAAAGGAATTGTGTTTTTCGAAAGACTTTGAAAATTCAATAGTCCAAGTGTCAAGCGATGGCTACAACCAAGAAGACATTGCAAAGATGTTAAAAATCGGCAAAAGGGTTAAGAATTGCAGTGAAGTAGCCCTTAATATCTAAGAAAAATCGAGGAGCCAAAACTGAATTTGCTCAGAAACATTCGTTTTGGTCACTTTCAAAGTGGAGCACTGTTCTTGTCAGTGATCAAACTAAAGTTAATGTTTTGATTTCTCGAGATGTAGTCAATCATTGTCCACCACCCGTTGTGAGTTGTGGCAAAGGAAAAAGAATACCCTTTGTCCAAAAAAACACATGGGCAAATTTGTGCCTTGTATAAGTGGACACAGAATGGAAAATATGTGTGCGGTACATGTTATGCAGCTGACCACAGATCAGGGAGGTTGGCAATGGTGATGTCAAAGGAGAGCAGAACACTTTGACACGAGAACCAAGACAGTTGCGCTAAAGATCCTTCGGGAATAATTATTGTCACAACTTGTTATCTCCTTGCTATAGTTGGTAACGTAAATAAATAGAAACCATCATCAACAGGTGATTTTAACTTTACTCAATGTGGCATAGATCACATATATATTCATCACTGAGTGATGCGAGATGATATGAAGATAGTAACCATTATCCTACAGTTAATATTTTTAATTTTTATGGAAAAAGTTATGTTTGTTCCACGTGTGGGGACTAGGCTTGATCTGAACTATCAAAAACCAACAGCGAAACATAGTGGTGGGAGTGACATAATATGATGGGGATATTTTTCTCGATCCGGCGTTGGACTATTGTCCTAAATCGAGGGAATTATGGATCGGTTGTAATACAAAGTCATCCTTGAGGACCATATGCTGCCATTTGCTGATGAAGGTATGCCTTTACTTTGATGTTTCCAGCAGGACAAACGACCCTAAACATTCATCCCGATTAGTAAAAAATTGGACGAATGTTAATAACATCCCCGTATTAGAGTGGCCGTCTCAGTCGCCGGATCTCAATCCGGTTGAGCATCTCTGGGAACACTTAAAACGAAAAATTTGAGACAGGAATGTGTTTAATCGGGATGATTTGTGGAAAGTCCTGGGGGAAAAATGGGCGAAGATTGAAATGTCCATTTGTGAAAATTTAATCGATTCAATGTACTGTCGATGTCAGGCTGTTATCGATTTAAAAAGACATGCCACTAAATATTAGTTTATTTAAAGTTTTGTATTGAATATAATGAATTTTACGAAATATTCCATTCTTTTGTCAGAGAATAATTTTATAATAATAATAATAATAACTATCTTTATTCGCCCGGTGAATGGGCTATCGGCCCCTTGGCCTTTCTGCCCAATTGACATGTATAATCTACAGAATGAGAAAAAAAAAGCCACGAGGCAACCATAAGTGTGATAAGGATGAGAGAGGAATGACTGTTCGCTATTGTCGTCCGTCCGCAGTCCGTTCATGGTTGTTGGTAGCGTTCGAGGAGGGTTTCGGAGGGATAAAGGAATCGGGAATGTCTAGTTTGCCGTGTCAAGCAGAGGGGGTTGAGTATTGTCCAGTTATGAGGTTTGTCCTTCCATTTTTTCCGAAGTAATAATTTTATATTTTTATTAGTTTTTATTTTTTTTATATTTGCAGGTATGAAATTATTTGTTTTTGTTTATAATATTGCTAGATTGGGGTTTTTGTATAATATATTTATTTTTTAATAATTTACTATTTCAATATAACACTATAATGAATTTAAAAGATTCCATTCTTTTGGCCAGGACTGTACGTTGGCCGGCATGATCACCAGATTTTTCCCCATTGGACTATTATTTGTAGCGAGTTATTAAAAACGCCAATTATAAGTGTGTCCGCCGATATTGCACATTCATTGCAATTACTTCTTAGGATTTTTTTAATGGTGTAAGAAAATGAAGCGATGACACGATCTAACCTGAACTTCTAAATTAGTTCCCTCGGGGAAGTTTTCAGGAAACTTTCCCAGCGAATTCTTTCTGTACGCGCCTTTTTCAAGCCATTATTAAATTCGTTGGCCTAACACCCTTTCAGACTTCTTACATCTTCAACTTCATTATGAAGGCTTCTAAAATACACCTTCGCTCCGTAGTAAACGCCAATGATAAAGCTCATAAAATGCTCTAGACGAACGGTAAATGAACCGAAATATTTATTACAAAACTGCTAGGAAAACAATGAAAAATCACATAGTTCAATTTGGATTGCAACGAGGGACAAAGAGCATGATCAGAATGGGAAGCAGTATTAAAAAATCAATACTGATGTATAGTACACAAAAATATTTAAGCTCTTGCTAGTTGGCTTTAAGGGCACTCCTAATGCGCCCTCGATCGCTACGGAAAGACCGATTAGACTCTTCCACGAACGCTGAATAGCCAATGTTAATGGAAAACCTTTAAATTTATTTCGCCATAAAAATAGCTGCTTGATTATTTTTAAATTTGCAATAACGATTTATAACTCTCCCAACATTTTATGACCTTTGCTGCAGGCATACGCTCCAGAAAGTGCGGACAGAAATTGTTTCAGCAGCTGCGGGGAAAAAGTGCCTCGTTATGGCCCTCGAAACTTTAATAATACGTTTATTTTGTTCTCACGGAACGAGGCTACAGAGCAGCCAATAATTTACCAATACCGAAACAACCAAATAATGAAACTTTGCCGTGAAGAAAATGAGATTTTCCTACCTACAAAGATCGTTATTTATCAGGCACCCTCACAAATCTGATTTAAAATTCCTTGAATAACCAGAATTTCGCACCTCCTTGAAGACTGAACTGACAACAAAGCCTGAGGGATATTCAAACCAACACGCGAGTGCAATACAAAGAACTTTTAAATATGCCAAAGAGTTTACAGGCCTTGTTATGGGCGCAATATCAGAGCTTTAACCCTATAAATCAATTTAAGCACAGCATTCCCTGAATTGGAATGAGCGAGGAATCTTTGAAGATGAAAGCTGTCCGTTCCCACTCTCAAGGTGTCGTGTGTGTGACGAAGCTCTAACCGATTATCGCTGGTAAAAATACATTTCCAGCTTCGAGAATTTCTGAGGAAAACATTGAGGCATGTCACCTCATAAGGAAAATGTGCGGTTCTATGCACCGTAAAAATCGACTTATCGAACGTCATGATATACCTGTTTGGTCCTCGAAGACCTTGCCACGGAATATGCTTGAAATCTAAGAGCCTTGATAACTCTAATGATTTTATCTGGATAACGCGGCTCTCCAGAATTGGAAGAGGCTGAGGCTTATTTTATAGGACGTTAAATATTAGGACGGGTTTTCGTAGCCTTAAAGCTCTTGAAGCGCAAAGCTCTGAATAACCCTCTGAAACTACTTGTCACGTTTCTGAGCCATTTGGCAAGCATTCAGGTGCAATGAGCGCTCATAAAGACGCGGACAGCTTCCGCTCCATCTGCTTTGAATTCAATTTTCAGGAAATTAAAACTTGATCATTCTAGATATTTTCCAGTTATTTAGGCAGTGTGATCAGATTTAATAACCCACCTTTGTTTGTCTCCACACTTCCTTGCACCCGCCGATATTTGGTTTGATGACGATAGCTATAAAACTGCACGCAAATTACTTTTAATTTGATCACAGCCTATCAGAGGGATTAGCGATTCCAATCAGCTTACTGAGCATCAGCTCTGAAACGAATTTGAGGATTATTGGCCCCCTTTTTACCAGGGATTATAACGTCCATTGAAAGTGGCACTTCCAACAGACCAACTGAATATTCGATCCGTCTGGTGCGGGAGACAAAAGGGAGTAAAAAGTTGAATTTGCCTTTTTAGTAATGTGACTCTGTTTGAACTCTCGAAAGCCGCAAATCATTAATTTAAATCGTAGATAACAAAACTCCGGCAGATATGATTTAGGAAATGCGACGAACTTCATTCAGCCTGGATAATATATTTCAGTGACGTCGAAGTAACTAATAGTTCAGCAAATTGTAATTTATGGAGATATGTCTGCTGATTCGTCGGAATGTGGGAACTGATATGACAACGCTCTCGCACTGGCTAATTTATTATCGGTGAGCGGGGTCGAATCCAAACATGTGGTCTATGATATTATAATCAACTAGAGTTAATCAGAGAAACGCATATCTCTGAATTATAACTGTGCCAGACGAGCCGACCCGTGTGAAGAACTTTCTATCGGGGTAATAGGAAAGCTCTAGATACTCATCGAGCCTGAAATTTCGAAATTTTGTTCTAGAATATGAACAGGGTGCCTTTTTCGAAAGCTCAATCGCGGAGATTTCGGCAATCTCAAAAGGTACGAGGTCGGTTAGATTGGACAAAGTTGTGTAATCTCGAGTTCAAAACTAAACCATTTCAAAATTTTGGAAAATTCCGATGATTTTCGGAAACATTCGAAAAACGCTCAAATATTTAAAAAAAGTTAAAATTTTTTCCTCAGCTTATTTTTCGAGATAATTGAAAATAATCGACATTTTGTCATCGCGACTTTTCCTCTTCTACGTTTGGTGAAGTCGTATTTTAAAGTTGACGTCTCGGTTTTTGGCAACCATCATCAACTTTTATTTCGCCAACGGGCGTCATCATGGACATTTAAATTCAGATTTTATTTGTGATTACGACGATGTATCACACGCCCGGGTTAGTTCACTGAGGTCTTTCATAGTTCCCCGTAAACTAAAATCTAACGGGACAAGATTTGGTTAGCGTGCCGGCCCCGGCGAGTGGCTCTATTGTTTGAAATGGCACTATTGGAACATATTGCTCTTGTACCTTGAGGAGCAAATAGACGAACCGGAATGGTTGGTAGCCCGATAATTATATAATGAAATAAAATAAATGAGGAGTTAGAATAACCGGAATAAAAAGTTTTTTACTATGGAGAGAAAATAACCCGTAAACTTTTTATTGTAAAATATTACGTTTTTTCCGTAAAAATAGAATATTAATTTTTGTTTTAATTATTTTAACCTTGACTGGGTTATTGATATCAACATTCAGCCCAAATTCAACCACATCAACATAAATTTCGGGAAATTTCATTTATCAATTATGAGAAACTTTCCCATGCAAAACTCTTGTCAATTTCAACCTATTTGAATTTCAAAATAGCCCCAAATACACTGGATTGACTAGAAAACCGTCATTTTTTCACTCAATACTCGTCGTTTGCGAGCTTTTCCTTCGTTTTCTCAATGGTTCGGATTTTAATGGACACTTCTTTACTTCAAATCCTCCGAATTTTTTATGCTAATGCCTACTCCAAGGTAGACCCTCTTCTCCTTGAACACACGATAAATAGGTATTTGATAATTTGATATGTGGGTTGAATAGAGCAAATCCCATCATATTTCTCCCTCGACAGTTTTATTGGCAGCCCAAGTAAAGTTTGTCTTACACAGTAGCTTGGCGCCTCCCTTATCGCCTATCGATAAATTTTGCTGGTTGCAAGGTGGACATGATCGTTTGTTCGTAAACAAAAAAGGGAAATGGACACGAGTTTATTCGGACACGAATTGCAGTGCTGGCCAGAAAACCGAAGTAATCGAAAGCTCTGGAATGGCATGTGCAGAAGAATTTGTTTGAATCTGGAAAGTTTTTCGATTGAAGGGACTTTGTTGGCATTCGGAATTTTACAACGGTATGGCTTCAGTGCTTACACGAAAGCCAACGAAGCAACACAGTCAAACTCCGACCTCTGCAGGGTTCCAAGCATAAGATCCAGAGTTAATGACACTAATTTCTACACGACCCATTTTTATAACCGCAAAATGAAATAGGTGCCCTCATGATGATAATTTCCATAGAATGATACAAAAGGATGGGAAAAATGTTGTTTGCCATGGTCATTAGAGTTTTGAAAGCTCCCTCGGAAATATAAAGAGACTTCATTAAGTTAAAAGCCGCAGGGAGATGAACGTGACTTCGACGATGAAATAGGCATTTGAAATCCAAGACTAAAGAGCTAGACGAAATTTTAATTCAATTTTTAGGGCTGGAGGCAAACGAGCTTACGATCAACGTAAACAAAACGTCTGAGGTTCTCAATTTCACTGAAAAGGACCGAGCAATTATGGTTTGAATAAACATTATTTTTTCATTGGTGAACCGGCCAGAAATAATCATGGCCCAAGTGCAGCGGCTCATCCAGCTCAAGTGAACCTGTGAATGCAGAATGTCGAGTCCAGCAGCTTCGTGATTAAGCACACTTAACCGGTTCAGTAGTACCAAAAAATGTCATGGTAAACACACAGTATTAATTCAACTGAACTTAATTTAAGTTCATTTAATCATATTTAATTTAACCTAAATAAATTAAATTAATCATATTTAATTTAACCTAATTAAATTAATTAGATTTAATTTAATTTAATTTAATTTAATAAAAAAATTTTCTAATATGTTACGAATCACTGGGTGATTGCTAGGGTTACAGTCAGATGTGAAAAGATCTTAACGGGTTAATAACCTAAACTAACTTGGACTAACCCAAATTTTCGAAGCTTAAGCTGCCTAACAGATTCTGAATTCAATCGAGCAACCCGCAAGTAACCTTCAGCCGATTCGTAAACTAAAATAATAAAGTTTTCTTTTATTTCGAAGGAGATTAGCTAGACGAAGTTCGTCGAATAGACGTGAAGTAATCTGAAGTTTCTAAAAGCAAAATTAGTTAGTTACCTAAAGTTTTGAGGAATATTGCCAATGTATTTTGAATTAATTTATGTCTCGTGTACGTACGTAAGCTAATACTGAGGTCTAAACTTGACGTCGGCGTCATAAAAATGTACTTCACCGCCGAAGGTTATAATATCTCGTTAAAAACTTAGAAGGAAATATTGCTGCAATTCCTATAAAGCAGGATAGGATACATCCCTCTGATCACCCATTTAACTCTAAGTTCCCCAAAACGGCTAAGATGCACTATACGACACATAATCTACCCTCTTATGTCCCAAACCATCGTTTTTATCTCTCGGCCGGAACCCCTTTTGAAGCGGCTCAAAAACCCCAATTCGGAGCTTGAACCGAGACACTTTCAATTTTGGAGGCTCATAACTCGCTTCGATGCGTCAATTGCCTTGTTCATATAATAAAATTCTGTGAAGCTTAAAATGGAGCTAGAGCTGATGACCCGATGCAATGTTTGTCTTTTATACAGCGGCAGGTATGGCCGGCTAAGTGTGGCATAAAGTTTTAGCAGTTCCTTTCGAATATTGTCAATCTTGTTTCTATTTCTTTTTTATTTGAATTAAAAAAAATGAAAAATAACGAATAAAAAATATTAATAAATTAATTAATAACTGGATTGCAAGTAGAACGTTTTCCAAAAATTCCGAAAGATTACTACGGAAAAATTTGCTGTGCATTTCTCCATTTAAGTTTCCTTCAATGAAGAAAGGCGCACTTAAGTATTCCCCAATAATACCACAACATACATTCAGTGACCATGGTCTTTGATGTTCAACTTTTCAAAGCTAGCATGGGTTTGCAGCACTCCAAAAATGCTGATTATGACGATTCCTTGCACCATGGTTTGTGAATGTGAATTCGTCCGGGAACAAGACGTTGGAGAAGAAATTTCCATTTTGATTTAATTGCTGCCTAATTACAAAAATTTACTCGGATTTCAAAATCAGTTCCATGAAGTTATCGATGCAAAGAAATGCGGCACAGATGGTATTTATTCACCTTCAAAATTCATTGGACGCTTGTCTTTGATATTACTGAGTCAGCAGCAATGTGGCGATACCTTATATGGGGATCGAACGCAACAGCTGCAAGAGCTTCTATTTAATTGTCTTCAAATGTTGCACTTCGGGAGCGATTGCGTTTTTTTGTTTCCAAAGTTTCCGTTTGTTCGAAATTTTTAATGATACTGTAAAAGGTCGTCCAATGGAGAACTCTTTCATCCGGAGACCTTTCAGCATAATGTTGTACTGCCCGACTATCGTTTTTTCCAGCCTCTCCATAAATAAAAATAATTTCTAATTTTTCATCTAAAGTGTAGCGATCTATTGCAATTATTGTATTTTGAAATGAAATGAATAATTTTTGAATAATTTCACACAAAACAATTAGATTGATCGCCGAAAAAAGAACATCTATTTCCTGCAGACCTCGTTATAACGTGGACTCTGGCAAGAGGAAATTTAAGAAAATATTTTTTCCGATTAAATGGAAGGAATGTTATGAGTTTTAAATAGAATATGCATTGCAAAACTTTTCTAGAAAAAAATGCAATAATTTCGGCTATCAAAAGTTGGACAAAAATCAAAGATAACTTTGCAGCAAAACGTCTAATAAAAAAATCATTCGAATAAAAGATATTTATTTTTTGAAGGCCTACAAGAATCTGTGAAAAAAATACGAGTTGACCATTTGAAAAAAAAGTTGCCCTTGAAACGACCTTAAAATGACATATTGTCCTAAAGTCACAATTTTCAATATATGTCCCCGTCTTCACTGCACAACTTATATTTGAATTTTTTTCATTCAACATGAGTAATCTCCAATCACAGCTCTAAATGGAACACTCTGTACTATGAACTTACAGTTATAAAACTTTAAGATGACTGTCACAACACGTGACTGCTTTATAGAAGGTATAATTGTGCTTTATAAATCTTTTCATCTGTCAGTTCAGTTTATTTAACATATAAGTAACAAAATAATAAATATGTAATAAATTGTGCTTAAAAGGTTAAAGATTACACTTTGGACGGAGTAGAGATCCTAATGTCTGGCTGCGGGCGTAATCTTTCCCCAATTCGTTTAAACCTTATTATGACGGGACCTTCAGTGATCAACTTCTTCAGCCTTAAGTCAAGAGAAAAATCGTATTAAATACTATAGTTTAATTCTCTGAAAATTTACTTTGAAATCAATAGTCTTCATAAATTGCCAGCTAACGATATCAGATTAAACTTACTTTTAATTAGGACTTAATAGAATTATATTAAAATTCTTTATTAAGAAAGAATGTAGCTGGAAATCTACTTAAACTCTGTTAAATTGCGAATACGTGAAATCAGTTTAAGGTAAACTAGTTCAGATATTTAATGAAAACACCAGACTGGTGGGCTTGGTAGATCCCCCACCTCGCCCATTACCTCTCAGACAAAATCAAAACTTCTGAAGCGAATTTCCTTTGAAAAATCTTGATAATACCCTCTATCCCTCTACTATTACCACCATTGTCTTGGAGCACTTAAAGAACGATTTAAATAAACTAACCCCTAGCCATATATCTGCTTGACGCATGAGGGTTTTTGAGTCTATCCGTGACCTTAAGGGTTTAAATCTTAATTGGTATCCATACAAAAAGTAGACAGTCGATGGAAAAATGATCTTTTGTTGCAAGAAAATATTCTTTGTAACTTTTTTCGAGCTTTCCGAATGTGGCCAGAGATTTGACGTCCGCGTATCAGTTTTAAAATTCATTGCTAGATGATTAATATGATTTGGTCGTGAAACTTTCCAGGGAGAAAAAAAGTTTTATTAAATTTTTGGGCTGGAAACATTGGAAGTCTCTTTAGTAGATGCTTATCCGTTCCAGAGGAAAATAGCTTTAAAGACCCTCCAACTAATCTTAAAGAAGAGTGAGGCTCGGAGATTTATCGATTTTATAAAAGTGTACATTTGGGTGTAATTAATTTAAGGAGGAGGAGATTAAGGGCCAAATTATGCAGATTTTACCAACCACCATTAGGGTTCCATTTCAGCTCGTTCTGAAAGAACGTCTCGCTACTGTTAGTGTCAAATTTAAGAAGCGGCTTTTAATTGCTATTAAGGGCCTAATTTGAGGGCTATTGCTGAATTTGGCTTGAAAATTTTTACAGCCGAATTTAGGGTTATCTGAGGTTTGCACCGCTTTATGCTAGTGCTCCCCGCTATGCTGAGGAGACAGATCCTGAAATGGTCACTTCAAAACCCCTCTAAAGAAGAACTCGTCGCCACCCAAAACCCCCAGCGTTTCATCCATATTCATTCCCCTATATTTAAATTCTACATATCTTGTAATATGCCCTTTGCCATAGCAACAATCTACAATAAAGAAATTAGCTGTGGCGCCTGAAAAATCTCAGATTCATTAACAGTCCCAACACAACATACTTCTAAAGAAAATCCTTTTGTCTGAAATTATGGCCCTAATTTAGAGAGGACTTACATGATGTTAAGGGTATATAGGAAGGAGGAATGTGAGAAGGATCCTCGGGGCTTTCTTGAGGAAATAAAATCTGTGTATTGTGGTTTTTGTGACGGAGTAATTTTCTCAGTTTTCATTCACATCCGAAGAGATAGGGGCGGAAAATAGTATAAAATGTAATAAAGTTAAACACTGAGAATCGCAAAAAGAGGGGAATTATGGAGGTATCATATAGTTTTCTGAAAAAGGATTTTACCGATTTGTTGCTGAGTGACGCTCAGAGAAAAATTTTCCAATTTTGGTCGTCGATATTTCAAGAATTTGCTGACCAATTGTACTATTCCAAGAAGTTTTAATGAATTTTGGGAATTACCGAATCAGGCCTACTCCTACTACATTTTTCCACTTCCATTTGGCATTTGCTCGTTTCAGGTTGGCTGTCCCAAAAAGCTATCTAACTTTAAGGCCATATTGTTCTCTTCACCCAGACCATCAACGCATACATGTCACCTCTTGCATGCCTGTGCAACCCATAATTCATATGCGAGATCACTAAGCTCGCATGCCTAAGAAACATCTTAATTTTCGCATCTGGAGGCAATTTACCTAGACACGTTTCAATTTATTTCAATTTCAGCTTCTGTACCAATAATTTCATCTACAGAAACTTAATTTAAACTCAAACTAACTGTGAAAAGCAATAAGCAGGTGCACCGTGCGCGTCTCATTATATTGGCGCACCTGACACATTAATTTCCTCAAATTGGAACAATTATGGAAAAATTGACCCCGTGTGAAACTTTGGAAAATAAAACGTTTTGAAAATGCATGTGGGTATTTCATTATGACTTATTGTTCCTCAATCCAATAGAAATCAAAAATGAAAAAATGAGATGGACAGGTATCATATGAACAGAATGCGTTGTTATGAAATTTCCAGGTATTTTAATTTTTAATTGGGAAACCATTTGTTTGGCAAAAATACCAAAAACAAAGCTGTTTTGTGGCCACAAATGTGGAAACAATGAAAAGATGTCATCGAGCTTTAATTTCAGTCCGATATTGCGGCATGGAAAAACGCGTTAGGGCAGAGATTAAATGAATGGCAAAATACTAAAGAAGGCAAAAATTCGTGGAAATCAGTGGAAAAATTATTCGAATCAGGGGAATAATGAGCACCAATAATTTTTCAAGCGCCCAGAGGAAGAAGAAATTAATTAATGGGATAAAAATTAATCACGCGTTTTCGCAGAGGATATTACATGAACTTGTGCTGGACGAAAAAGAGCCTAGAGGGTACCGAATAGGGCAAGAACTAACCCATGATAACAAAGCTGCTCTCTCTAAATCTTACTGGGAATACGGCGAGATTCCGTGGTGGAAAGCTTCCATTATCCCTATTAAACAATTTTTTGAGCCCCGATCCAAAAATTCGCGATGGCCCGAGATCGTTTTTATGCGCGATTTCTTCTAATGAAAGATAAAGATGAAGAATTTTCATCATTTTTCTCTTGATCCAATAGCTTTACTCAAAATCTCTATAACGACGTTTAGAATAGTAATACCCGCCTATTTTGAATAGTCGCATATATACCAATACGTGCATTGCATCAATACACCGTATTTTCTGTCTCCATCCGAATACCAAATATTTGATTGGTCTACATAAAAATTCAGTTTTATACCCAGGAATGGAGGATTTTCGACCACGGAAAATCAACAGTGAGAATAAAATTGCAAGGCAGTGGCACTGCCCATTTAGCTTTAACTGAACTTTTTAGCGTAATTAGATTTGTTTCCGTGGCAGAACTAACTTTACTATTAAAAATTCCGTCAGCGAGCTAGAAACCGCAGTTTGTGTCTTCAACTTGGCCATAGTGGCAACTATGAAGGTCTGGGAGCTTTATTAGAGCATTGAAAATTTAATTCAGACGTTCAGACTAAATGCTGACAGAAAGTAGGATGATGTGCCTCGTAGAATGGAAATTTTAAAGTTAGTTTTTGTTCAAATAATGGGAGAAAGTTGTTTGAATACCTCTAGAAGTTATGAAATAAGTGTAGTATATGGTTTCGAAACTCCCTTAAAATTTCTCCCTCATATTCTCCCTGAATGCCAAAATTGAAACTTTCCATGCAATTCTCCGTTTAAAGATGAGAACGTTTTCATGTTTGAGTGGAACATTTTGAAATTGCTGCAAAATTCCACAAACATAATTTAAGGCTATATGACTCACCTTTCGTTACAAAGATCGCTTTCATGATCCCATTATATTAACAACACGTCACTAAGCAGATTAGTTTCAATGCGATATGGAGAGCCAATTTCCAGCTAATTAATAGAACTCATTCATTACATGGTTCAGATAGTAATTGATCAGTAATTGAGTATAATCACATCAGCAATTTTTCTTAATATAAATGTGATTACTCCCATTGAGGTATAGACTTTTTTTGAATGGTATTGAAAACTTCTATGGACCCTAATCTCCTGGATATTGAAGCCGCTTTAAGCTTCAAAGGAATAAAAGACCCTCTTCCATATGGGGAGTTTAACCCACTTTGTTGTCAGGGTCACACGACAGGTTAAAGCGACCCCTATGTGTGCGAGATCGAAGCACTTGTTATTTTCAAGTCAATTTAATGGTTTCATAAAATCACTGGAAAACAAAATCAATATTTTCACTTCTACTTCACTTACTCGCTGTATAGATGGCTCTGCATGAATGCGTTTGCCAGTATGGGACATATCGACTTAGCGCTGTAAAGACTCTAAAGGGTCAATATTGTGAATTTTGCACCCCTTACGAGATGGCGCTGATTATTTTCGATGTAGGTCAAAAGTTCAAGTTTTCTTATTGTTTTTGCAATTTGCAACAATGATCGTAAGAAATTTTTAAGCTTTTATTTCTGTCTGAATTCAATATGATTAGCCAGACAGAATTAATCTTTCTGGATGAAGATGTGAGAAATTTGAATCGCCTTTTAGAAATTATACTGATAAATGCAATTTAACGGTGTAAATGAGTATTGTTAGTGTATGAGTGCAAGGGGAATCTGGCCTGATATTTACTCGTAAATAACAGTAGTTGGCATAAACTGCAACAAAATTAAATACCTCCGGACACGATTTCGCGCAATAATAATAAATTCGGCATTCAAATACTACACCAATAAAGCTAGTTTAACATTGATATTTATAATTGTCTGTTACCTTTATATTTTCTCATTTTTGCTGCCGTTGATGGACCATTCCAGTTAATAATCATAACTTCACTCAACGCCCAAGTGAACCGAAGATTCCTATCATAAGGACCATTCCGATTGCCGATTGGTCACGATTGAAATTAAAAGTCTCGAGACATAGAAAAACTAAATATTGCGCTTGGATTCCCCAGAAAATTAAATGGATTATTGGGAGGATCAGGAAATCTTTCTCATTGTGGGTACATGTTTAGTGATTCTAAATTCTGAGTAGAGATTGGATGGATGCAAAATACACGTTTTGCATAAGGAAAGTTGGCGCATGGTAATCTGCTTATGGAAAGCTTCGGTTAGACTTTTAGAGGTTTACACAACGTTGTGTTTCTGGAAGCGTGCGGCATCAACAGAGTGTTTTGACTATTGATTTAATTTAAATAAAGCGTCATAAGCTCATAATTGAGTTAATCATACGTAATTATTTATTTACTACTTTTTACCATGAAAGCTGTTCGTCAATGCCATTTTCCGGATTTCCTCAAATTTCAGCAAAGTAAACACGATTAATTAACTATAAACTGCGGACAGTGGGTGTTACCCATCATGGCATCAATGCTGAGGCACGCTGCCCAGTCTGGGCGGAGCCCGAGCAAGCAAAACTTCCAATAAACTCCGTTTCTATTGCTGACCCCTTACTATAGCTGTGTTAATTTCAAGCATTTGGACGCGCCTCCGCAGGATTGTATCCTCACACACACAGTCCCTTAGAAAAACTCAAGATATACAGGGTGTCAATTTAATAACTTACCACCATTATTATGTCGAAACGCGATAAAAAAATTTTTAATCGCAGGAACATATCGATTTTTATTTAGATGGACAATTTATATGTGGAAATCACTGCGCCTCTTTCAACTCTGTGCACCCCAAAGCCACCCAACCAAATATTTTAAATGGTAAAAGGGATTAAGTGACGCATCATTTTAAAGGACTTTTCATTCTCTACATTTTGGTACTTCATTTGTTACATTTGACTGTTGAATTATCAAATTAGATGTCTTTGATAAATATAAATTAATTTTTCCTATTAGAGTTTCGATAGCGTTGAAGCTAAGACTTTTCATATAAACATGTCATACGAAAGAATTAGAAAATTGTTGTAATCAACCTCTGCATAGCTGTTTTAATTTATAAAACAACTAATTTTCCTACTGATCTTTAAAAAAACACGTACAACGTTGGAATTCCTATTCTTAACACTTATTGTCTAGTAGGTGTCCGAAATGTTCCCCCATGTGTTTTTCCAACAATAATAAAACCTATTCTGAAACTCTTCACTGACATTTTCAAATCGTCAATATTATCAGGCAGGATGTGTAAATAACCGGTTTTATATGGCCCCATAAACAAGAATCCAACGGCGTTAAGTTTGGTGATCTTGCAGGCCGTTCTATCGGTCCCCTGTTACCAATCCATTTGTCGAGAAATCGGTCATGCAATCCTTCTCGCACTAGGCGAAAATAATGTGGTGGAGCCCCATTTTGCTGAAAATATATTAAGCCTTCTTGCCAGATGTTTCCACCAGCTTGATCTTCCCAATGAGTTATTACTAGAGGTTCAATTGCGTTTTCAGGTAAGTTTAAGTACAGTTCTTCAGTTAATTTTTGCTCAATGATCCTCAATAAGCAAAGGCCCTATAACGGCATTTCGAAGAATATTAGCTCAAACATCAATTTGTTTTGGCCACTGGTTAGCAACCTGTCTAAAGACGTAGGGATTTTTGTCACTCCAATATCGGCACATCTGTTTATTGATCTGACCATTAAGGAAAAGGGCACATACCTCGCCGAAGTAAAAGTTTGTTTAAAAAAAATTGATTATTATTAATTAAGTTGATCATAGTTTCGCAAAACTCGATTCTTCAATCAAAATCGTGGTCATAAAGTTTCCGTGGAATTTGTATGTTGTAGGGATGAACTTTGTTTAATTTTTGTGGTTTTTGTGCAGTTTCATGTGACATTTCAGTTTGACTTGCGACCGTACGCAGTGAATTACACGGTTCTGCAACGAAGGTTCCCACAATTTCCATTTGAGCAATTTCGTTTAAAATTAGCGGAACAGCCCGGTTTTTGTTTGAAACAAAAGCCGTTTTAGTAACTTATTTTTATTAAGTCTAAAACGTATCTGCGACTCACATTTGAATTCGGATTTTCAGTATTAAAAACTTCCGCTGCTCTTCTTGAGCATCTCGCTTGCTCCCCATGAACAAAAATAATTTCGAAAATTCTTTGTTGAACTGTGTGCACCATTTTTTCAATTTCTCATAACAACACACAAATCGTCGTGATAAGTTTTCACTGATTTGAATACTTAGAGACATCGACCACAGGTAATTTAATAACATTTTCCATGCAAGATAATTTCGAAATTTATTGAAACGATATTCTATTGCAAACAAAAATAAACAATAAAAAAATTCATGTTCTACGTAGATGTTTCTTTTCATTAGATTGATGAACATTTGCGTCAGACATGAATATATTTTTCCTTTTCATCATAATAATCTTTTTGACAAATTATTAGTCAATAGGTTAGTAAATTCATTTCTTACAACAATTTCATAATCATAAAACATTTTTGAATTTAAAAAAGTTTTAGTTTTAACGTCATCAAAACACTAATGGGAAAAATGAATTTAAAATTTTCAAAGACACCTAATTTTATAACACAACAGTCGAATGTAACAAATGAGGTACCAAAATGTAAAGGACGAAAACCCTGTAAAATTAAGTACCACTTAACCCTCTTAACCATTTAAGATATTTGAGAGGTGAGCTCTGAAAGGCAGAGGTTTAAAAGAGGCGCAAGGAATTTTACATAAAAGTTGTTTCCTCAATAGCAAAATCGACGTGCTCCGGCGATTTTTAACAAATCTATCCCGTTTCGAGATAATAGAGGCGGGAAGTTTTCAAATTGATGCTCTGTAGATACAGTGGTGGCCATAAGTATGGAGTATTATTTTAATTTGATAAAATATTTATTAAAAAGTATTAAACAAAAAGTACACAAATGCTTGAAGGACTTTATTTAATTTCCTATAATTATAACATAAAATTAAGATTTCTAATTGAAAAACTTTTCAGAAAAATGAAAATGAAAAATTACACTTGGACAAAAGTATGGAATATTTTTTTTATCATGGTATGGAGCCTGCCATCTTAAGGAAACTCAATATTTTGTGGCATACTCCTTAGCATCTAGGACAGCCTGACATCGACGCTGCATTGAATCAATTAGATTCTGGCACGTTGAGGAAGAAATGTTTTTCCATTCTTCTTGTATGATCCTCCATAATTCTTCAGTATTTGACACGTGTCTTTGTCTAATTTGTCGTTTCAAATGGTCCTACAGATGTTCGATGGGGTTTAAATCAGGAGGTTGTGAAGGCCATTCTAGGACATCCATCTACTTTTCAATAAACCAATTTTTAATCAACCGCGAAGAATGTTTAGGATCATTATCCTGTTGGAACCGCCATACCAGTGGCATTTCTTCCTCGGCAAATGGAAGCATATGCTGCTCTAGTATATTTTTGTATAAAAACCGATCCATTATTTCATCAATTTTGGCTAATAGGCCAACTCCAGATCTCGAAAAAGATTCCCACACCATGAAACTCTGACCGCCATGTTTAACAGTCGGCTTTTGGTACTTGGGATCAAATCTCTTCCCTATTGGTCGCCGAATATAAGTTTTTCCATCCGAATGAAATAGTTTGAATTTGGTTTCTTCACTGAAAAGGACGGTTTTCCATTTTTCGGGTGTCCAAAACAGATGTGAGCATGCAAACTTAATTCTGGCCTTCCGGTTTTTTTTTGGAAATTAATGGTTTCTTCACTGCCAATCGTCCAAACAATACATTATCACATAGACGACGCCTCACAGTACGATCACTAATTTCAATATCACTATTTGTTGTGATTTCTTCCTTTATTAAGCGCGATGATTTTTCGGGATCTTTGGAGGATATAATTTTAATATGTTGGTCTGTATGGGCTGTAGTTTTTCTGGAACGTCCTGTTTTCGGATGGTTTTTTACGGCGTTGAATACCCCAAACTTCCTCAAAATTTTCGATACACACCCCTGGCTCACATTAAATGTCTTCGCGATGTCCTTTTGATTGGCTCCGTTATTTGACATCTCCACTCTTCGTGATCGAAGATCTTCCGAAAGATTTTTTTTTTAACCACTTCGACTTCAAATTTTATCGAACTGTAACACTCAATACTGAATACTAAATCCGAAATAAATTTAAATCTATGATATTCCATACTTTTGTCCATCTAAAAAAATTTGTTTATCGGTGAAATTTTTGACAGAACCATTCCATAGATACTCTATGGTTTTAAATGTAGAATTGACCTATCCCAATTTAAATACACCAGAATGGAAGAGAAAAAGTAAAGGCCCTTTAGCTAAATAAAGTTTCAAAAATATTCCATACTTATGGCCACCACTGTACATGAACAGGGTCTAGAGTGTCAGAAATATTTTACCCACTCTACAGAGTTGTTCATATATGTAGTGTTAAACGTTTATCTGTTACTTCTCATCCATTAATTGCCTCTGGCAGAAACTTATTAGTTGGATTGTTTTTTGTCAGACCCGTAAGGGCACGTTTTTTCCTACCATTAGATAATTCTAAGAAGATCTGCGATTGATTTATTCAGTCGGTCCTGCAATTATGCTGAAAACGCAGATGCTCACCCAGCATGTTTTTGAACGACGAACACCAGATTGCGGTACCACGAATTAGTCCCTCCCGCCTTGCTTCTGACCTGGAATCAGCCAGAATTCACACAGGAAAAACGTCACTTCTTACAAAAACGTTCACAACACACATAGCGACCAATCAGCATAACATCTTACCCCATTTTACTAATATACTAAGATATACCACCTTATAGTCATTAAAGATCGTTGTATTTAGATCCACTAATTTAATATCTAATAATTGATAAATAATGTTTTTTAACCGACATTGTTATTAATTGAACAATTAATATCAGTTTGTTTAGGGGAATTTGACAAACGAACAAAACATGTAGGTTTTTATTTCGTTAATCTACGGTATAATTTACAGATTTGTTTATGAGGGTTGGCGCGGCTTTTGTCTTCGCTTCGAAATCGAATCGAATGTTAGCAGGAATCAGAGTTGAAGTAGAATAGAAATTCCCCGTCTTCGGGAAAGTCTTAAATACTAAACCCTCTGGCGGCATACCATGGGCGTACCCTGATTGGGGGTGCCATCGACACCGCGTGCTCAACCTGCCACATTGGATCGTGGTGCCGAAGCTGATAAAAAGTTCTTCGTCGGCGGTAATTGCGTCTGGATCATTAGAGTCGACAAAGCTTATCATAAGTAATACCAATTTTGACAAAGTCTTCCGCGGGGGACTTCCATGCCGACAAAGTAACCCGGTGGGAATTCTCACGCTTCAACCAAGGTCTACCATGGGCGTGCCAAAGAGTTACATCGTCTCCTTAACAATAACTTAACCCTAACTTTAACTACAATTTACCACCGTTCCAATAGAGTCTCGACGTAATCGAAATGCACAATTAAAAACTGTGTACAGGGTGGTTGATTTGATTACTGGATCTTACATATACATAATGGTCCATCATGCTTTATGCCATCACTTTCATTAAGAAAAAAATCTGTATTCAAAAATGCGAAAATTCAAGATGGGATTCGTACGGAAAAACAAAGTTCATAGTGATTGTCGGAAATCGAAAAGTCGGATATAAAATATGACATCGTTAAATTGCAGAAGAGGAAGTCTTGTAATGATTAGTCGTCAGTCAATATGAATTACCTTGTTGAATAAGCTTGCGAAAAAACGTTTTTCCAAAATCACTGTTTTTTCAAATATCTCCGAAAGCCATCGGAATTTTTCAAAATTTAAAACAGCATGTCCTTGAACTCCTATTGCGTAACTTTACCTCCATTTTACGGACCTCGTACGTTTTATAGTTACCGAGTTGTCTTGCCTAAGTTTGAGAAAAGGACAGTGCTGCATCGGGGGCGGGTTACCTTTTGATTTACTAAATTACTGATATATTTTGAAACCGTTTTTTTGGTTTTTAAAATGGCTAAAATTGTAATTTTCTCAAACTGAATTTTCAAATGCCCGGATCTTCAATTGAGTTCGCATAGGATTCAACGAGTTTATGGAAATATGGTGGGAGACAGAGAACTCCTGAGTTTCTATTGAGGTCTAACGACGATTTTGGCGTCTGCGTGTCCGGAAAGTTAAAACTCGCCTTTTTAAGGGAATAATTTTTTTTTTTCATTTAAAAATTAACTCTTGGTTTTTTATTTGAAAAAAAAAATGTTTTTTTTTATTTAAATGTTTTCTCTCTCTCTCTCTCTCTCTCTCTCTCTCTCGCTCTCTCTCTCTCGCTCTCTCTCTCTCTCTCTCTCTCTCTCTCTCTCTCTCTCTCTCTCTCTCGCTCTCTCTCTCTCTCCCGTGTAAGTTCTATAAGTTTTGCCGAACTGAATTTCGTCCCATAAGGCGGACTCAGAAGTTTAAGTCGTTAGTGAACCAGCAATTCAGATTATTGCGACCCCGCCTGGGGTATTCTAATCTTCAATCAATTGGCGATACCTCAGAAATGCACGTTCCCATCTAAACTTTATACATTATGCCGCACGTGTGCTCCTGCCGTAACAACATGACTGACACATTTCTAATACATCCACACCTAATGAATGCATAATAAGAAATAACTTTCGAAATGGCAGCTGGAGGGTCTGTCGAGACGCAAATTTTAAAAATTCAACGTGCAGAATTTTCTACAACTTCTGAATACTTTATGAAAGAGGGTCCAAGTATCGATTCGACCTTACGGCACGTAAGACGTGCACTAATGGGGCATATTACGAACAACTCGTGGGAAAATTATAATACTTCTCAAAGATACTATGAACTTTAAATTGTATTAGATTCATTAAGTCAGATGTTGATGCTGGGCTTATTATTTCAAGTTTAAGCTGTGCTTAGGCAATAAGGTCAGGCACGAGGCGGAAATTAGTACGTGAGACTCTCATTTGCTTAGAGTTAATTTTACAAAAATATATTAAAAATACGGGGATTTCTCTTATGTAAATAAGCCTTCGTTTTCCCTTATAAAATCGTTTTTTTCTTTTGCAGGCATTTTTCTAGAATCATTTAGCCCACCGAGATGAAATAGGGAACCGTCCATAAAACAAAGGATTAGACTTGTCTTTTTAATTTGACTAACCTATTTATTTGTTTTTTGTATGGGTAAGATATGGTTTCAGTAGCTGGGTAAGAAAGCGAGGGACATTAAAAACTGCAGAAATATTTCACTTGATTTAGCCCATCTGGAAAATGAAATTACCCCCTGTTCATCGGTCTTTCCCCGCTTTAAAAATGCAAAAAACTTGAAATATTCACAATCTGCCTCGACTTTCGCCACGAAACAGATTTCGGGGCTTATTGTCGCCTAAAGTCCTTTCAATTTGACAACCGAATAGCGCCGGGACTGCCTCGAATTTTAATTTCCCTTCACTGGTTTATGAAGTATTCAGAAGTTCGACGGACCTGAAATTTAGGTATTCTGAATTTTATGGTCAGCTAGCTGCAAACCATTTACAACTTCCGGCATTTTTTGGAAAAAGTACATCGGGGATTTTCGACTATTTTCAGCATGTACCGGCGTATTGATGTTTTGAAGTTTCGAATTTTCCACGTAAAATTTGAATAATAACTGATCTCTGATATTTCATTTGGCTCAGTGCGAGATACGGCTTGAAAATTGTCTGCAGTGCCCTTGGCAAGGGGGAATTACACAGCGCCTGTAAAAATGTATCGCAATACCTTTATTACTTCCACGGACCTGATATATTCCCAAAATGTTTAAGCACATCTAATACTATTTTAAACAAGGCAATTAATAAATTATTATTTTCGATGTTCAAATTTGTCATCCCTATCTAGCTACCTCTACTGATTTTTTATTTACAAATGGAAAGATGTCGTTGCAGTATACAGGGTGTCCCAGAATGAGGGGGTCAACGCTTAACCATATGTTCCTTGGTCAAAAATATATCGATACATGGTGATATACTTATGTACGAAATTACCTCCTTCTGGAGATAAAAGCTCTTAAAGTCTCACATTTTTTTAAGTTTTGCAGATAAGCCGAAAACGGCTGGATGGATTGCTACGAAATTTGGTGCATAATCTTTCTGCTTCTCGGGGCTTATTCTGATAAAACCACCAGGGGTAGCGGTCAATTGCTACAGGATCGAATGTTAAATACGCCAGAACTTTTTTATTCGTTCATGCAGACGGTTGGTTTTTTTTTATGAAATTCCTGGTCAGTTACGCAACTTAAAAAAAAAATCTTTTATTGAATTTTGATTTGGAGCCTCCATTAGACGAAAAAAAAATTAAAATTGTTGATAATGTCAGCCCCTCTTCAATGGCCACCTAGATCTCCAGATCTAACTCTCTGCGACTTTTCCATTTGGGACACTCTAAAATCTCGTGTATGTGCTATTCCTATTCAAAAGGAAGACCACCTAAGAAATAGAATTTCGCAAGCAGCTGATGGAACGCGCAATGATCCAATAATGATCGGAAGATTAAAATTTAATTTTCTTCGACGCGTGAATCTTTGTATTCGAAAACGGGGTGGACACGTTGAGCATTTATTAAATTAATTGTTTATTGAAATGTATGCTTTTATTTCTTTCTGAATGGTGTGTATTGACTAACATTATCGACCATTTTAATTTTTTTTTGTCTAATGGAGGTTCCAAATCAAAATTCAATAAGAGATAAAAAAGTTGCGAAACTGACCGGGAATTTCATTAAAAAAAAAAACCAACCGTCTGCATGAGCGAATAAAAAAGTGCTGGTGTATTTAACATTCGACCTTGTAGCAGTTGACCACTACCCCTGGTGGTTTTACCATAATAAACCCCGAGAAGCAGAAAGATTATACACCAAATTTCATAGCAATCCATCTAGCCGTTTTCGACTTATCTGCAAAACTTTAAAAAAAGTGAGACTAAGAGCTTTTATCTCCAGAAGGAGGCAATTTCGTATATAAGTATATTACCATGAATCGATATATTTTTGATTAAGTAATATGTGGTTAAGCGTTGATCCCCTCATTCTGGGACACCCTGTATAAAATAAAAGGTAATTCAATAAGGGATACAACGGTATAGTCAAAAGTAAAATTGGACCTACGCATTCCTTAAAAAATAAAATTATTGCATATAAACTAAAGTAAGTCACTATCACATTCAATAAAATTGAAATTCCTACAATAACTACTCAAATTAGGCTCTAGAAACAATTTGGCAACGATCCGCCCGTTCCTCGAACTCCTCCTTGCAATTCTAATTGTGTTTGATTTCTGAGACGTAAGTCTTCTAAATTTTGTGGTCTATTTTTGCGAACGGAAATTTTCACGAGACCCCACAAAAAATCGAGGGGCGTAAGATCTGGAAATAGAGGCGGCCATTCTGATGCGCCTCTTCCACCCATTCATCCTCCAGAAAAAATATCGTGCAGATACCCTCTCATAGCCATAGCGTAATGTGGCGGTGCACCATCTTGTTGGAAGTAAATATTATTGGCTACTTGTTCCTCCTTTTCTCCAGGAAAAATTGTAAAGATAGATGGAACTATTTCGTTTTGCAATAAATACAAGTATAATGCGTTGTTTAAATCTCTCTCAATGAAACATCTACTGATCGACTTATGACCGAGTAAACCCACTCATACGCTCAGTTTTCGCGGATATTTTGTATGCAGTGTCTTCATCTAATGAGGATCGTCCGTAGAATTTTGTCGATGAAAAGGTTAATTTAAGCAGAATGTTACTTCGTCTGGAAATAAAATTCTGGAAAAAAATCTATTATCTTGAATACCTTTTTCTTGCATTAATTCATGACATTCTATCTTGTGATCAAAATTTTCAAGCGTCAACTCTTGGCTAAAAGAAATTTTATATGGATGCAATTTTTCTCGTTTTAAAAGGTTGTCTACTGATTTACTAGCTACATCAAATTCATCGGCAAGTTTGCTGATAGACTGTATGGGGTTTTCATCGATAGATAAAATAATGTCTAGTGCTTTATCACCACCGGCGGCCCTTCGAGTTTTTCCATATTTTAGAGCAGATTTCACGCTTCCAATTTGTTGAATTTTTTTCATTAATCCGATAAACTACAGTTTTATCAATTTATCGATCGGGATATTTTTCCTTAAACATGAATCACATCTCCTCTTAAGTTCTTTGCGATCTCTATGCCCAAAAAACGTTTAATTTCAATCTTTTGCTTCTCAGATAAACTATCCATTTATTTTATTGTCGAACTGTCGCTGATTTCTAGCAACTAAATTCAACGATTAATGAATTCTACGAGAGACAAAATATTTTCTATCGAAGAAATTGTCTACGTTGAAGACGACATGGGACTTCTGCGTCTCATGGTCATTATCTCACACTCTTTCAAAGTGAAATGAGAATGGATGGTTAGTCTAAGAGGCGAAGATTACATTTTTTAAAACTTTTTCAGGTGTGGAATTTGTTCTATTCTTTTTAAGGAAACTGTATCTCCCATTTTAGTCCCGGTCATACCGCGGTATTCCTTATTGAATTACTTTTCGTTTAAAAATAAAAAATTAGTAGCGCTAGCTGAATAGGAGTAAACATTTGAACGTAAAAAATGGTTTAAATGCCTTTTTGAAATAAAAGGCATAAAAAAAATAAAATTGTACATATTTAAGTTTTTTTCGTAATATCGGGTTTGTGAAAGCTACGAACGTGTTGCAATACTTTTTGCAACTGCAGTAGAATCTCCACTGCGCAGCTGTTCTTCAATAATCTGGCTATTTTCCTTGGAGCGATATGGTGCAGTCGCAATGGAACGCACTCCGCACCCTTACAGAGCCACCCTTAAACCCTCAAATACGTTTAATTTCGATATTCCCCACACCGAGCAATCGGAATGACGCAGACATATACACGTATTCTATTATTGAGTGGAAAAGTTCCATTTTCCGATCTGCTAAGTATATTCAAAGGCCAATAATGAAAGTGTCGTTCATTACAGGTCTCCAAACACAGCTACCGGGGGCTTGGGGCAGTAGTGTCGCTATTTTTGCCGTTTTTAAATTTGAATCTCAGATTTTTAAGATCGTCAAGAAAATACCGGAAGACATTTTTCCAGCGTGGGACTATTACCGCCTGGTGCGAGGAAAAGATATGTAAAGCAAGGAAATGAGTATTAGCGGTTTGCATGACAAAAAGGAAAGGAGGTACAAGCATGCATGAACGATATTCCTGTTTACTCATCTGAGAAGGTAATTCCAGAAAGCTTTTTGCCTTATAGATTCGCTTTCTGCTATAAATATCACCAACTTTTCCAAAACATAGGGATTTTCTTGCAAAGTTGTTTACGAGTTTAAAAAAATCAACTGCTCTGGAGTAAACAACTGAATTGCCGATATTACTCAACGTTTTCAAAGAGCAGTGATGAAAATGATCGTTAATTATAATAGCATAAGGTATTTTTGTTGGCTTGCAGCACTTCCTATTACGCATGACGGCTGCTCGAGCGACGCCAAGTCTGGGCCCTTGGATCACGGGAAAATTCCCCACGTTCGGCTTGGCCTCGCACAAGCAACTGTCCCTTGTGAAAGATGGTATTTTACGGATTCGTAATGAAACGTGTCCTCACAGGGTCTTCTAAAGAAATATTTTTTCTTCCTTTTTATGTTTACCGAATAGAGTTTTTACTATTGCGACAATTTAGTTGAATATTTAACAAGTGTTGCCTAAAAATTGGAAGGTCTGGCACGAAGTTGGCCAAAGAGACAATAACGAAGCGTAGCTGAATTCGGAAATGTGAGAAGTTTGAGAATTTTTCTAAACTTTATTATGTTACACCTACTCACAATCTCTTAACGTACGACCCACCTTTCTTTGCGATTCTCTTATTCTACCTGTTTTCGTGGACCCGCCTCTGGATTCGAGCCTAACACGATTTACCGATTAAAATACTATGACAACATTGTAAAGGCAAAAGATAAGCGAAACTCATTTAAAATTTATAGTTTAAAACATGGTCGTGGCAACGTAATTTATCTCGATGGAAACTTCGGCTTAATATGGAGTTACGAATGGAAGTTTTCTCTTTTTGTTTAATTTATGACGGAGTGAACAGTGCTTTGGTACCATGTGGCGGGAAACGTCGGTTTTCTAGTGAAGCAGCTTGCTGTTTAAGTTATGTTGTAGATTTTCCTGTTGCAAGTAGAAACGTGTCATCAAAACACGGGAACCGAATAGAAATTCCGTTTATGAAGGGGAATGTAGGAGGAATGCGCAAATTGTGCACCCTGATTGGAATGCTGGCCTGAAATACATAGTAGAAATTCCTTTGTATACCT
This sequence comes from Euwallacea fornicatus, assembly GCF_040115645.1. NCBI lineage: Eukaryota > Metazoa > Arthropoda > Insecta > Coleoptera > Curculionidae > Euwallacea > Euwallacea fornicatus. Next base: position 3,273,907 of record NC_089558.1, read on the forward strand.
ACTCACACTTGACGAGCCATTCTTTGCCTACATCCGAGATAAAAATATTGGGCAGATTGTGACAACATGTAAAACGCTTTCCAAATCGAATGATCAAGTTGATAGTATCCAGGGCGTTTGCAGCCAGCATACATTTCCTGAGCGAGTTTTACCATCGTCAGCAAATAACGTCACATGAACGCTCCCTCTTGGATCTTCAGTGAGATTCAAATGTCCAAAAAACCAAACTGAAAATTGTCCTTTTTGAGAACACCGGATGAAATCCCAGAAGGAGGAACTGGCTCAGCTAATTTAGCGCAGACGCTCTGGATGTATTGCTAAAACTTTCCTTAAAGCAGAGGTCCAAAAAGTAAACGAAAGCTTTTCGTATTTGAACCGAAAAGTCAGGCACAATTTTCTGCAAGATTTATTTCTTTACACCGGAAAGCTCGTAATGCAGGTCCTCCAAGTTTGCAAGTGTGTTGCTTGGACCTAAAGGCGTCGTTAGGTTCGATGATATCGGAAGTTGTGAAAATTTTTCCTGCTTCTTATGTGACTTGTGAAAATTTACAAAAATGAATTTCCAAACATTCTAAATTTCGACTTAAGCATCCAAAGGCAGTATGGGATCCTTGTCAGTCGATCCGAGTGAAAAACAGCAGCTAAAACATTCAAATTTTTCTCTACTTTGGGAAAATTCTGGAAAATGTTTGACCTTTTAGTCCTGATATCTCGGGAATCCTTGGAACATTTGCCGTAGACGAATAACTTAAATTTATGGCTCCTCTGTGATTTATGACCTTTGGTAAATCGCGTTGTAATATTTATTTTCGAGTTTCTGAAGCACGGGGTCGCCTTAATGCCAATTTTTGTGATATTTGAAATTTAAAAAAATGGAGATGCCCGGACGCACTTCCAGGGTCTCGGGACCTCAATTAAAGTATATCGGGTCAAAGTCGGAGAGATATCGCTCGATCAGAACCCAGATTAGTACCTTAGAAACTTTGCCTGCTTTTTGGTAATCTTTAATTTTTCGGTGCCGATATCTCGGAAATCGGCGGAGCAAATGCCTTAAAATCAAAAATACATTTAATTCGGCCTTTATGAGTCATGAGTCGATTAAGTAATAGAATTTGCCTTTAAAAGCTCAATTAAAATGCTAACTTGGCATCCAAAAGAGCCCGTTTTAACTGGAAACGTTTACAGGTCCGGAATTTATTACTGGCCCAATTAGTTCCCCGCATTGTGCCTTCAGAATTGGAACCGGAAACAATACGGCACCTAAATTAAATATTAAACTATTCCTTACGACGTTGCTTGGATTTCCAATGCAACTAGCTGCAATATACAGGATGTCTAAAATGAAAATGCAAATATTTTGTCAATAGATTCTATTAATAAAATAAGCCGAAGCGTTTTGCAAGGCGAACCGAGTGGGTTTCAGGGCGGCGGGGAGAGTCGCGGATGCTCGGGGAGTCCCACTAAACAGATTTCCGGTCGAGCAACTAGAAATTTTTCTTCGGGCCCCACTTTAGCTGGCACTTTATTCACATCAATAACACAATGACACATCGATAACTTGTACACATTTGACATGACAGGGATCAGAAAAACTGAATAACACAGTTCGGAAAATGGTTTGACCGACCCCTTGGGGCAATTTTCCTGTCAGGTAAATAAATTGGATGGAGAGCGTGTACTTTCTGCCCCGCCGTAAAAAAATTATTTCGAGGAAATTATGTGCGAACCTTCGCCGGAAAATTTCCCACACGCTCATTGTCCGAACGTTAATAAAAAATAAGTTTATCATCCAGTGTGTTATGCGCCTTTAGTCTAGCAATTTAAAGCGGAAACGTCAGCAATTTAGTATTATTGCCAATAAAAATGATCTACGATGTGTCCCAGTCAGTTATTGCTGGAAGGCGGACGCTCCTCTTCCATTTTATTCCTTTCTAATGGACAAAAAAAATGCCCACTTTATTCATAGTTTTTCCAAGGGGGGACCCGTTAGGGTCTGATGAAATATTTATTATATATCTAAGGGAATCTGCGAAGATGCGATTTTTAAATTCTAAATGTGACCATCAGGAATTCAATTTAATTCATTTTTATCCATTGACAAAATATAAAAACTCTTATTTTCCTTCCTCGTTCTTACGATGTTAATATATTTTTCGTCATTATAGGAATTAATTGAATTTAGGATTAAGATTTTAGCGGAGGCCTTAGTTTGATCGGTTTTCGGCCTTCGAGGAAAATTCGTTATTTATCTCTTGAAATACCTTAAGGCGTCATTTTCTCGCACGCTTTTTTCAAAGTTTATGGTTATTATTTTTATTCATATAAAACGTGTTTTTACTGTAAATTCTAGAAGCTCTCATGAAAGCTCCATTAATTTACGTAGGAAAAGCTTTAAGAAATGAAAAAAATCCCTTCATTCCATCATCCGTGACCCTGTAAGAAACGCACATATTTTCAAGAAGCATAATAAAGTAAGGGCCGACAGAAATTGATTACATATATGGGTAAAAGATGAAAATAAACTTCATATTCCTTGAACGTATTTAGAGACTACATAGAACCGAAATTTCACTCACTTGCTGCGCGCTTCTTTCGTTCCACATGAGTGAATCAAATTCTAGCAAAATACTCAAAATGGTAAAACAGCAAAAGCTTTCATGCTCTTAACACTACTTCGAGATAAATCGAATTTCCAGTGTCCAGTAGATAATGAAAAAATACGAACTACCAGGTTTTCTCAATTTCCTGTCACAGTATTTTTCCGTCCAACTCGTGCCACTTTGGGCTAATGATAATATTTTCTTCTAAGGGTTTCCGACTGTTCGAAGAAACGGGGTGTATTATGAATCGCCCCAAAATAGCAAGCTTAGCGGTTCCATTTTTTCTTTCTTCGCATAATATGCATTCAAATTATTTAATCCAAAGCTCTGACAATAATTATAACCTGAAGGTATATTTTTTCCCTCTCAGAATTCAAATAACAACTTTACTCCCTCTGCGGAGTGAGTGAAGCGGAAAGTTTACCCTCAAGGGAGTGAGGAATTTTTTTGTTTGAGATCGCGTCAGCCGAATATTAATATGTAAATAAAACACATCCTGAAATTGACGATTGTAACACCATAAGGTGATATACGGGGACTAGAATGGGCTTATCGCCCGTTGAAGCGATAAGAGATCTGTTTAGGCCAGGGGCCTCTTGAGTTCCTGCCTAACAGTAGTGCCTGCCTCACTAGGCACTCCAGGGAGATCCAGATACGCTGGCGGGGTTTTATGCTTGCGTCAAAGGACCAGACGGGCTACCGGCATGAAATAATAGGGGTCCAAAGGTTCGAGAGGGTACAGAAACTCTGTTACACGAATCACACTAAATTTAACCACAGAGTAGTTGCAATACAGGGTTGATTAGCGATTAAACTATTAACGATAATGCCCGTGTACAGATTTCTATTGCAACGAGATGCGGTAGAAGTTGGTAAAGTGATTTTTTCCAACTTGTGAAATCGAGAGAGAAGTTGCTGTTAACGTGATGAGATGAGAAACGGTTCCGATTTTGCTCCAAAAGGGGTGGTGCTCTTTCCCGAAAAATGTAGATCCCAGAGTCTGGTTCTTTCCCACGATTTCATGGAAAAATCACCACCTTGAAGCTTTCACACCATTGCCTTATCGCTAACACCCTCCGGTTCTTGGGCCACTTGCGCGGGCTGTTACGAGACATCCCATCCTAATTTACTGCGGCCCTTTATCTATTTTACGATTCGCCCTTCATAAATCAAGATGGAAGTAAACCAGATGAATGGTAATTAGCGCGGTACCCATGGTTTGGCACCTAACGGTATGTCGAGGTTGGGGCTCTGTTTTCTATCTATTGTTAGTTATTTCCGAGATGTTAGGGCGTCGCGTTTGAGCGATCTCTATGTTGGTATTTCTCCAACAAGATCAAAAATAAAAAAATAAAAAATCATATTTATAATTATGGTGTGTGGGACCCATTTTCGGCCAGCTTTTGCAATTGGAGAAAATGCGGAATTTAGAAAGAAGTATGAATCTATTATTTTTAAAAATGGACCCCGCGATATGGTACGCATTTTCAACTAAATTTGTCGAGAAAAGCGGCTTCCATTATCGGCTTTGACTTAGGTACGACTCAGCTCGAAAACATGAAAGTTTCGGAAAATTGCAACTTCTTTTTATTAATTCATTTTAGGTTACGAAATTTGAGAGAAGTTTCCTTAGTTCAGTACGAGTTGGTTTGTTGGCAGAAACGCGGATCCCGTAATTCCCCGGATTTGCCGTCTGGAAAACCACTTTAACCCAAAATCGGATCTGGAGTATAGGGACTTACCAAGGGCGAAAGAAAAGTTCTCACCTTCTTAGACTATATTTTAATAATTGGATCATATCTGGACTTAAAAGGAATGTGAGGATATCGAACCTAGAGAGTTATCCTGTGAACTCGCAAAACACTCTGAAAACAAGTGGCAAAACCCACAGAATTCTTGAAGTAAGTCCGCATGTCTAGCAGGAATTTATTATTTCCTGAATTTCCTTCGTGGATCAATTGCACAAGCAGCCCTTCAATTCCAGAGGGGATTCCAACAAATACACTCGTTCGTGTAAGGCCTAAATAGCTAGTTGTGATGCCGCTTAACCGAATAGCACCGGCTACCTTGGGAAGTCCCAGAAATGCGCTATCAACTAGGACACAACAACGATTTCCTCCAACCCAGTTTGACCACGTCGATATTTTCATAACAACTGTTCAGTTTACGCCAATAAACTGGAAATCAAATTAAACTTTTATGCCTATAACATCGATAGTTTTCAGATAGTTTCCTACCGAGAAACTACTAATAAGTTACCCCCTTCGCTTGCATAGTCGGACTAAGTGGTGAAATGGCAAGTTTGCCTACAGCAAAGTGACTATGAAAACTCGCAACCAAATTAACTGGAGTTGGTCGTAGAAGATAATTCGATTCAAATATTATTATTTAGCGCATAATTTCCGAGAGAGGGGAGATTTATGGAAAAGTTGCCGATAGGGATGCGAGGGTTAGTGCACATGTGCGATAGTTACAAAAGCCATAAACCTCGTGAATAAAATGTCGATAAAGTTTCTAGAATTAACTCAATTATAAATAAACCGGCACCGGAAGTGTGTTAGCTGGAAATAATTTTAATCTCCGAGTCTCATTTCATTTTAGTGTGTTTTTGTAAGGCACCTCAGGGACCACGCCCTGGCCAATTTTCATATTGTCACTTTCCAGCCGGGGTAGATTACGAAGTTTGTATAGCTTTTCGGGGATAAATTTCCACAATTTTCCGGGCTTTCGACAGATTTCCTGCCCATCTGGCCGCCTTTAATTCTTGCCACGATTGAGTCGACTGTGTAGATGTTAGATCAAAGGCATCGCGTGCGGCGGAGCGGTTTACGATCAGCGTTGCTGTTTTTGGATAATTATTCACAAAGCTCATGACAATCAGCACACGTCAAACGAACAGAATTCGTATTGACTACAACACCAATAAATATTTTTCATTACCTCTTCCAGATAAAATGTTATCTGATGTCCCTCATGAAATACCAATTATTATTCATTTTTCGGGCCTCCGTGCCAAAACAACTGCTGTTTTATATTAAATAACTCCGATATCAGATATTTTCAAATTATTTCATCACCAGAATAAACAGATCTCACGTATGCAACACATGAAAGCCATTTTCATATTAAATGTCCTTTTAAATTTCACGACTGATCCTAATTGAAATTATATGTATAATTTTAGTTGGAAAACTCTTTGTGTCGGTTCGGATTTATTACTATCTCGTTACCCGCATGTATATACATCGGAAAAGTCTAAGGATATGTTTAATAAATAAATTTATGTTCCTCCAAAATTAATTAAAAAAATAGCGTTATGCGTTTAACGTTAGAGAGTGTTTAATGTACCACAAACTAAGATTTTGATCATAAACTTTAAAATTATATTGATTTGTTCACAAGCTGTAAATATAACTAACAATGCCCTTCTGCCCTTCTTTTAACTTTAAAAATCGTTCTCAGCACCCAAAAAAGACGAAGCCTAACACTATGGCGTCCACGGTTATTAATTATAGCCCTAATTGCGTTGTTAACACTCAAAATTGCTATGTTGATTTCCCTTCGTGGTGTCCTTTCCATTCTACCAACAATAGCTCCCGGAATCGAAACGCACAGTGATTGTTAGCCATATGTGACGAAACACTTCTTCGAAGAATGTCTTAGACATGCCTAATTGGACCCAGATCTGGCGATTGCGCTGGCCATGGCAATGCGGCGATTCCTTCGTTGGTCAACCAGCCCGTTACAGTACGGGCGACATGTGGACGAGCGTTATCATGCATGAGGCGTGTTGAGCGATATGCAGGGGTTCCTTCCGACGAAGAGTATGAGTTATGATTAAGGATCGGCGATGTACCGAATCGCCTTCAACTGATGAGAGTGACAATCGTGATAGTAATGATGATAATGATACTTCCCAGCTTCTCCCAGCCCTTAATTACTGGAAACTGATGGTCAGCAGACATAGGCGTACTCTTAGCCGGAGCGCATTTCAACCGAGGAATGCCCATTTCGCCAGGCCTGACGGCCAATGGGCAGATTATCCCGTGACCCGAATATTGCCTTCATCCCGAACGGGACGTGATGGCACCCCCAATTACGACCACCGCCAAAGGTAATGGTGGGGAATTCCGGTACCCAAGAATCACCTCCGATGCACATTTATGAATTGAGTACCTCGCAATTTAGCTCTTAGCAAAAGTACAAGGGACGAGGAATTTGAACCATAAATTATTTCTAGTGAGTCTAACGGATCGCGACATCTGGAAGGCAACAAATGTAAGATGTGCAGAGGCGCAACTTGGGGTTTTAACACGATCGATGAAGACATCGAGACTTGGTTCACCAAGGCTTAACAAGGCGAAAGTTTTGGCCAACCGCGTCAGCAAAAGGTCGGGCTGTAGGGTTGAAAATGGTATCGATGTATTATCGAACTGTCGGAAATCGATTTGGAAAAACGAGGTCGGTTCTGCCGCCAATCCTTATTCCGGCCCACACCATTATTGTACCAATTCTATACGAATGGACCTCCTGGACATGTCGTAAATGTTATGTTATAACGCTCTTATTCGATGGGAATCTGAGGTAATTCCAAATCTGGATTTGCCAGTGAATAAAACTGTAGCCCAATCAACTCAATTCCAATTTCTATATTCTTGACACCACTCCAACTTAGCGATGGGATTGCCCCTGAAAGAAGCGGACAGCGCAGTGGTCTTCAATCATGAAGTTCGGTTTCATATAGACGATTTTTGACAGTATTTTGACCTATAGTCATGAGGTGCGCCCATTGTAAATCTGTAACGTCTCGACTGTACCAATTGCAGATTGCCTTGTGGCAGTTAAAATTAAATAACGATTTTGAGCTGCAGTTAGTCACCATAATCGACTGGCAACACTTTGGGAAAGCTACTTCAACTCATCTAAAACCACCTTGAAGAAGTTCTACCGCTCGAACCATCTCTTCCAGACTTGAGCGTTCTCGTCCCATGGTAAAATAGAGCATTTTCAAAACATCTGTTAAATACCAGCTAGAATCGAAAGAATGAAATTGAATCAACTTGATGATTTAGCAGAGTACAAAATTTGAACTTTTTCATTTTCTCAAGGAAATCGTTCATTCACATTTAGATTTTTTTCAATTAATTGAAATACGTATACAGAGTGAGGTATTGCTGTGATGTGGTGCCGCATGAACTACAATTGTCATTATTTCTTATCGATTTCACGGATTTAAAAAAATATATCCTTAGACCTATCCGGTATGCGTAAATGCAGATTGAAATCAAAATTCAACCGAGCCGAAAAATCTGGTTTTCTTCAAATCGGTTGTAATGTACCTGTAACTTTAGACCAGATCGAGATCGAGAGCCCTTTCCGAAGCAAATTATGATGTCTCAGGTGCCGATAAAAACCTTCAGGCCCAAAAAGGGGGATCTGGCACGAAAACAGGTGCGATTTGTTGGAATTTGTACTGATTTTAGGGGCATAAACAACCATTTTTACGCGTTGAAAGCATTAAAGCGGAGCAATTAGAATGCTTTCGAACACGCACGGAAGTTGCATATCGAAGGTCCAAGTTGCACCTTTACGGAGAAAGTTGGGAAAAGTTTTAAATTGAAAACGTTTTCAGTTATTTTTGGGTATTTGCATAAATAAGCATATTTTTGAAAAACTGTGCTCCCCTGTGATCGTTGGTTGGTTAGAAAGGGAAGCAATGTCAATGGAAAGCTTACACTAGGGCTAATAACACATTCTTGATCCCAGTTGCCCCCCATATTTCGGATATGTCAAAGGAACATTTGTATATAGGGCTGTGGCTTCATGGTCGTGTCCAGAAAATTTCTATCTTCCAGATATGTAACTATATCAAGTGAAATTTTAGTATTTAATATATTAATGGAAAGGTATTTGAGGGTTTAATACTGGGAAATCCAAAATTGCTTCTACCTAAACGCTACGCCCTGAGTTTCTCTAGATTTTCTCGCATGACATCGTCGTTTTAGTGCAGTTTTTGAGACTTCTATTAATCCGGATCTGAGAGTTAAGGTCGAGGATGGTCCATTTTTAAAGACATCAATCTGTAAGTCTAAAGTCGTCTTTCCGTTTGGAACCGTAGAAAATATGAAAAATGCTTAAAGCTTCGCGAGTTCCTCGCAAAGAAATTTCCCATTGTCTGAATACAGCTTATGGCTCCTCTGAAATCGGCCCTCGTCAGAGGACCACCCCATTTTTTTAACCCCACAAAGCATCTTCCCTCACTGTTATCGATCACTCCCTTTTACCAAGCGCCCTTCAAACAAAGTATCATAAATTCGCCCATCTTTGTCGCATTCCCTCGGAGACATGAATAGCTGGCGAAACAAAAGGCCACAATAACAAATAAAGGCGCCAAAATAGGGCCCCCGAACATTACCTGCAACTCAGTCCCGACCTACGTCCGCACATGTTCCAAGTTTGACCCGCATTCTGGATGGGAACGTACTTCTGGGATAAAGTCTGGAACGGCCGGCTCGACGAGCAGATATGGAATCAGTCGCAAAGCGGCATTTCCGACTGATGTGCCAACAGCCAGGCACCGAAGACGCGGTTCTAACGCGACTTGGACAAAGTTTCTTTGGTGCTGTGATGGACAATTTCTAGTGGAGAGAATGTATTATTTTATGGCTGGTGTAGTGCAGAACTGCGAGAATATTTTAAGGTAAAATATCAACGTTAAACGTCGTTCTTAATTCAAATAATCATAATGTGTGTATCGTACATTCATGAATTACTAATATGAGCTTTTCCGCCCATGAGTTCAGTTCTACGCACCAAACTCCGATATTTTTCTCCAAAATATTTTTTCCGCTCTACCTATGTATTTAGTTGCAATTTCCCGGATTCCAAAGTTCAACAACCCCGTGCCCTATATTTGCCTATATTTACCTGGATGTTGCAACTCTTCCCGGTGCATCCCCCTTAAGCTCGCAATATTAACGAGTTTCTTCGGAGCGTACCGTTCCCGACTTTCCAGAAAGTTTCCTTTGAGGCCGTTTAATGAGGGTTGTTGCATTTTGTTTATTCTGGAAATTCAGGATGCAGAATGTTAACGACCTGTTGCGGCGAAGCGCATGCTAAGTTTGCTGCTTGATTGTGTTCTGACTTAGTTCTTCTTTGTTTCGTCTGTACCAACTTTAATTATTCCGATTTGTGCAAACGTATATATTACTTTTAACGTATGAAAGGGTCGGCGTTACTACGAAATTAATCCCTTTACACAATTTCCTAGCCTTTAAGTCCATTTAAATTCTTTACCTTATTCTGCAACAATTGGAAAAATTATGGCTTATGGCATGAAAATCCTGAAAACTCGGTATCTCGGAAGCTTTAGGGGATATGAGGTTGATGTTCGTACACAGATACCCTCAAAACAAATCATTTAAGGCGATTTTTTGTTGGTTGATTTACACTTTCCCCAGATATCGACGGTACAACATTGGAAAATGCTCAAGAAGTGGGTACCTCTTCGTTTTGTGGTGTCAGAAAGTTGGAGAATCGTGTAGAAAAATCTTCGACTTCAAGCTATTCACATGCAGTTTCTCAGTTTAGAAATTTTAGAGAGTTTAAGTACTACGTAAATAATTTGGAAAATTTTAATGCAAGGAATTTGTCAAATATTCTACAAATATCCTGAAAATTTGGAAAATTCGTGAAATTATGAGAATTGTATAGAAAAATTCAGTGGTAATCCTTCAGCGGCAATATTCGAATATTTTGCACTGGGTCTTTCACTCCGATTTAGGTAGAGTTAGTTCAGGTTAATTTGGATAGATTATTGGCACCTTGCCTGACTCGCTTGGATTAAGATGAATTAATTCTTAGAGGATCTGGATTTGGCACCCTGAATGAACGCCAGAAAACAGAGCTTTTTTTACATTATTTATTTCAAAGTACTACGCGGCTCTAAATTGTATCCCCCTGTTAACTATAACGATTTTTTTTAATTAAAAAGCGACATTAAATAGGACAAAACATACTATTTTTCGATATTTTGTTTGATGTTGCTTACGTCACCGGTAGCGCAGTATGATCGATTTTTAGAAAATTGGTGTCAGTTCACAAATGTTTCAATTGTAATAAATGGGCCGTTTTGTAATACCGGTGACGTAAGCAACGTTTAAAAAATGAAAAATGTCATAGCAAAGTTTTTTTGTCCTACTTAATGCTACTTAGGAAGTAAAAAAAAATTGGTAAAAAGTAAACAAACGGGGGAGTCAATTTAGAGCCGTACGGTATATACAGGGCGTCTCTAAACGGTCTTCACAACGCCCTACCATGGGTAGCCCAGACCAAAATATAACGATTTAACCACATTTGCCGTAGTTAAAAAATTTATAATAACCGAGCTACAGGGTGTCAAAGTTGAAATGTAAAAATTAATTCTTAGTCATAATTATCAAACGGAAAGAGGATAATTTATGAAATTTTCTACAAGGGGTTTTTTCGGTATGACGAATTCATATCTGCAAACGAAATTTTGTAAATCGTAGAGGGCGCCACATTCGCATTAGGTACCTGTTCAGCTCCTTAAAGCTTTTTGTTTGTAACGGTAAACCACTTTTGGGCGAAAAAACGTATTTGCGCGGTGTTTTTGCATAAAATACGTATGACTTAATCGAGTCGCTAACTACAACCAGTTTCGAGAGAAACGCTTCTGAAGTATCAGGTGTATAAATTAATTTACGGGCTTTTTTTAACAATTTAGATTTTTATTTATAAAAAAAAGAATTACAATTTAATCATCAAAATAATTTCCCTTACTTTCAACGCATTTCTGCCATTTATCAGGTAATTTTCGAATCCTATTTCAGAAGAAAGATGGCGATTTTGATTGGATAAAATCTTTCATTGTCTGGTGGACTTCTTCGAGACATTGAAAGTGTGTATCAACCAGGTGATGTTGCAATGCTCGAAAAAGGTAATAATCGGAAGGTGCAAGATCTGGTGAATACGCTGCACGAGGGAGAACTTCCCAGCCCAATGCGGAGATAATGTCAACGGTGTCTTTTGCCGCATGAGGTCGCGCGTTGTCGTGCAACAAAATTACTTGCCTTGTTCCACTACCACTAAAAGGTCTTTTTTCTTCAATAGCATCCCTTAATTGTATTAATTGGTCTTGATAACGGTTAGCAGTAATAGTTTCTCTTGGTTTAAGGGTCTCATAATAAATTACACCTTTGGAATCCCACCAAATACTCAATAACAATTTTTTTCCGTGGATGTTTGGTTTTGCAGTACTTGCTGATGGTTCTCCCGGATAAACCCACGATTTTTTTCTTTTAGGATTGTGATACAATATCCATTTTTCATCTCCAGTAACAATTTTACTTAAAAAGTCTTTTTTTCCGAATCGCGTCGGTAGACACATTGCAATTGCGCAGCGTTGATTTTTGTTTTCTGAGCTGGGATCATGAGGTATCCAGTGACCTTCCTTTTGAATCCTTCTTAATTTTTTCAAACGTATGGAAATAGCTGGTTGAGTAATTCCGAGTGCATCAGCAAGCTCGTTTTGTGTTTGGCAGGGATTTTCATTGAGTAAGTTCTCCAACTCTTCATAGTTAACCTCTTTTGGTTGCCCGGGGCGTATTTCATCTTCACGATCGAAATTTCCTTTCCGAAACTTTTGAAACAATTTTTTACACGTACTACAAGATACAGCATTCTCTCCCAAGGCTGAACAAATCATGTCTTGCGCTTCTGCAGCATTTTTTTTTAAGTCGAAGTGCCTTAAGCGCTGCTTGTCAGACTACATTTTATTTTGTAGTGTTCTTCGTGGTTAGATTAATCAAATTAAGTGGTTTAATAGCTCACAGATGGCGCTTCAAAAGGGACTATATAGTTAGAAAAAACTGTAAATTCAGAGAGGTGTTTTAACCAATTTTATCTAAGGGCCGAGAATTAATTTATACACCTAATAAGTACAAAAAATGAATACCTTTTCCAGTCTCAATCCCTTCAAGTCCATTTTTAGCTGCTAAGGAAGAATTAGCATTGTTGCTTCAGTCGAATTGATCTTCCGTAAAGTGATGAAGTATTTTTGCAAGACTTTTCATTTTGTGCTTTTAAGACCAGTGGTAAAAATAAATTTTGAATTTTATTCACATTATGGCGGTGCACTATACCAATGCAGAATACACCGACATGATACTACGACTAAAAATTAAATATTACATTTCAACTTTGCCACCCTGTATCTCGGTTATTATCAATTTTTGAACTACGGCAAATTTGGTTAAATCGTTATATTTTGATCTCAGCTATCGATGGTGGAGCGTTGTCAAGCCCTCTTAGAGACACCCTGTATATTCATCGAGGAGGCATGATGGCCTACTGATTGATATATGTTCGCTCCGTTAAAAACGCATTGCTGTGTTCTTGTAATCTGTGAAATGTGTAGGAAATTACGCAAATTTTTTCCAGAAGGAATTATTTCCAAATCATCCGGAACAAAATACAACCCAAACGATTTTAATCTGTGTAGTAAACTCGTTGAATATAATGGCGTGAATAAATCATATCCCCCAAAAGTATTGCATAATTTGTAAGCTTATATGTGTCACGACAGCATAGGAAAAGCCTGATTCGGATAGTATCATCAATCTCTGATGAGACACGATCGATTTTCGCCATTTAATATTATTTTTTATGGGGTAGGGCCAATATTTAGTTTGGTGGTTGGTACAGATAATATTTGGTCTGTAAAATTTGGTCTGTGCTACAAATAATATTTGCTGGAGATATAATAACAATCTAGGTTGAAGGGTTTTGCATGGAGACACCTGGGGCTATTTAAGTTTAAAAATTCTGGCCGGGGTCCACCAAACTGCCCACTTGTAAAAAATACATAGCTCTGAAACTTGGTGAATTATCGACGAATATCTTCCCTCATTGATAGCTCTGAATATTCACTATAAATTGTTAAATCCTCGTTTCCCTGGAGAAGAAAATGAAAAAGCAATAAATGCAGAGAGAATGTGTTCAATGTGGAACGAAATGGCCCACCAAATAGTCATATTAAAAAAATCTATAACTCTAAAGTAAGGGAATTATCAAGCCATTTTTCCATTCATTAAGAGCTCTCAATATTCGCTATAAATTGACAATATTTCATTTTCCTGAAGAAGGAAATAGAAAAGCACCGGATGCAGGAATCAAGCCTCTGCTGTGAGGCACAGTGGTCCAGCAAAGTGTTTAATTATCAAAAAATAATAACTCTGAAGCTAAGCGAATTGCCGGCCCACCTTTCCTTTTATTAATAGCTCTCAATATTCACTATCAACTCCCACATTTTCATTTTCCTGGAAAAGGAAATAAAATAGTGCCCGATGGAGGCTTTTTCAGAGAAACTACAGGGTGTTAATTTTAGTACGTGCGGATATTTCAAGGAATGAATCTCTGACGGATTCCAATACAAAAAATTCCTATTAAAATAACGTCGCAACGGCTCCGTTTAAGAGATACAGAGTGTTTAAATTTTAATTTCAATTTGGTTTCCTGTGAGTATTTTTGTACGCAAATGAGTCAATCGGATGAAATTTAATACTTGCGGAATTTTTATGATGCAAAACCCAAATGTTATCTTAGTTTCTTGATTACTGATAGAGGGCGTCGCTTACAGGGTTTCATCACATTTAAATTGGCTCCAACTTTTATGCCCCACACTGTAGGTCACTTTTGTATTAAGGGCATTATCGTACATTTAGTTTTATTCAAAAAAGTACTCTTGGGGAATATCTATTAAATTTCGCCCGATTGACTCATCAGTGTCCAAAAATATTCACAGGAAACCGAATTTAAATTAAAATTTAAACACTCTGTATCTCTTAAACGGAGCCGATGCGAACGTACGTTAATAGAAACTTTTTGTAGTGGAATCGGTTAGAGATTCATCCCTTGAAATATCTGCACGTACTTAATTAACACCCTGTGTATGGAAGCTACCATGTGCGAACAATTCTCAATTGTTAGGATTGAATTATTTTCTGATACACCATACAGAATGGCACCTTAAATATGTTGCTTTAACTAAGTTATCCTTCAATTCCCTCATCGTTTGTGCTTTTTTTTTCAGTTTTTCCATTGTTCCCCTGCATTTGTAAAGCTTTTCTTTATTTGTAAACTTGAATTCGAGGTAGCAAAAAATCCATTTAGCCGTGCTACAGTAACACGTTTAACGTGGTAACCCATAAACACAACTGTTCGCACTTTTAATGGAACTCAATTTACCACTGCTTTAACTCTATACGTTTTAAGGACGTTTTAAGTACGTGGAAGGTGAGTTTTACAGGTACTTTTCAGAGCATAAGCCGCAAACTTTCCATGCTAATAAGGCAAAGTTAATTGTCTGTTTGCGTATGTATATTAGATTTGGGCTGTGTTAGCTATGTAGGAAATTTTGATGGAAACATAATCAAGGGCAAAGCGAGCGCGAAACCGACAAATATATCAAAGGAGGGCATGTGAGACTTCAAGAAAAAGGAGGGTCTAAATATAGAAAAATAATTTTTTTCGATATTTTTAGGTGCAGGTTTTTCGGGGTTTCCAGCTGGCGTCCCCTTAATAATTAGACCCCTTACGAAGTTTTTGAGGAGGTGGAATAAAAACTCTACGACAAATAAATTCTTAGTTTGGTATTCTATAGGGAGTTCTAGCATCGTATGGGGAGTTTCGGCAACGCATGGAGAATTTTCGCATTGTAGAGCGTTTCCTAGAAGCCACCTTTGAACAAGATCAAAGAGCTTTTCTAAACGAAATAATTTTCTGAATCGAGATTAGACGGCAACTCTATCGCTGGTAATTAACGATGAGAGTGTCATTATCATCGAGAATCGCCGCAATAATTAGATCACCCTTTGGAAAGATTTACGTTTTAGGGTCACTGGGCTGAATCTAGTGGCCGTCCCAGGGGCAAATAATGGCTTGTGAAAAACCCCAGTTCCCCCTCGTGCAAAATAAATAGTCCCCGTCTAAATTGCGCCTCTATCAGATAAATTGGCATCAGAAAGGACACCAGATCCTTTGTACTAAATTTGATTGTCGCGTGGACCTCCTGGGGATGCTCTATGACTTTATTGCAATTTATTCCTTCTCTTTATATGTTAAATCAGATTTTCTTGCTTTGCAATGGTAATTGAGGATCGTGGTGCAAAAAGGAGATGAGTGAGCTTTTAAAATTTTTCAGGAGAAACAAGAAGAGTTGTATATGTATTTTTTTAGTTTTTTGCGTAGAGTACATCTTGTGTTTGCGCAACAGTGAAAGTTCTGTTACTTTATCGTAAAAACTCGGAAATTAAAAAAAAATTCTAGTTGGTGCAAGAACTGGTTGGGCCAGTTTAGAACTTTCACGACTCAAGTTTCAAACTTTCAAAGGAAGAATATTGCAATACACAAAAACACGATGCGATGTGAGACAATCAGTCAGAGCAGTTTTCCTCTTCATCGGGTGGAACGTCTGAAGTTTGCAAAACACCAAAGTCACTTTTTAAAGTGTCATAAAATGACATGTCGGCTTTTGATACATGACAACTTATCCCGTTGTTGCAGCAAATTTGTGAAAGGAATGAGTCAAATGTGCTCATGATCCCATTGTTTACTGAATATTCGTCTCATTTGTTTACCAACCAGTGGTTTACTATTTGGAGCAAACCGTGGAACTCACGTCTCATTTTTCGCAAAATGGTGACTTGCCCCCTTGTTTCGCCAATCTGCCCAATTACTATTAGGGGAAAAACTCGAGTGCAGAAGCAGGACTATCGAGCCTTTCAATATTCCTCCTATTGCATAATAATACACGGGAGAAACAAAGAGGTGTTGATAATATGGATTATCTAGTTTTCATTACGAAGGTATTGCAAACAGTCGCTTATTTACCAACCGAAACGCTTGTTAAGAGATAAATGTGGCAACTTCCGTTATTTACCTTCGGAGTTACATGATGAAACAAAGTGATACATTTTAACCTGGTGGAGAGTTGTTTGTTCCCTTTGCCGATGACAGGAAAAAGCTCAATTTATCTGGCATTTCCAAATAAAACAAGGAGGAATTTTTTAAATTATTGTTTACGTGAATTGTCTCAGAAGTACACGACCTAACATGTTAACAAACGAAAAAGTATCAAATTATTTCGCAACATAGTCTCGGTTACGATTGACGCACTTTTCTCAGCGATGTTCTAAGGGTTCCTTGCACCTTGTTTATAATAAGAAACTTCGAACGTTTGAAAATAGGCATCAACCTCGGACTTCACTTCTTCATCATCGGCAGATCTATTTTCATCGAGAATTTTTTTTTCAAGTTTCGAAATAGAAAATAATCTGAGAGGGCTAAATGCTGCGAATAGGGTGGACGAGGAAAAATTCCCAAACCAAGTTGATTGATTTTGGCCATTACAGTGACGGAAGTGTGGATTGATGTATTGTCTTAATGACACAAGGCTTTCTTTTTTCGCCCAATTCGATCGCTTTTTCCTAATTTCCTCGCTCAAACGCTGCCATAAATTCGTATAATGTTTTCCGCTTGTTGTTTTTCCTTTGGGAAAATGGTCAATAAAAATTACCCCATGTGCGTCTCAAAAAATTTTCCTCCAAATGGAACGATTTTTGCTTTCTTTGGAGCTGACACTCTTCTTCGAGTCCAACGTTTTCGCTACTTCTTAGGTGTGAAATGATGGATCAATGTTTCATCCATTGCTACGGATCGGCGCAACGACTCGGTTTTAATGCCGCAAAACTTTGCCAAACACTCTCTTGAAGCATCCTCACGGCGGTGGTTTTGTTTAGTTGTGATTAATTACGGCACCTATTTTACGCACAGCTCTCTCTTATTCAATTGTTCGGTTAAAATGCGACGTACGGTACATTTTGAAACGTCTATCATGTCTGCTAACTCGCGCAATTTCAGCCGACAGTCTTCCACTACAGTTTTGTGGATTTGCACCACAATTTCTGGAGTGGTCAGATCTGGAGTGTCACTCGGTCGACCACTGCGGCATTCGTCTTGGCAGCTTTCACTACCGCGTTTAAACTCTGCCACGCAATATTTTACTGTTGTTGAAGAAGGGCCAAATTCCGCCAGAGTAGAGTCTGACTCCGTTTCGATGTTGGATGGACTAACACCTTTCAAATGAAAATACCGAATCAGGCATCGATAACCAATTTTTTTTTATTGTAAGATCACAAAATCTCTAAAATCGTTCGTTTTTAAGTCGAATTTTTTTTAATACAGGCAAATTTTCGTCAAAAAAAAACGCCATCTATGTATCATGTCGGATACTTTTGAAACTATCCTCATATGTGTCGATGGAGAATTGCACGTAATTTCGCAGTCAAGGACTGCGGGATGAGTGAACTGGTAACTTTATCCGGAAAATTGCTTTCATGCAAATCAAGAAACTGGATAGGATGACTTCCATGGATATGATTCACTTGGAAATTAAGTTGCCAGGACTTTCCACGATTTCTCAGTCCCCGAGGGTAGGCTGCGAGAGGGTCGACTAAACGATGTTTAAGATTTTTCGAAATTCAATTTTCTGATTAAAATTCCAATTAGATGAACTATAGTTTTATATCTAACAGAGTTATTAAGTGTGCTTTCACTCATTGATAGCTCTTAGTGTTAACTATAAACAGACAAATTTTTATTTTCATAGGAAATAAAATAGAAACGTACCGCATACGGAAAGCAATTATCTTATGGGGGAGAGAGTGGGCCACCAAAGTGTCGGATTTTCAAAAAACTTTTACTCTGAAACTTAATAAATTACTGATCCACTTCTTTATTAGTTGACAGCTTTGAATACTCACTACATATAAAAAATTTTTAATTTTGCTAGAAAAAAAAATAAAAAAGCTTCGCATGAAAAATTAAGTCACACTGGCCTGCCAAATGAGCTGATCTTTATAAATTATAACTCTGCAACTAAGTAAGCTATTGACTCATTTTATCCATAATGATACAATGAATTACGAATCGAAAATAATATCAAGGCAGTAACCGTCTTCCACATAATGGAAAACTTCTCTCGTTAGGAGCTATTTGGTTGATGAAAAACAATTCAATAATATCCTTAATAGGCTTTGTAGCAAGAACATAATTGTCCCTGAAAGACGTCTCTTGACGAAGTCTCCAGACGAACTCTCCTGGCAACGTGCCAGATAATGGATTTATCGTTTTCCAGGCAATTTAGGCTTTCCCAGCATTGTCAACTTAGCAATGCAGCCGGTATTTTTAGATCCACATTTTGTCACCAGGTTTTAGAATAATCAATCGAAGAAAATTTGTATTTGGTTCAGAAAATTGGGAAACTTTCAGGAGAAACTTGTCAAGAATTCATGATTCTCAATAACTTCGAATGGCTTACCCCTAAATAACTTCTGAGACATCCGAGTAATAGCTGCTATAAGTAACCTGGATTGAACTGAAATAGCCCGGATGTTTGACAGCGATTTTTGGAAATTATCTTTTAATTTTGAGTTTAAAGCTGTTCAATCCGTGACTAACCTTACAAAAGTTTAAGTATTCCAAAGTAACCTGAAGACTGGAAGAGAATTTGAACTTTATAGTTTTATTCGCTATAGCGGAATTTTAAGTAATTTAGAAATAGTTTTGAAAATCTCGAAAAACCCTGAAATTTAAAAGGGAAAAATGGAAATTCTTAGAAATCTTGGAAGAGAAATTTTTGAACTATCTCCTGGTGCAGGGTTAAAAAGTTTTGGAATCCCTGAATGACGTCGAAATAGTTGAAGTTACAAGAAATTTTGGGATTTATCAGGCAGCTCAAAATAAAGAAAACATGATTTTCTGAGCAATTAATTTTTTAATTAAAACTCAATTAATACGAAGCACTTTAAGGTCCAATTTTGGAATTTCCAAAAACCTGTTTGGTGTAGCCAAAACTAACTTGATAATTAATAATGAATTTTGGAAATTTACGTAGGCCAACGATCAAGTTTTAAAAAGTACTTAGATTTTGGGTGGAATTTCAGGTGCTGCAGCCCTTAATTTTTTGAGATTAAAATGGCATATGCCTTAGACGATTCATCTGCGCACTTTTGTGATTTCGGTGACGAAAGGTTCTGTAAACACAGGACTTCTGCGTTATTTTCTCGTGCTTAAATACCACTTCCAAGCATTACTTCCAATGTTTTTGAAGCAAAATTTCGCCACCCTTAGGTTTAAAAATAATCAATGGAAAATAAGTTTGTCCCTCGAAGGAAAAATTGCCAATCTTCCATTAGCTTTTTTCCTGGCGTAACTCGTCGGGCACGTGAATGAAATTGGATGTGACCTGGAACTAACTTGGGAAACCGATTATGGAAGCACTTAGGGCTCGATCAACAGTTGAGTCATCAACGGAACATGATGATACATCGGAAATTTTACCAATTAAGGCCGTAGAGAAATTTTCCTGAGATGAACTGTGCGGTTGTGAAGGAGGAATAATCACAGTCGAGTGTTTTTAACCTGAATTAACCTGTTGAGCTCCGGATCCAGCTCCATTCACGCCAAAGATTTATCATCATTCCAGGGGCTCTATTACGCGACGATTCTGAATTATCTCATTTTCAGACATAATCACGGCTAATTTGTTTGACTAGACAGCTGCCACATAAGTTCTTCTTTGACCTATAAGTGGGACTGAGCGACGTGGGTTCCCGGCAGAAAAACCAATCAATCTTAATCGCATTGAGGGCGGACCATCGCGAAGTTTTTCCTCATTAGAATTTCCCTCTAATTATCAAAGTGCCAATAAAATTCCAGTGAACGTCGATGGCAAATAGCCGGCAGGGCAAACAAACTGGTTTGATAGAGTATCATTTAAGTAAATAGACGTCTATTATTGTAATTGAATTTATTGGTAAACACCGTTACAGATAATGAATTAGAGTGAGAGACACAACGGCGTTAAACTTTAATTTTCATATTTTTCTCATCTTAGGGTCAGTCTTTCCGATTCCCAATTAACGACGAATTAATTCGCCTGCCAGACGCACTGCCAGGTAATCTCGCCTGATCAGGCCTAACAATTAAATTTTCTAAAACTCATTTATATATTTCCAGGCGTATTTGCTCAATTTGCTTCGCGTTTAATATGTTTTAACTGGCAGTTTAATCGTCAGCCGTTATATTAAGGATGAAAAATTATCGTTCCATATCATTTTCGGATCCGGTATTATAACGGAGATTGCAGACACCTGCAAGTAATTATGGCAGATGAAAACGCGCCTGGATAACGACGGAACTATGGACTAAATCCTGATTTAATGTTCGTCCTTAGGGGTAGTGATCAATAAGGCTGTAAGAAACGTGAGATGGTCCAAATAATCATAAGCTTTGAGGCAAAGCCGGCTTTAATTTCTCGGCAGCGCGACCTACTTAAACTCGCCTATGAATAATCCAGATGTCAATCTAAACGCAATCCGAGCAAAGAGACCAATTTTAAGCGAATCCATTTGGAGATTTATGGCAGCGCTGAGCATTCGGGGAGAGTTTCTAATAGCAGAGCTACAAAAAAATCTATTTTTAATAACAACTATAAATTAAAAGTCTCCCAACGAGCCCTGCGTAGCTGCGAATGGCCTTTTATGGATTTATAAATTCCTCTCCATGGCGTTTCCGTCTCAATGAGCTGGCAAAGACGAATGGAAAGTGTGTTGACGACTACAGAATCGGTTGGGACAGTTCGTTCCTGAGGTGCTTTTTATCGCATTAAAAAGGTCTGGAAATTTTGTAGAAATAATTTTCCGTGAAAAAGTAAATAAATGTTGTTGATAAACAAGCGCATCAGGAGCAATCTGAGCTTCGAGAATATGTTGTGCTTAATTTTGGAAAGTTACAGTGACTTTCGGAGATATGAAAAAAAAACAGAGATTCTGGAAAAACATTTTTTCGTCATCTTACCAGGTCTGTAGGTATGAAACCGGAATCTTTTAACAAAAAGTATAACTTAGCTGCGCAATAATTATAAAAAATATTTTATTCGAAATATTTCCCATCGTTACATATACAGTGGCACAAAAAAGTCTCCGTACGGTTAGTTATCACACAAACTTATGGAGTTTTAGAGGCAACACAAATAGTTTATCAACAAAATATATAACAATCTACAACAAGGAACATTCCTTAGTCCATTAACAATGATAATCAAGAAGTTAGTCAAAGAAATTCCAATTTTAGACGAACTTTTCTTAATATTGGACATATTCTTGAACAAAAAAGTCTCCGTACGATTCAAAGATGTACGCAATAAACTTTTTTGTTGCTAAGGAACGCCGATAAATAAAAATTCCTATGTAGTTAGCTTCGCAATAATATGTATCAGTTACTAAAAACATCTCAAAGAGTACATCATGAATTCAAAAAATCGTGAAATTGATGCCGATTTGAGGCAGTTAATCATTAAATTGTATTGTGAGGGCCATTCAATGGCTAAAGTAGCAAACATGGTAAGGAGATCTAAGTCAACGGTACAATATACAATTGAGCGCTATGGAAAACATGGTATGGTAAAAACAAGACCAAGAACTGGACGCCCAAAGACTCTGAAAGCGCAAGAGGAACGATATATTGTGCGTCACATTAAGAAAAATCCAAAAGTAACCGCCACGCAAATCAATAAAAATTAAAAAAAAGACTTAAACCTAAATTGTAGTGACGAAACGGTTCGAAATGTTCTAAGATGCAACGGTTATAAAGCCAGATCCATCCGCAAAAAGCCCTTTATTTCGAAAGCGAACAGGCTAAAACGGTTGAAATATACTAAAGAGCATTTAAATAAGGACCAGGACTTCTGGAACAACATAATTTTTAGCGACGAGAGCAAATTTAACATTCATGGATTGAATGGCAAAGGAAAAGTGTGGAGAAAACCGAATACTGAGTTTGAAATTAAAAATTTATCTGCAACGGTCAAACATGGAGGCGGAAGCGTTATGGTTTGGGGTTGCATGTCGGCAGCAGGAATAGGCAATCTGTGTTTTGTTGACGAAATAATGGACAGTAAAGCGTATGTGAACATTTTAAAAACAAATCTTAAAGCTAGTGCGGAAAAGTTGGGCCTTAGTAGATCTTTTATTTTTATGCAAGACAATGATCCAAAACATACCTCGCGTCTAGCAAAAGAATGGCAGTTATATAACGTTAAGAGTATTCTAAATCACCCACCCTAATCGCCTGATCTAAATCCGATTGAGCATCTGTGGGAACACTTGGAGCAAAAAATAAGATCATATACAATTACTAATAAAAATGACTTAAAAGAAGCATTATTAAAAGAATGGTCCAAAATACCGCCTAATGTAACATCAAATTTAGTTAATTCTATGAATCGACGATTACATGCAGTGTTAAAGTCTAAAGGAAACCCCACAAAATATTAAACATTTATTGTTCCAATAATTCAATTAAATTTAGTTAATATTAGTTTAGTCATATGAAATCGTACGGAGACTTTTTTGTGCAAGAATATGTCCAATATTAAGAAAAGTTCGTCTAAAATTGGAATTTCTTTGACTAACTTCTTGATTATCATTGTTAATGGACTAAGGAATGTTCCTTGTTGTAGATTGTTATATATTTTGTTGATAAACTATTTGTGTTGCCTCTAAAACTCCATAAGTTTGTGTGATAACTAACCGTACGGAGACTTTTTTGTGCCACTGTACATTTTTCCCATCTCTCTGGCAATTTGTGGATGCCACGCCAAAAGAACTGTCGTTCTTTTGAGGCAAACCGTTCATCGAGCCATTTTTGAACTGTTTCGTAAGAGGTGAAGTGCTGTTCTGCAAGAGCGTGTCCCATCGATGCGAATAAGTGATAGTCGGATGGTGCGAAGTCGGGTGAATAAGCCGCATGCGAGAGTACTACCCAATCGGTTCCTTCACCAGTTTTGCAGAGTGTGATGGTGCATTATCATGAAGCAATATCACCTTGTGTTGCCGTCCTTGATATCCTTGTCGTCTTTCACGCAAAGCTGGATGCAAGTCCATCATTTGTTGTCGGTAACGTTCAGTATTAACTGTTTCTCCAGGTTTTAGCAGCTCATAATAAATTACACCTTTTTGATCCCACCAAACACAGAGCATTGTTTTCCGTCCATATCGATTTGGTCTTGCTGACGATGCTGATGGTTCGCCTGGAGTCACCCATGATTTTTTACGTTTGGAATTCTCAAAATTGATCCATTTTTCGTCACCAGTCACAATTTGATGAGGAAATGACTTTCTGTTATACCTGGTAAGCGACAATCGGCAAGTGGTTTTTCGATTTTCTTGCTGTCTTTCATTGAGTTCATGTGGAACCCATTTTCCTATCTTCTGAATTTTTTCCATAGCTTTCAAACGAATGGAAATGGCTTCTCGTGTCACATTTAATTGGTTCGCTAATTGTCGTTGCGTTTGAGTATCGTCCTCATCTAACAAAGCTCGCAACTCGCCGTCTTCAAACTTTTTCGGTGGTTTTCCACGCTCTTCGTTATTGACGTCATAATTGCCACTTTTGAATTTTTTAAACCACTCACAGCACTGTGATTTTCCAAGGGCATGTTCACCGTAAGCTTCAACAAGCATGCGATGTGAATCTGCAGACGTTTTTTTCAAGTGGTAACAGAAAATCAATGCTGTCGGCAAATCGTAATTTGTAGGCACAGAATTCGATATACTCAAAGCTATTGCAAGCTGTACTGCAGTATTGAACCTGTATTGTTATGATTTGAAAATCATTCTCAGATGTAAATAAGAGATATGGTACCCTAATAACACGATAAGGTAGTACCTATATTGACCCCTGGGGATATTTGGAGGCACATTCCGGTTTCATATTTACAGACCTGGTATTTAACGAAGTAATTCGATTTGACTAACACCTTATCATTGCATTTCCTTTTTTACAATGTGACGACGTCATGTTGGAAATCCGACTTTTCGATTTTTGACAACCGTTATTAACTTTGTTTTTCCTTCTGAATCCCATCTTGAATTTTTGCATTTTTTAATGCAGACTTTTTTCCCATTAAAAGTAATGGCATAAAGCGTGATGAACCATTAAGTATATGACTGCTCTTTACGGTGGGTAAAATATTTCAGACATTTTAGCTCCTGTACAGGGTTGCCTATGTATCTACAGGGCGTCAAATTAAAAACCTCCGGCCCTTATTATCTCGAAACGGGATAGATTTTTTTTAAGCGCCGAAACACGTCGATTTTCTTATCGAGGAAACAATTTTACATAGAATTCTTTGCGCCTCTTTTAACCCCCTGCTTCTCAGAGTCAATCTATCAAATATCTTAAATGGTTAAAGGGGTTAAATGATGCATAATTTTTCAGGGGTTTTGATTATCTACAATTTGATACCTCCTTTACTAAATTCGATTGTTGTGTTATAAAGTTGGGCGTCTTTGAAAATTCCAAATTCATTTTTCCCATAGTTAGTGTTTAGTGTGCTGATTCGAGTTGTTATATACCTTCTTATTCTTAAACCAAGCATCTGTCATATGTCTTCTTATCCCGGACAACATGCATCTTTTCCAATAATATGAGGTCATCATAGGAATAATTTAAAGCAGTTGGACTATCACCAGACTGCCCTTTCATCTGTACGTGAACAATTAACTGTGACCAAAGTCTCAAGTCCCCGGGTGTCTGCCCTTAGCAGTGTAATTTAGATAAGTTGTCCTATACATATACAGGGTGTATCAGAATTATGGTGAAAAATCGATAGAGGTAACAGATTAAATAAAAAAAATAAATATAGTTTACTTAATAAAAGGTCGTCTTAAGACCCGTCATTTCTGATATACAGGGTATTAAAATTCTACCATTTTTTCTTTTTTTTAGTTTATTTTAAAACTACTGGGACTGTTGAAATGAAAATTGGTGTATCTTTGTTTCGTAATCCGATAATGGGCATAATTAAAATTTTGTACATAATAGAGGGCGCTAGTTATACATGTATCATTACATTTTTTGGTCCAAAATTTTTTTAAATTTAGATTTATCGGTAAGAGAGTTCAAGAATATTAAAGAACTGTCAATTCTGCATAAAAAAGCTACTCTTAGAAAAAAACTCTAAAGTGAACGGTTGTCCAGAAAAATGACAATTTTTGTCATATCGACTTTAATTAACCATTGTGCATTAGAAACTACTTTAAAATGGAGTATACTTTTCCGGAGTTGACTGATATGGTGCTTATTTATGGTGAAACTCAAGGTAACGCACGAGAAGCCAAAAGAATTTATAAAGGAAGATTTCCTACTCGACGATACCCTACTAGGGCAAAATTTCCAGCAATTGTTAGGCTCGATGCTGATGCACCAAGACGGGTTCGTTCTCGACAAGTAGAAGGGGACATCCTCCAAAGAATTGAAAATCAACCATCCACGAGTACTTGGGCAATTGCTAATGAATTGGGAGTTTCAAATTCGACAGTTTGGAGAACTTTAAACGATAGAGATGATAAGAGATCATCTTAATGAGGTTTATGTAAGTTGCTGGATAGGTAGGTTTGGTCCAGTGGCATGGCCTCCTCGTTCCCCTGATTTGACCCCCCCGGATTTTTTTCTTTGGGGTCATGTGAAGGGTTTAGTGTACACGAAACCAGTAATAAATGTTGAAGAATTAAGTGAAAGAATTTTCAATGCTTTTGATGTGATTCAGAATACTCTAGGAATTTTCCAAAGGGTATAACAAAGCTTGTTACGACGTTGGTATTTATGTATTGACCAACGCGGTCATCACTTTGAACATTTATTGTAATATTAGGGTTTATTTCATTGTAGTATCAAAAGGAATGATAGAAAAATCTCAGATTTTTTTTTGTAAAGACGATTAAAGTCGATATGACAATAATTGTCATTTTTCTGCACAACCGTTCACTTTAGAGTATTTTACTAAAAGTAGCTTTTTTATGCAGAATTGACAGTTCTTTAATATTCTTGAACTCTCTTACCGATAAATCTAAATTTAAAGAAGTTTTGGATGAAAATATGTAATGGTACATGTATAACTAGCGCCCTCTATTATGTACAAAATTTTAATTATGCCCATTATCGGATTATGAAACAAAGATACACCAATTTTCATTTCAACAGTCCCAGTAGTTTTAAAATAAACTAAAAAAAAAGAAAAAATAGTAGAATTTTAATACCCTGTATCTCAGAAACGACGGATCTTAAGACGACCTTTTATTAAGCTAACTATATTTATTTTTCGATAATCTGTTACCTCTATCGATTTGTCACCATAATTCTGAAACACTCTGTATGAGTAGTTTTCAGTCCTGAAAATCTAACAATTCATTATTATTCTTCAGACAGAGTACATAATGCTAGAAGCTCTTAAAGTCCTTCGAACAAATAGTCCAGAGTAAAAGTATAGAACCTTAGTAATAAAATAGAGAGTGAGTTAACGAGTCTCCTCAATCCTGACAAATCTACATCGTGGTGTCGACAACGTATAAAATACCGGCTGGTGTCACAGCAGTGTTTTGCTAGCGTTGAAACTAAGAGTTTTTTATTCAAACATATTTTACAATTAGAAAATTGTTGTAATAAATCTCTTCTCTAATGTATTGACTTATCGTTTTTCGAGACGATCATCAAAAGGAAAGACACATTAATCACTGACGTAAATGTTTATCAATCTAATAAATCTCTTCGGTGCTCGAAAAGAAACATCTACGTCGGATATGAATTTTTTTATTATTTATTTTCGTTTGCAATGGATTGCCGTTTCAATGTATTTTGACATTATCTTGCACGCAAAATATTATTAAATTACTTGCGGTCGATGTCCCTAAGTATTCAAATCAGTGAAAACTCATTACTACGATTTGTGTCTTATTATGAGAAATTGAAAAAATGGTGCACACAGTTCAGCAAAGAATTTTCGAAATTATTTTTGTTCATGGGAAGCAAGCGAGATGCGCAAGAAGAGCAGCGGAAGTTTTTAATACTGAAAATTCGAATTCAAATGTGAGTCGCAGATACGTTTTAGAATTAATAAAAAAAATTAGTGAAACGAGTTCTATTGCAATCAAAAACAGGCTGTTCTGCTAGTTCTAAAAGAAGCTGTTCAAGTAGAAATTCTGGGAACCTTCGTTCCAGAACCCAGTAACTCAAAGCGTACGATCGCAAGCCAAACTAGAACATGTCACATGGAACTATAAGAAAAGCGTAGAAATTAACTCAATTTCTTCCCTCCAAAATGCACATTCTACAGGAATTTGTGACGACGAGTTTGGTCGAAAAATGGTGTTTTACGAAACTATACCCAACTCAACTAATAATAATCAATTTTTCTAACAAACCTTCGCTTAAGTGATGAGTGCATCTCTATTCTTAATGATAGAGTCCGTAAATGGGTCTGCCGATACTCGAGTGACAAAACTCCTAATTTTTTTAGAAATGGTGCTACACAGTGGTCAGAATAAAACAAAGGTTCGGGCTGGTATTCTCGTAAATACCATTATGGAACCTTTGTTTATTGGGAAAAACGTAAACGAAGAGCTGTGCTTAAATTTACTTGAAAAAATAATTGATTCTTCAGTAACAACTTATTTGGAAGAACAAACTGGTGGCAACATTTTGCAAGTGAACCAAACATAGTCCCAGCAAGATGGAGCTACACCGCATTATTTTCGCTTAGTGCGAGAAGGGTTGTATGGCCGATATTTCGATAAATGGATTGGTAGCAGGAGACCGCTAGAACGGCCTGCCAGATCACCAAACTTAACGCCGTTAGATTCTTGTTTATGGGAGCATATAAAACCGGTTGTTTATACAACCCCGTCTGATAATAATGGCAATTTGAAAAGACAAATCGCAGAGACAAGCACATCTAGTCCAGAAGCGATATTTGAAAATATCAAGGAAAAGTTGCAAAATAGCTTTTGTTATTGTTTGGATGTTAACGGACAACATTTCGAACATCTAATGAACTAAAAGTGTTCAAAGTAGGAATTTCCATTTGGCGCCCATTTTTTTAACTAGTAATAAAAATACTTTTTATTTTATAATTTAAAACGATTATACGGAATTTTATTACAATGACTTCCTAATCGTAAAGCATGTTTGAATAAAAGTCTTAGTTTCAACAGTATCAAAATACCTAGAATAAAAATGAATTTAGAACAATCAAATACTAACTTGATAAGGCTACAGTCAAATGTAACAATCGAAGTACCAAAATTTAAGAAATTA
Organism: Euwallacea fornicatus; assembly: GCF_040115645.1. Lineage (NCBI taxonomy): Eukaryota > Metazoa > Arthropoda > Insecta > Coleoptera > Curculionidae > Euwallacea > Euwallacea fornicatus. The sequence continues at coordinate 3,302,742 of NC_089558.1, forward strand.
AAAGCTCTTTAAAATGATGTATCACTTCACTCCCTTTATCATTTAACATATTTGGGAGGATAATTCTGGAGGACAGAGGATTGAAAGAGGCGCAGAGAACCTACATAAAAATTGTCCACCTCGATAACGAAGTCGACGTGTTTCGGCGATTTTTTAAATATCTATCCCGTTTCTAGATAATAGGGGTAAGAAATTTTAAAATTGACACCCTGTATGTAGAAATAACTGGCCTGGGGTTAGAAATGAATTAAAGTGACGATTGATACCATGGAATTATCTGATTCAAAAATTTGTTTTCTTAAATAACCACTTAACTACCTCGAACAGATTTGGCTTCATGGATGGAGCCCTTTCAAATCGGGTTTGCTAATTATATGAAATAGCATACAATCCATTCCCCTTTCAACATATAAGGCCCTTTTAAAATACCATTAGATCAACGATTCTAATGAATCATTTGAAGCTTACTTAGACCCTACAGGCATTTACTACACCTGTTAAGCGAATTTACGGATTAGGAAAAGTGAAAAAGAAAAAGATAAATTATTTTGTAACGTTCCTAAATTCTTTATGGTTTTAACGCAAAAATTGACGGCAATTAAATCCAGTAAAAAACGTTAAAACTAGTCTCAGAAGGGCTTCTTGAGGAGTACATTCTCACAGCCGGCGGTGACCCTCCGGTTCTGCTGTCTGTTGCTGAGATTTGTTATTCTTTCATAGAGGCACCGCTCATTAAAAATGTAATTTACCATTCTCAAGAATTATTTTAAGTTTGATATCTCAATTTCAAATACAATCATTTCTATTGTGCCAGTTTAAGAATTTTCGTTAATTAAAATTCCTTTCTTGAGTGCAAAAATATTAACGGAATTAGAACTCTTTAACCAATTGATCTCTAAAATTTACTTTCCCAAAATGCCTTTGCGATGCATTAAAACAAATTGACCAATTCCAACTGATTGGTGACTTCACCATCTTTTTAACCCAGTAAAATGCAAGTTGAATGCTCAGAACCGCTCAAAAAGCTCAAAAAAAAAAGTCTAACGTAGAATTGGTGAGGCGGACATTTCGACAGATGGCGCTAAGGGTTTCGTTCAGGTTTCCGTTGTTGACCTTGACCGTGGTTCGACAGAGGTGTCATTTATGTCAATTCAAAAACTTCAGTCGCCATTGTCAAGAAAAGTTTCGGTGGTAATTTAACTATTATTAAGTAATAGTTTTTCTTCGTGTAAAACAAACATTGTTTACGAAACACTAGTGTGCAATATTTCATGTTTCGTAAATAGCAAATACCCTGTAATGCCCCTATTAGGAGGATAAAATTATCCACAGAGTCTATATAACTAGCCTAGCAAATCAACTGCTTTGATGTGATGTACTTTGCAATTTGATGCGAATTTCCGATAATTTTAGGTCTCGAATGGATTCTATGACCTCCTATTTTGAACATTTTCCTCTATTAACATGTACACGAATCTGAACTGCAGTGAATTAAAGCCAACGTATCGCCTCAGTTTAAATGCTTCCCATTCGACGGTTTCGTATAAATTTTGAATTCAAATGGCTGGGCACAAAAGTCCGCAACCTAAAAGCTTGCTTTGAATATCTGAGCTCCGCTCATTAGTATTTATTATGCGGTAAACAAGCTGATGCTTGCAGCTGAAAGAAAATTATTAAATTCGCGGCAATTTCTGCAAGTTGCCGCACGTGGTGCCAACTTCGACTTGGGGAATGCCCGTCCAGAGTTGAAAGTTAGTTATAGCCGCTATTCTTTATTGTCCCTTTGCTTGAGTTTTTCGTTGGTCCAACAAAGGCAGCGTGACTATGCCTGACGTTGCCCCGGTAATTAAGAACCTGGAAACCCCACATTTCAGGGGTTTTCTTACTCGGAATTTTTTTGGGGCGCTAAATAACGGTATTCACAAGTTAGTATTACAAAAAGTTTTCTAATTCCTGCTGAGTAAAAGAACCGGGGATAATGCATTTTCACTTATATGTAAAAGATAAAGAGTGCCTTGGGTTCACCTAATGCTTAAAACTTGGGAGCTTTAAGCTCTCACATTAGAGCATGGTTTACGTTGCCCAAATTGAATTTCGTTTCAACACTGTTACATATTGTGTGGGAATAAGACGAAACTTCTTGTAGAGTAAAGAAATTCCCTCGGGCATTATCCGTAAAATAAATTGCCTCTGGAAAGTTTGGACCAACTGACGGAACTTCTTGGCGACCTTTCGCGAGCCACGTGCCTGTGGTTTAGCAGTCCTTTTACATGGAGATAAACACATTTTTCAAAACAACAACTCTTTCAAATAGTTGTTTCCACTGCGTTTACAGGAGTAAATATGATATTTTCCATCGTTTACATATATGGTCCTAAAAGCTGACGGTGGAAATAAAAATACCGGCCGCATCGACGTGTCCTGTTGGTTAATGCATTTTACCATCAACTCAGTTGTTATGAATTAAATACCCCTTCGTTCGAAAATATCAAATTTATGGATATTTGGAATTGCAAATCCCAAAAACTGTCTAGAATTGATTAATTTATTCTGGTTGAGTTACACCAATTTTAAATTCCATGCCTATTTTTAATTTACATTTTTGTTTTAAATTCACAACGCAAATTTATAGAGTTCGCAGGGTTTTGTGGTTGTTCTGCTCTTGGATGTCTTATGAATAAATGCCCGGTTAGATAAGCTGCTGTGACAAACACATCCAGACGTCCTCCAAGAAATACGACCAAACCAGCTCTGTAACATTTATTTTATTGTCCCTATTATGAAGACTGATTAAGGTAAAGACCACAGCAACACACATAATTTACAACCCCTAAAATAAACAAATCAGGATTTTGTCCTCATCCGGAAATAAATTCTTTGTCGTCAAGAGACAAGAGAGATATGAAGCCACGTTTTAGTGATACAAAGGGCTTCATTAAGCTAAAATATGATCTGAAATTAAAATAATCGCGGCATCTATTTTTTCGCCACTCTGTCAGTTAAATAATTTCAGTTTTTAGTCAGAAATTCTGCATAACAGAATAATGTATGCGGCAATTAACCGGCAAGTGAAGGCGTTTTCTTATATGGCAATTTGGATAAGAGAGTGGAAAGTAAATCAGGTCTCCCTGTGGGGTTATGAGATGTGTAATACAATAATAAAGGGAAGTTTTGATGATGATTATAGTGGCACAATAAGGAGAACTTTCGTTTTAGTTCTTAATTAATTTTTCAGCTCTTAATTAGTCATAGAAATTCCCCCCCCACCCCCCCCTAAATGTACCTGTTTCTTCAAATTAATCATGTGAATTCACTCAGATTGCGGCTAAACTTCCTGAAATAAATAATTTTACTACTGAACTCGAACAGACACGTGCAAAAATTGATTATGTAAAATTGAGTGGTTCTGTCTCGCATCCCCCCTTCTCTTTGTACAACGCGAGATCGCGTTGTTGTAAATCACAAATTTTGGCTATACAGGGTGTCCCGTGACACAAGATAGAAATAATGGCAGAAAAACAAATTGGAATTTGAACTTTGAACACGCCGAGTGCTTCCCAAGTTTCAGCATAAAATATGTGCACACCAAAGGTCACCAGCAGACAAGCAGTTTTTTCAGATTACGGATATCCCATTGTTAATGAATCTACCTGCATAAATAATAATTAATAAAGTGTCGAAAAGCAATATACATAAGTCAGAATCGTCTTAGTGTTGTAGGAAGTCGTTGCTCCTTGCCAGCGCTGCCTCTCCGTGCTTGGCTCGTAGTTCTGTGCCGTTATGAGGCATTTATGCCGACATTTAGCACTGCGAGCTCGTTGAATTTTAATCAACATAATAACGAAACACTCCCGTCACTTTCCTTTACAGAAACAACAATCCGAGAGTGGCCTTCAGGCACCATGTCATGATGATGCTTCCATTTCTTGTATAATGTATCTCTGCGTATTATATAGGAGATCTTCAAACTGTTGTAAATCTCCATTTGACAAGCAGCCGCATTATGCTACAAGACAAAATCCCACGTCAACAGGGACTAACTTTTCCTAGTTAAACTATCTATTACAGACATATCAGTTGAATGGAAAGTCAAAGTGTGATTAAAAGAGCACCGAAGTCACCTGCCTCAATTTAAAAAGCCCACCCGAAGCTTTGCAAATTCCTTCAGAGGAAATACTCACAAGCCCATTTCGGTAGATGGCGCTAGTGCACTGAATGGGTTCTTTACCATATTGGGTAACTCCTCAAAATCTCGGTAGAGGCGCAAGTTGAGGCGAATAAAAATTCTCATTCGCCGTTGTCAAGAAATATTTCTGTGACATTTTTATGTGTCTCTGAATTGGTTTTTTTTGCATATTGGTAAATTTTATGATTTAAAAAGGTAATTTCTTAGCATCCCTCGTTCTCGTAGACGTAAACATTTCTACGACACATCATTCCTTCGGTTTATTCCGACTCCACAAATACTCATTATCTAGTAATAACACTCCACAAATTCCTCAGGCAAACACAAATACAAGACTATTTTAATACAAATCCCCAACAAATAACAAACAGAAACTAAATGAAATTAGCTTGCACCCGCGTGACCTTAAAATTTATCTTCTATCCTTCGTTGATAGAAATATTTGCTTTTAATATCGCATATTTGCGTTTGGTTTTCGGTTTGCCTTATTATCGCAATACAGAAAAATCAATACATTTTCATCCGAAAAACCTCGTATTTTCAGACGTAGTTGAGCTGAATGTTGTACATCCATTGAAAAGTTCACATGCAGGCTTTTTGCGCGTCAATTGTTGTAGCCTGCAATGTTTGGTTTGGATTTCATATTCAACACACGCCATTTCCATGGCAATTAGCCAGGGTGATTAATTCAATACTAAAAATTTCGGCTTTAACGTTAAAGGATGCTTAAACAAACACATTATTTAACAAGGTCAATAAATGCTCCATTTTCACCTCATTTTTCCGTAAAACCATCAATTATTCAGCTCTCGTAGTGACATATAATTTTGCCCTTTTCGAGTCAGATGCGTCGAGTTTCTTTATCGTTTTAGCCTGGTTTTTACTACAATTACGCGAGCACTTTTGATTTGAATAAATAACGAAGCGGTATAGATCGTTGAATCTTAACAATGTTTTGTGTTAGTTTAAATTTAGAAGACCTTAAAACCACATTACTCTCTGAAGTTTAATTTAATTTAAACTTCGGTTCAATAAACACGCCCTTACCAATCCAATTCCCCGCTTAAAACCAAACCAATAATTTGAACATTCATTTTTTCTATTATTCAGTTGAGAAAGGTTAACCCTTTAAATGGATTTCATTAAAGCTCGTCTTAACCTCAAAGTTCAAGGTGAATTTAATGGAGATCTGGCCTCACTCATGAAATTAAAGCTGTTCCAGACGGAAAGTTGCGGTTTCCGACGTGTCAAGAGCCAATTTTCGAAGTAGAAAATAGTAAATCAATGCTTTCCCGCATCCAATTTGGGTGATTCTCTGCCTTATTGTGCTGCATTTAATACATTATATGTAGGTTCAAAGAATTATATACAGGGTGATACTAATATTTTATGTGCAGGGTAACATGCTTAGTAGACATATGTGAGTTGAACACCGAGTATTTTGATATTATTTATTATCACAAGGTTAATGAGGGTTGACGAGGTGAAATCATCATTCGTAAGTGGCAATTCTTCCATTTGCATATTTTCATATGAGAAAGTGCAAATTTTTAAGAACTCGTCAGGGATTAGGTCTTAAAGAGACGGACTCGAATTGCCGAATGGACGCACTAATGGAGAAATGTGGAGAAAAAACTGAATGATTTCTAAGTGAAGAGCTTGTCCTAAGTTGAGTCAAATTAAGGATGGAGGCAGATATGTCTAAACCAAAATGGGGATTCAAACGAAATTCTGAGCAGTTTTTGAGGGCTCCAGATATGAGTTAAAAAGTTTAAAGTAAATAAAATAAATAATAAAATCCATATGAAATGTGCGCATTTTTAGACTCAAAAACGTGGAAACACGCAAATATCAGCACGAGAAAAAATGTTATTTCAAAAATCAACCCATTTTGAAGCTCTACCCTTGCACCCTTTCCATTGCATTATGGATCACCCTGTATACTTGATGATTTCATTATTTAGCAAAATTCGAGTTTAAAATGGCTGTTTTTGAACAACAACTGAAAAAACGACAGACATGAAAATTAGGGCCTGTCTTCGTATGTTTTCGTTATTGCACCTGTTGAAATTCTTATGAATAGGTAGAGAAACTCTGGAACAAACACATTGCTCTTACAACTTTAAAGTGGAATTCTTCCAGGAGCATTTGTAATAGGAAACAAGTACTGTGTGCATAAGCTCCTGGGAAAACTGCTTGAAACTTCCAGATATGTGGGTAGTTTATTTACTTTATCCACTCGTTCCAAACTTCCATTGTAGACCTTTAAAATGCAACATTTGCCTATGAGTTCAATACAAAAACAGCAAATAGAGCCTTTAAAAACGCATAATATTGCAGCACAATCATTTTTGCATTATTGGTTCCACACACCCTATTCAAATCGAATCTCGTGTGCGACCTAGATTTTGTCACGGAAACATAGGTCTTTTGTCTAGATTTCTCCCTGGATTTTAAACTTACGTCTCATTTTCTTGGATCAGTAGTTTATGTGATTCGGGAACTAAGGCAATTTCTTCTTTGGGAAGAATATAGCCAGGAAAACACTGCTTCGTCATTATCTGAACTTATTCACCAATAGTACGATGGGGCAGCTCATTGATTTGGGAAGAGTTTTAGACCTCAGAAAAGAAAAGCCAAGTCCTCCAGCTCATGTATCACTGAACGAACCCGGAACTAACTCGGATTAAGTTAAAAAGATCACCCAAACAAAAATTGAACATACTCGCAAATAAGTCAAAAAGCTGTTAAAACTCGTTGAAGGAAAATAATGACAAGCGCGTTCCGGTAGATGGCGATAACACACTGGTTGTGATCTTTACTAAATTAGATAACTCCTCTGAACATCGGTGGAGGCGCAAGTGGAACGCAATGAGAACACTGATTCGCGATCACTAGGAAATATTTTTGTGATATTTGTACTTCACACACCTCACTCAAATCGAATCTCGTGTGCGACATAGATTCTGTCACAGAAAAAAATAAATCTTTTGTGTAGATTTCTTCCGGGATTTTAAATTTGCATATCATTTTCTTGGATCGGCAATTTATGTGATTCGGAAACTAAAGCAGTCTCGTTATTCGAGAGGGCTCTAGCCTAGAAGGCACAACTTCATCATCATCCGAACTTATTCCCCAACATTGTGATGAGGCGACTCATCAACTCGAAAAGAATTTCAAACCTCTGGAAAGGAAAATGAAAGGTTGTGGCCAATTTGCTACTCTAAATAATGTAAATGCAGACCTTTCCAGAGGTTGAATTTGATCAAAATGCAAATTTATGCCCAACTCTCCTGCTATTAACGAACTTCATGAATTCCTAGGAGGAATCTATGGTCTGACTTATGAATGTGTATAGGTCTGGGACATAGATAAGCCTCGTTATCGTAGTTTTCAAATCTGTGATGAATAGGGAAATTGACTCAATCAATTTAGTTGGAATAATCAGCGAGGATTTCTTGAGAGCTCTTACTTATCATAACTCGGTCATTAAGCGAGGAAGAGTATTTAAAGGAATATAAATTAGGAGTGCTTAGGGCTCCACTTCTAAAGTCAATATTCTTTTCAGGCAACTTGAGGAATGAAGAAATAACTACAATAGTTCTGTTTGATAGTGATGGAAATTCGATATTTTTCTTAGGAATTAGTCTTTCAGTTGTTGGCCCATTAATGAAAATCGGCAAGTTTGACGGCTGTCGGCGGGGAGGCAATGATCATGCAATCCTGAATCAAGCACATAAATAGAAGCAACAACAAGTTAAAGAGAGGTCTAAGCTGCTGCTTAAGTGCGGTGTCTTGATACCATAAATTCCTTATCTGGCAGCGAATTTATCAACTTATCTGAAACCTTGCAGTTTTAGGCAAACTGGCTCAGCACCGCCTAATATGCAATTAAGCTGCGGCCAGCTGCCTCATTAACCTAACCAAACCTACAGGCTAATCATTCTAAGCACGCCATTGCATCTTTCGGTTCGGAAAAAAAGGATTTCAGCACACTTTCTGACTGAATTGAACGGTCACATAATCCTTAATATTTATTGCCGTACAGCAAGATGCCATTCCTACACATGAAAACAAATGCGACGGATTTCTGTAGAGGCCGGGGGCCATTAAAGGAAATACACCCCTTGGCGCGGGTGGAAAGAGGAACTACGTCGGTGCAATTTCCTCCAGAGGCTGTTATTAACACTCTGCTTGGTAAGAAAATAAAACATGTTAAAACTCAGCACGCTAAATATCTCGAAAACTCGCACTTCAAAGACGGAAGTAGTTTCGCAGCTTGAATGCCAAGAACTCGGAGTTATTTCGTAGCGGGAAGGTCGCAGGAATACGTACTACCGGTTTTTGTCCGAGTTGGAAAGAAAGTCGAAAAAGACACGACATGAACCTTCTTTTATCAGTTTTCTCTTGGGGGTTGGTGGTCTGTTGGGTACAGCCGCATGTGGCGGATTATTTTCTCATAACGACTAGAGGAAATGGATTTTTTCCAGTTCTGTGCCATTTAAATGAAAAAATATTAAAGACCGGATACTTTCAGAATTTCCAAGAATATTCATTGCAGTCTGAAGGAAACAACGAAAGGTTTCTTTCCCTGAGCTTTCCAGACATAATTAATTTTTCCGATTTAATTAAAAACGTCTAATATCTATATAAATGGAAACGGGCGTTTTCATGGCCGAAGGGCATGTAAGTCCTGAGACGTTAATTAATGGCACAAAGTCTCTTCTCTGGCTTTGACAGGTTTGTAAAACTGGAATTAGAGAATGGATGGTCGAGATATAAAATGCAGAACTTGCATGTGTGATGCACACTCAAATTTTCTCAGTTAATGTGAATGCATCATCATTGTTCCCAACTCCGCCTTTGGAGTCGATTTAGTCATTTGACCAGACGAAACTTCCAATTTGAGCATTCCTATCGGATAACCGAAAGGAGTTTGTTGCCTTCAATTTTCCTCAAAAATAAACCGGTCTTGATCTCAATCCCGTTGAAGGAGTCCTCTCGTGCTGTAAAAATATTTGATTCTAAGGATGCATGAAAACGAGAAAATGTGTATGTCTAAAGGGCATTTGCTCCCCTTAAACTTAATTGGGTCTTAAAATTTCCTACATAAACGATATTACTGGCAGAATATGTTACTTAATGTTTCAGTGTCAGCAATATATTTTATATAGGAATGTCCCCTATAGCTTAATGACTTTAGAACACGTGCAAATGACCCTTAGTCGAGACAATCCACCTTGCCCAAACCAAGGGTCTCTTTGATGCCCTGTAAAGATAATTGGAAGATTGGCCCCATTATCAGTTAACAATGTTCTGATACATTCCACTAAGTCTTGCACAAATTGGTGTTAGTAATGCGAGCACTAAACAACCGGCAGGGACAAAAAGGAAAACTGCACTAGTGCAATTTCCTTCATAGGCTTTTATTAATACCCTGCTTGTAAAGACAATAAACAATGTTAAGTCCCTTCAGGCTAAATATCTCGAAAACTCGCACTTCAAAGACGGGCATAGTTTTGCAACTTGAATGACAGGTGCAAGGAAGTATTTCAGAGCAGGAATACCGCAGTGATAGAGGTTTTTGTCCAATTTTCAAAAAAAGTCCAAGAGGATGAAACGCGAAGCTTCTTTTACGCGTTACCGCTCTCCGGTGGATGGTGTGCTTGACATAGTCGCATACGAGGAATTCTTGTCTGACCGCCACTTGAGGAAATCGTTTATTTTTTTTCAGTTCTTTGCCACTTAAATAAATTAAAGGCAAAAATTTTCCAGAATTTCCGCAATCATTCATGGTAATTTTCAAGAAACAACCAAGAGGATTCGTTTCCTGAATTATCCCGACATAATTAATTTTCCGAGGATAGTCACAAAAGTACCCAACGTAACATTTAAAGAAAAAAAATTGAAAAATATTACATTATTTATCAATATGGTCTCCTTTGAGATTGACTCACTTTTCCCAGCAATGTTCTATGCCTTCCATATCCTGTTTATGGTTAGAAGTTATACAGTTCTAATGTTTCGTAATAGTGTCCAGCCTCGGACTCTGCCTCTTCAGTATTGGCTTTTTGCACTGAAACATTTTTTTTTTGTTTGTTTTGAAACAAAAAATAATCTGACAGGGCTAAATCTGGCGAATAGGCTGGTTAAGGAACAAGTTCGAAACCAAATTGATTGATTTTGACCATCGCTATGACGGGAGTGTAAAATGGTGCGTCATAAGACTTTCTGTTTCTCAAAATGCAGACGCTTTTTCCTAATTTCTTCGCTGAAACGCTGCAATAAATTTGTATGATATTCTCCGTTTATTTTTTTCCTTTAGGGAGATATCCTTACCGAAACGAAAACCAGATCAGCTTCCGTGTTCTTTAGACCCGTTTCTCCCCTTTGAGTTTATCATTTCAACTGTTAGTTTATCTGTGGAGTAAAATTATGGGCCCATATTTTATCCATAGTTATGAATCAAGGCAAAAAATCGGCTACATTTCTGTTAAACTTTCCCGACACTCCATTGAAACATCCTCATCGCGCTGCTGTTGATCAATTGTGCGTAATCGCGGCATCCATCTTAAGCACAGTTTTGTGACATCGAATTTTTCGGTCAATATGCGATGTCCAGTATTTTTTGTAATGCGTATCATGCGTGTGAATTCGCGCGATTTTAGCCCACAATCTTCTGGTACAGTTTTGCGGATTTTCACCACAATTTCTGGAGTGGTCAGGTCTGGAGGGCCGCTGAGTCGACCACTACGAAGTTTATCTCGGCAGCTCGCATGACCATGTTTTAACTCTACCACTCAATCTTTTATAGTTGTTATTAAAGAGGGTCCAGATTTCCCCAGAGTAAAATTTGACTCCACTTGAATGTTGGATGGACTAAGAATTTTCACATAAAAATATTGGATCACGCATCGATGACCAATTTTTTCCATGTTTACAAAAATGGCTCTGAACTAAACGCAACTCAAGGTATGATCCCCAAACTTCAGAAATAAGCTTTTTAAGGTTAATTCTTTGAAAGAAAGGCAAAATTTTAACAAAAATCGCTATCTACATGTAAGATTAGATGCTTCTGAAACACCCCTCGTAACATTACGACGAGAGCAAATGTACTTTTTATGAGAAATATCAAAGTCCCCATAGCTTGATGGTTTTAGAATGCACCAAAATTGCCCTTAATCGAATCAATCCACCACGCCCAAACTATTGCAAATGTTTCTTTTATGGCAGTTTAGAGATTTACCCTATTATCAGGTAACAATGTTTTAATAAATTCCACTACATTTTACACAAATTGGCGTCAGTAATATGAGCATTAACATTAATTGGACTATTCGCTAGTCAGTGCAGATCGACTGGTAATGGGAAATAGTGCCAAATGAGACCGGGAAAATTCGTGTTTATAGACCTTCTCTGGACTACTCTTGTTTATACTAAATATTTAATCAATAAGAGAGAATAGGCGGTCAAATTGCTTGCTGGAGTGACAAGATACAGTTGAGAAATATCCGATTTCATTTGATGTGTTTGGGGAATATGGGACAACTTCAAGATTTAATTTAAAGAATTTCTCGAGTAGCTGCCGTTGGTAATGAAAATTTACTCGTGTCTTTATTGAGAGAAATTGGCCTCGAAATGAACGCTGCTTTAGCTGCATAACCAGCTACAAACAAAACTCTAAATTCTAAGGAGAATATCATTTGAAAGGACAAAATGGTGGTAGTGCATGATATACATATATTATTCACTCAAATTTGACATACGCTTGATGTTTCTTCGCAATAAATTTAACGTGCAACATCCAGTGATGCGTCGTTTTTCAGGCTCATGAGAGCATCGTAAAACTCTACTGTCCAACTTTCTGGCCGCTTTGCCACCACTTTTGTAATAATCGATTGTCATATGCAAAATTCACCCTGTGTACAGGGCGTTTCATACCGACAAAATTTAACGGGATGAAGAGCTCATAACAGAAATATTTAAATCGAATAAAGTTAGATGCGAAATCTCTTCGTTTCCAAGATGCAGCGTTTAATTTTTGATTATTTTAAAAATTTTTCTAATATTTCAAAACGTTTCGTGAAAAGCAGAATATTTCCGCCTGTCCTAGTGGCGTCCGTGGGGTCATTGAATAAGGTGTTTATGATGAAAAAAAAATGGTACGCTACTGACGTTTTTAATACTAATATATTTTTTAATATTTCATAAATTCTGAATAAAAAACGTTTCTTAGCATTTATTACTCGAGTAGCCGTTTACAACACCAAAAATAATTTTTCATTCCTGCGCCAACCAAAAACCCGGTGTAGGTTTCCAAATGCGATTTTTTTTTTCATTTTTTAGAACAAATTAATTAAATTTTCTTTTAGTAGAGAAAAGGACGTGAAAACAAACACGTATGAAACGTGCCTGGTGGCTAAAGAATATTCTTCTTCCAAAGTATGGTTCCGTTAAATTCTGAACCTCTTACACATGTGGAAACGTTGGATGACCGCACGGACGCTACTGATTTAGGAAATTTACAGCCTATTGTGGGATATGCAAATTTATTCCGCTATAGCGTGGCTCTTATTTCATGTCCTCATGCTAAATCGTCTTTGAAATATATTGAAAATATTTTTAAAAGATTAAACACTTCGAATCTTGGAATCGAAGCGGACTTGGATCTAACTTCATTCGATCTAAATATTTGTTTTTATGAGATTTATATTCCCTGAAAGATTGCCGATATATTTATGAAACACCCTGTATGTTGTGAGAAATAAAATCTAAAATGCTGATTAAGCATTCTAAGGTGACATATTTTCCAGGCGGTTTAGACATTTTTAGATTGTCTTCTGGCAATTGCTGAGATAATCGAGTGATATCAGACCATCTCATCATTTAATTTACCACTTACCCTTTTTGTTGCCAGTTCAAGAAGATTTTAATCACAGGACTGCTCCACAAAGAACGCGATTTCCAATGGTTTTTTTTTAGAGGTTTTAATCATTTATACGAGAGTTATAGACTTTTGATTAATTTCGCGTGGATTTTCTGGATTCTCAAGCTCTCAGCCCCAATTTCCAATCCACTAATTTCCTCAATAAAGCACGTGCCGTACACACAAATCGTAGCTAGCTTTCCGCCATTGTTCAGGTTGATACCTACGTATTATGATATGCATTAGTTGCGTTCCAGGCACTATACACTACAAAGGGCCCACGTCGTAGTGAAAATGAGCTTTAAAAGCCGTGGCCGGAGACCAAATGCCATTAAATTGGAATAAGAGGGTGGTCTGAGTTGGTAAAGGTCGCACCGGGGTAATTTAATTAATTTTACTTATCTGATGATGTCATGAGGGTTTTCTGCGTAAAATAGGAAATTTGTTTATTACACAATAAATAATAAGGCCTATCCGTTGGCACAAGAGCCGGAGGCGAGTGTAGCAGGTCACATGGGTAGGAAATGGGCACTTTACGTAAGATTGTACGAAGATAGTCCCAACCTAACACTTAGTGGAAGAAAAATGGAAAATATTGCGTTTTTTCTTAACATAGTCTCCTTTGAAATTGACACACTTTTTTCGGCGATGTTCTATGGCTTACATACCCTGTTTAGAGTAAGAAGCTTCGAACATTTTATGATGAGCATCAACCGCGCACTCCACTTCATTATTGGCAATCTCCCGCCACTGAGTTGGTTTTTCAATTTCGGTAATAGAAAATAGTCTGAGGGGGCTCAATTCGTCAAACAAGGTGGACGAAGAAAAGTTCAGCGTCAAGTTGATTCATTTTGGCCACCGTGATGACGAAAATATGGACTGGCGCGTTGTCTTGACGAAACAAGATTTTATTTGGAATTGATTTTCCCCTTTAACCGCATTGCATTGGCTTATTTTTCCCCAGGTTTCATCCATGGTTATGAATTGCAACGCAAAATCTTTGATTTTTTGCTGCGGAACTTTGCCAAGCATTCGCTTGAAACGTCTCCACGCGCAGTTTTTGTTCAACTGTGAGTTAGCGCGGCACTCATCTCGCGCATGGTCCTCTCATATTAAATTGTTGCGGCAAAATGCGCTATATAGTACCTTTGAAACTTCCTATCTTTCAATAGAATTTTGGTAGTTTTTACCACAATATCTGGAATGGTCAGATCTGGAGTACCGTTGGGTCGACCACTACGGAATTCGTCTTCGCATCTCCTACGACAGCGTTTAAACTTTGCCACTCCGATATTTTACAGTTGTCAATAAAGGACCAGATTGCCCCAAAGTAGAATTTAACTCCGCTTTGATGTTGGGTGGGCGAAGAACTTTCCAATGAACGTATCGAATCATGTATCGATAACCAATTTTCTCTATGTTCACGAAATATCTAAAACCTTTAACTAAAAACAGTTCCAAAACAAACACAAATCAACGTAGTACCCTCAAAACTTAGACTTAAGCTTTGAAAGCTTAATTCTTTATAATAGAGGTAAATTTTTAACCACCAAAACCGCCATCTATACGTCAGGGCGGGCACTTCTGGGACCATCCCCGTACGACACTTTCTTCGACAATAATAATTTGCGACAAATAACTGAAATCTGTTCTTAAAACTGCAAAATTCGACGCAGTTTGCACCCATTTCGCCCACGGTCAGTTAATGTTTGTGTATTTTTCTCGTAGCTATGGATACCGGTGCGAAGCGGTGAGAAATGAGTTTATTTCCTTATCGTTGCACACGCAGCCTGTAGAAAATAGAAGTGTAGCAAAATCGAGGGTCTTTCGATATCATTTCTGAGTGGATAAAAATGCAATATCCTGACAGCTGTAGAAGTATTTTATTTACTGAGAGCAAAAGAGGAAAACTGCAAGGTCCGGTTGTGTTCCCTTAATTCGAGCTCCACCTGAGACTAAAATCAAAATTGTTGCCGGTAACCATTCATGGAAAGTAAGTCAAATATGAAGTTAAAGCCCTTACCAGAGCACATGAGATCAACAAGATTCCACATGTGGTTTTTTGCGGGGCAGCTTGAAACTCAATTATCCCCAAACGTGCCCCGTTCGGTACCTTCTTAGCTTGTATCCCATACTTTTATCTGACAGTTCGAAACGAATGTCCAAATTTTGAGTTGCGATCTCCCTTACGGGAGTCCCTCACACTCTCGTAAAATTCCAGAAAAAACACTGCATATATGTTTCACCCGGTACGCAATGAAAATGGGCATTTGCTAAAAATTTATTTACATGATGAGACTCCTACAGAATGGGCCTATAACCGATCATAAAATTCACTAAAATCGGACTATAAATGTAGAACTTATTATTTTTTTCATTAACTAAAATTTGTGGCATATGTTTGCATGTGCGTTAATTTCGTCCCGGAGCTCATTTCGATGCCCGGAAAAGACCATTTTCGAAAGCCTCTGATTTTCTCTTCGTTTACTCGACACTGCTCCTTTCAATCTGAGCACACGCCCCTGGATCATTATCATTGCCCTTGAAAGTTTGAGGGCGACAAGACGATGCCATATCGACTAATATTAAAATCCTGGAAGATTTCATGGAAGTCTGTTTAGTCCATTACTGTCACAGTCCATTATTAAGAAAACTTTCTTGCGTTCTTAAGCTGTTAATTTTCTTTGTTCTTTAACGAGCTTTAATATAATAGAAGGTGTCAAGAGTGCTTGAAGCGAAGAGTTTGTTGATGTAAACAGGGGATAGATTAAATTGTAAATAAACCCATTGTATGGTTTGACCTAAATAAACAAGTGTGATTATTACGTTTATGGGAGATGCGGCATATCTTAATTAGCCCCCTTGAGGTTTCCGGAAAATTGGATTTGAACTAATTACACTGTATAACCAATAAGGGGACTGATTTCGATTACATACGGGCAGAAGTCGTAGATAGACAAACAATTTGTTTCCCGCAAATTTCATTATCCCTTAGGAGTAATTTTTATCGTTTCCATTACGTCACAAGTTACTGCACAATTCCAAATGATTTATTCATAGAAGTAGTACATCAGCAAAGTATTGAAATTATACAGCTTCGATAGTTGCGTTGTGGCCATTAAAACTGTACTTGGGTCTTTTAGATACATCACATTCTTCAATTGGTCAAAGAAATAGTCTTCAGAGAAGCTTTGAACTCTTGAAAGGAACCAGCACATTTATTAGTTTGAAGAGGTGAAAAGTGAAATTTTCAGGGAGTTTTCATTCAACTTTCTGATTTCTGCTTTTTTGAATTCGCTTGAAATTTAAAAAACGTATTTAAAGTTCAAATGAAACATGTTACAATTTTGTAAAATGTATATTAGGTGTAGAATGAGTTTTCGATCATCAGACATAATTTCAGGGAATTGACTAACTACACGAAGCTTGCAATGAATTCTCAACAGTGCATTAAATCGAAAACATTCTGAAATGTTTATCAAGCTTCTTGAGAAATTTGCGTTTTCAAATTCCTTCGAAATCTGCAACATCGTTTTGAGCTTCAAGCGAGACATGTTGCAGTTTTGCAAAATCTTCTCAAATATGGAAGGAGTTTTTGATCATCGGACGTAATTTCGGGAAATTATCGTACTTCACCAGATCTGCAACGAATTCCCAATGATGCATTAAATCAAAAAATTCTTGAAGCTTTCATCAAAGTTCTTGATATATCTGCGTTTTTAAATTCCTCTAAAATCTGCAAAATCATTTTGAGTTTCGAGCGAAACATGTTGCGGTTTTGTAAAATTCTTAGCGAGAGTCGAAGGAGTTTTCGATCATCAGATGTAATTTCGAGGAATTCTCACACTTCACGAAACTTGTACTAATTTGCTCAAGATGTGTTAGCTTGTCTTCCATAACGCATTTCATCAACACAGGTTTTTTCCGGTTCTGAGATCATTTCGAGGTGATAACCGTTGGTCCTTGGGTGCGTATTTCATTAAGTATGTCACCTCGATTTTGACAATGCTGTAAAAAGAAGGGGTTTAAAGATGTCCTTCCAGTACTCCATGACTTCAGTTGAGTTACTCAGGGTAAATCAGATGAATTGATCAGAGCTAAAAGAGCACCGCGGAAATTTCGGAATTTTCCTAAAAACTAGCTAATCGGCGATATTTGGAGAAGTTCTACTAGCAATTTTTACACAATTTTTTATTATTTTTCAAGTTTTAACGTCAGGATTAGCGCCCATCAGAATATGCACGTAATAGTTTTCATACGATCTTTTGAGAGGAAACCGTTGAAAAATGCATTTTTCTCATATCGGCAGTTTGTTTCCTTCCCTAATCCTAATTCTCTGTCAGCCTTATTGATTCCGATAAAATTTCATCTTACACACTCGCACCGGCTCGAATATCTGCCATATATTATGATCATTTTCAGTGAAGAGTCCTTTCCGTCATAAAGCCCTTAAGTACGAACCTTTATTATAACAGATTAATGTTTAGAATTTCTGAAATTCTGGATCGTCACAAGAGAAATTTGTTCCCGATGTTGCAGTGAAGCCTGGATATTTTCCGTGAAGGCGCAATTTTATAAATTTATATCAATGCGGAAAACGATATGCCCTCTTGGTGAAAATTGAATAAGGTCTGATGGTATGAAAGGGAAATTGGGTTTCCAGTGCAATCTGACTATTGATGTCACCTTTGAGAGCGGGACAAAATATCGTTTAATCCATAAATCCTGATAAGCCCTGAAGGACATCGTTTCGCTTTGGAGCTGGTCCAATTTTTCGCTGGGGCACACGATTTCTGATTACTACCCAAAGTTTCCAGACATTCGCATTAAGGCCAAAAACAATTCATCATTTCAGACTTTCAGCTGCGGCAAAATTGCGAATTCAACATATTAGGGCGATGAGCTCCCACGTGATGTCAGCTGAAAATTTCGTCTAACGCACATCGTATTTTGCTTAAAACTGAATTTTAGCCACAGGAAATGAAAAATTGCACTTTTTCACTGGGGTTGAATTTTCAACGTCCACGTACAGTCGTAGACAAAAATATGAAATAATTCTAAGAAAAATGCTTTTTTGTCGCTCGTTCATGTTTTTGTCCACAAAGTTTATTGATAACACAAGGTAAATATGGTTGAATTTATAATGCGATATTTGTCTTAGGACTGTTGTTCTCAACAATGTTCTTGTTAATACCAATTTTCGCCAGACAAAACAATGGAATCATGTGTAGTTTATGTTAGCTATAGGGGCATTTTCAATTATTCAGTTCGGTTGTGGGGTGGATTTTATACATGCTATGACAAAGAAAAACAATTTTTCTGCAGATTTTCGAAATGCAATATTTGAAATGTCCCGTCGTGATTGCAGCCAAAAGAAATGCAAAGATTTTGGAAATTAGTCCAAGGGGTGTTTTCAAAATATTTAAGAAAAACACTTTTGGAGAATGAAAAAACTATTTAAAATCTGGACGTCCAAGAAAAACAAACGTAACTACTGACAAATGGGTCAAAAAAATATCATCTAAAAGTCCCAGAAAATCATCTAGTGCCATTCAGAAGAAAGTTCGTAATACCAACATTGCTACGAGTGAAGGAACTGTAAGTCATCAGTCGTGTGAAATGGGCTTGGTAGGAAGGATTGCAGTGAAGAAACCATTTATTTCTAATAAGAATAAGAAAGCAAGAATAAAATGTTCTTTCGTTTTGATCTCTTTCAAAGTGGGGTGCCATTTTCTCTAATTATGAAACAAAAGTTAAACTTTTCGATTCGGATGAAAAAACTTATGTTCGGCGGCCAGTAGGAGCTAAGCTTGATCCTGAGTATCAAACACCAACGATTAAATATGGTGGTAATGGTTCAATGGTGTGGGAATATTTTTCGTTATTTGCGTTGGACCATTGGTTAAAATTGACGGAATTATGGATCGGTTTCTATACAGGGTGTCTCAGAAAAGTAAATTTAAGGAGTGATTCTATGAGTGATTTTGAGAAATAAAGTTTATATGAACCTAGGTCCGTTTTCGCTTTCTATCTAAAATACGGAATGTTAAGATTAGCTATATTTTTTGTTTTTTTTTAATACGCCCGGACCTGCTTTAAATATTTTTATCGAACTTGGTGGGCGTAAGTTAGGTGTAGAAACACATCTTTTAAGAGAAAATCTAATTTTTAAATGCAAGCAGTGGCGCCCCCAAGGCCATGACCCTGATTATTTCTTGTGAAAAATATGTTACGCCGCTGCGTTTTCAAAAAATAAAAATTGTTTTCTTAATTCTAGTTTTTTTTTTGTCAAAAAATGGTCTCTTAAAGTTTTTCCGTAACATCAAGCGTTTTTAAACAACAAACGAATTGATTAACATTTTATATTATAATAACGGCCAAATTAGTTATAATAATACTAAATTTGTACCAATTTATAACGACCATTCGGACAAAAAAAAATTTAATAATCGCTGAAAATATCTTCCACCTGCAAGAATACATGCCTCAGCCCTTTTTCTCATATTATCGCGCACTTTTTGAAAAATTTCCGGAGTATTTCTAATAATGTTGCAACATGCTATTACGCAATTTCTCATATCTTCCACACTGTCAACTGTAGTGCTGTAAACCAGAGCTTCAAGTTGACCCCATAGGAAAAAATCCAAACAGGTTAAATCAGGAGACCGAGGAGGCCGTGGTTGTGATCCACCACGACCAATCCACCGGTTGTGAAATGAACGATTTAAATGTTCTCTTGCTACAATATTAAAATGAGGTGGTGCACCGTCTTGCATGAGCTACATTTTGTTTCTAATTTTTTTTTTTAAGAACTAAAATTAAAAAATGATTTTTATTCTTTGGAAAAGCAGCGGCGTAACATATTTTTCACAAAAAATAATCAGAGTCATGGTCTTGGGAGCGCCACTGCTTGCATTTCTCTTAAAAGATGTGTTTCTATACCTAACTTACGCCCACCAAGTTTGATAAAAATATTTAATGCAGGTCCGGACTTATTAAAAAAAAATATATATATATAGCAAATCTTAACACCCCGTATTTCAGACAGAAAGCGAAAACGGACCTAGGTTGTTATAAACTTTTTTTCTCAAAATCACTCATAGAATCACCGCTTAAATTTATGACATACTATACCGAAACACCCTGTATAAACACATTTTCGAGAAGACATGTTACCATTTGCAGAGGAGGAACTGCCTTTAATATAACGTTTTCAGCATGACAACGACCCACAACATTCATTCTGTCTAGTTGAAAATTGGCTGACTCAATTTAAAATTACTGTCTAAGAGTAGCCACTCCAATCACCATATTTAAATCCGATTGAGCTTCTCTGGGAACACCCACAACGATAAATTAGAGACATGAATGTGTCCAGTTAAGGTGAATTGTGGGAAGTCCTGTACGAAGAATGGTTGAAATTTTTCCATTTCTATCTGCAAAAATTCAGTGGAGTCAAAGCAACATCGATGCCAAGCCATTGTAAATTCGCAAGAATATGCCACTAAATATATTTTTTTATGTTTTGATTTGTTTTTAATAGAATCTGCAAAGTATTTCGTTATTCTGTCCAGATTAGTTCATTATTTTTAATTTTTTTAACATGTGTAGAAATGAATTCAATATTTTTTATTCATAATATTATTCAACATTTACTTCGGTATTCGAATCACATGCTTATTTTTTTATAATCAGTATTTTGACTGGAAATAAGTTGAGAATATTTTATATTTTTTGCCGCCACTGTTAGTTTGAAGGGGCGGATATGTGGGATATTAATCATTTCACACAAACGGCCAGGTTGAAAAGACGGCCCAGGCCCGGCGTCTTATCCATTGAAACGAAAGCTCAATGTCTCAGAGAAGGAAGGATGATGGGGTTTACCAGTGAGTAGTTTGTCAATACTTGAGCGTGTTTTTTGTAAAAAAAAGAAAAGAAATAATTTTAAAAATTCAAGAAATTAATTAAATCTCTGAAACCGTTAAAGCATGTTCAGATTTGAGGTTAGAATCGGCTATGAATCTCCGTAGTGGTTAGGTCTAAACTTCATAGTATATTTTGAAAATTGTTACAGAAAAATAATTAGCCGTATATATCAAGAATCTAGTCACTTTGGAGAACTCTTTTAGCAGTTAGGGCCTCTAAATGGAAATTAACTGAAAGTGGCACTGACTCCATGAATTTATCCCTGAAAATTTCCGAACCAACTAATTTCCCCCAAAATACTTACCTCTAACACTTTCGCGAATTTTTTCAATTTTCAAAATTCTGAAGCTGTGTTTTTTTTCTACCGAATGTGTGATCCATTTTAGCTATTTTATACTTCCAAAAGTAGATTTTAACATAGAATCAAAATTATTTTGCGCTAGCAAGTTGATTGCAGAATAACCACCCACGTGGGTAGTTTCCGTGGGAAAACCGGAACTGGTGATATAAGGAATGCGCTTAGTCTTAAAGATTGCTTTCAGAAGTAATGATTGCCAGGGAATAGAAAATAAATTATAAATTTTTCCTCGCATTCAACAAGAACAACCAAGTTCTTAAAGGCTCTGCTGGCCTCCTTCCAGAATCCAGAATTAACCTTTTTGTTCCAAAATTTATATTTTTGAGCCTCCAAAGAGGGTTTTACCCATTTTTTTTAATCTCATAAATAAGTGCAAAATTTTGTATTGTTAGTAAAAAAAGTTTACTATCACTTGTATCAAATCCTGTAGCGCCATCTTTCGAGACACCGTACAAACTTTTATAAATTGATTTTCCACCGTCGCTTTTCCACCTTCTGATCCATCGCATCTGATACGCCATCCATTTCCAGACAGGAAAAATATATCCCATGTGTTTTTCGAGTTTTCCACTAGAGAGAGTTGCTGGTGCTTTTCGTCACGTCACATCAAAGCTGGACATTTCTTTAAAATATCCGCAAAACTGCACTTAATTGTCTAATAAATACTTGAACTGACATCATTTCTCTCTATCTGAACTTGACTTGATAACAAACATTTTCAAGCCTTAACGGATATTTAATCGAAGCATCGATTAAACAGAGGATTAAATTAGTTGGACGATTTAACTTAGGGATTAACTTTAATTCGATGCTTGATAAGGACGAGCGATCGATCAAAACGATAGCTTATTAGCGTCCATTTAATCATCGGATTTAAAGTAGGTTGAGCTGATTTGGCACATCGTTTCAGAATGAAGAATTGAAGTGTTCTTGAACTACATTCTATTCTCGGTATTATTGAGAAATTTCCAAACTTAGCGTGCACTTTTTTTTTAGATTTTGAGAGACTTTTATGTCGATTTAAAAGAAATTTTGACGCTAGTGAGTGAAATTGGCCTGTAGGAGAATAAATTGCCTGGAAGAGAGTGGATTTTATTTAGTCCGATTTGGGTTTTTCATCCAGCTTAAAACGGCTTAAAGGGACTTTTATCATTTTAATAGAATTTAAATTGATTTATACCGGCAGTGATGAATGATCTTGGTGAATTCCTTATAAGTCCGGCAATTCGAAGTAACATAAACTGATTAGAATTAAATGTATATTGCTCAGCAGTTTAAGTAATCGGCTATTTTTCCTTAGAAACCACAGATTACTTCAAGATTCTTCTTGAAACTGAACAAGAAATGTGTTTCCGCTCGTAAAAACCTGTATTTTCCATACGCTGCTGACTTCTATCATTTGCATTTATGCATTGATCTCTAGAAAAAGTCACAAATTTCAAAAATTCAGTTCTGTATGATAGCTACGCTAATGGAGGTGACTATCTATTAGTATTAAATTCCTATCTCTCATAAACCCTTTAATATTTGCTACTCTCTGACTAGTAACAGGTATCTCAGAAAATTTGTATAACAGAAAACTCAAAATTTGCTGAATATTTTCACTCTTCGCAAATCGAATTTCATTCCTTTAGCTCATAAATACCCTTAAACTTTTTACGCTTTTGATATTTGATAGAGATAAAAACGACGGAGTAAGTGCAATTCCCAAATATTTTGGTGCATGTGAGGCCTACACAAACTTATGATAACTTTTCAATCTATATCAATGTGATTCTATGCATCACAGACATGGTTGAATTGGTTATGCGTCTGGCTTTTACTATACAAGATAATAAAAAAATAAGGTAAAATATTAACAAGTAATAGAATGTACCAAAATAATCAAAAAATTCTTAATAAACATGGGCCCGCAAAATAACGGTTTCGTGGATATGAAAGTTTAACCTTTTTTGAAACACTTATTAGCAATTATTTATTACTTATTTATTATGTAAAAATAAACGAAATAAGCTTCCAGCAAAAACAAAAAATAAAGTTACATGTAGCGTTCAAATTCCCCTACCTCGACTTCGAAGCAGGCACGACATCTTTGTCTGAAGGATATTCGAACTCTTTCTAAAACCACCTCATTGGCTCAAAATTTATTAGTATTTTTGATTAATTCGCAGCTGCAGCTTCTCGAGCCAATTTACAGGAGTAACATAGACCAATGTTTGCGAATATCCCCAAAACAATTATTCTAGAGGGTTTAAATCAGGCGATCTTGCAGGTCGTAATACAAGCCCGTCCCTCTTATCAATCTACAAAAACATCTTTGGTGCAAATGCTCTCTAACGTCAAACGAAAAATTAGCTGAATCATCATTTTGTTAAAACCATATTTGTTACCTTTGCTTTTGGTTTGCATTTGCTGACCTCGAACCACTTCTTCTACTCTAGGAGTAGGTACCAACTTTGATTTTCCGGACAAGTACTATTATTTGCTCAATGAACCGGTATCACGTAATCTTTGGTGAATTGTTCTCAACAAACGATGCGAAAGAATCTGGCGATTAAATGAGTTTCAGCATAAAGGCGTCGCGCTTTGATGATAATGCCATTAACACGAGCATACATGAAATGCATGTCGGTTCATTCTATGTTGGAGTAAACAGCCATAAGATACCAAAAACTTGTGTACTGACAGTAGGCAAATATTTAATGTTTATACCATCATAATAAATAGCATGTTATAGTTAGCACAATAAGAAAAGTAGTATAAAAACAATTACTTTTCTTCGCTTGAGCATAATAATTGCAATAAATGTTTAAAAAAATAATAATCTTCCATATTAATATCGCCAATGACCCACAATAACAGGATCTGGCATAGTTTTCTACTGTTGTGATGCCTGCTTTTGGCAAATGGGACACTCGGCCATGGCGGCGATATTGGAGGGAGCCATGTCACCATGTGGCACGCCGATTGCGCCAGCGCGCGACGCATCTGTTACGACAAAAGCATGTCATAGAGACACTAATACATGGCGACCTTCCGGTCAAGAAATTCCACCAGTTTTAGTCTAATAGATTTTAGGGATATGTTTAGTACCAAAACCGCTTGGCTTGACCCCGACGTCCAAAGCTTGCTGGAGCTTGATAAATTGTCTTTCGGACGGATAAAGCAAGACGTTACTCGTACATTGCAAAGCTTCAAATAAACACAAAAAAATCCGGGAGATTTTTAGATAATCCAATCGATAAATTGAGGTCTAGAAGGAAAATTTGGGGAACGTTTATTCAATTACTACTTGTAATCAGTCAAGCGAAAACGTGTTAAGGCCTTAAAAAAATTGTAGAAAATTCTTAAAAGGATCTTGGTACAATTTAAGGGATTCGAAGACTTTGTGCAGTAACTCAAATTACATTTTTGTAGCTTAGAAAGCTCTGAAGTAAACCGAACTTCATGTGAATCAAATTAGTACTAATTAGCATTAATGACTGCGTTGTGAAATAAAAAGCGCACTACTAATACTAAAGAGGCTTTTAGCTAACAAGGAGTATAATATCTATTATTACACCTTCCCCCATTAGCTTTTAATTAAATGTGCCGCACGAACTTTAGACTTTAGCCCTAATTTGCACCCGTGGGCGTATTTACCATCACAAGCGCCTTGTTTCAAATATTATCCCCAGTTAACTCAACATTTCACTCCATTCGTTACCCCGCTAATACTTCAATTTTTTTTGTAAATTCTTTTGCTACCACTAAACCTTTAAAAAGCATTATTGGAAATTTTTTCCCTTCAATCCTTTTTCCGGGCTGAATCGCTTCGGACGGGCAAATGGGACTTTTTTCGCTGCCCTCTAATGCCCTTTCCTTGTGCCAATCAAACTATCAGAATAGCCTGAGGGAATCGGATTATTTGTTAACAATAAAAATTCGAAACGCGTAGCACCATCTCAATGCTTTTTAAATCGACATTGCGTATCGGGTGTAACCATCGATCTAATATCTTTTCTTAACTTCCTGAGCTTTACTGCTATTTTTTATTTAAAAGTTGTAAAATTCGGGTTTTGCTGAAATTTGGGTTTTCACTTCCATTACCCCACCAACCAGTTAAGCTTGCTATGAGTTGGGTGCACTAATTGAGAATTTTTCTGCTACTGTTGTTAATTTGTTCTTTCCCGCACCGGAAAGCGTGCGAAATTTTTTTTACTGCACTCGTGCTGGATTTTTTGTCGGTATGAATTTTACACTCTTTCCTTATTTCTATAGTTTTATTAGATATCATCAATTTTCTCATACGGCTATAGATAGATAAATTTTAGGATTATGCTGTAATTTTAAGTTTTATACTAAAATTAAGAAGTTTTCAAAGTTATTTAAAAATTAAATAAAAAACAAAAAAGTGTGTCTATTTAATCGCGGTAGTAGAAAAAATATTGTTATTGATTTATATTAAAAGTTGCTCATAACAATTGCGTGCAAAAAACTGTCGCTTTTCTCACTAGTTAGAAAAAAATATTTATATGACAATTTTTTGTTGGTCATTTCAAAGTGAAAACATTTCAATTATGACGCGGCTAAACTGTTAAAGCAGGGGTTCTAATTTTTAAAGATGTCAAAAATAAAAGAAAATTTTGGTTCTATTCATAAAAATCTTGAAAACTTTGTTCTGGAAATTAAAAAAAAATCAAGTTTCGAAATTCTAAGAGGATCTAGAAGTATTTCAAGAGGGTCCCGAACTATTTCATTTCAATTTTCAAGTTTCAGAATTTCAGGAAAGTGATCTCTACTCATAAATTTTTTGGGAACCCCCTCTAACAATTTGAAACAAAATAGATTTCCAGGAAATTTCCTACGATTTTCAGACTTGAAAACATACATGACACGTTATTTCGATATAAGAGGCTTCTTTTGATGACTTTTCAAAGAAAGTTCTTGTTTTCGAACGCCAATGGATGTTTGGAACGTTTCGAAGGATTTGAAAATCTTTTTGGAACTTCTTTTCTAGGAATACAACATTTGTTAAAATACCAGGAAATTTTCTGGATTTGAGAAGGTATCCTGAACTAATCTGAAACACCCTATAAACCAAGTAATTAAAAAGCAACAAAATTAACTAAATTTTTTTATTAACCTAAAAAACATATTAGGCGCTTATTTTGACAGATAATGGTTCCTCAAAACCATCCGAACGATCAGTCCAAAAATTTGTTATTTATGAGCTTATGAACCTAAACAAGACATTAAGCGAGAAGTCACACAAATCCCATATCTATTTACAAATGTATAATGTATTATACACTGCTCCATTGAAAAATACCAATGATTTTGTTTCTGGCACACAATATTCATGAAGGAGTTTTTATGTAGATTTCTAACAGACACTAATAACAGGTTTTAATAATAATGAAATTCATGGTAAAATATATGAGATTCATCCCGTTTCCTTCAACAAGAGAAGTGTAATCAACGGCTTCTCCATTAAAAAAAAAAACAAGATATGACATCAAAGGGAATCTGTTGTAAACATCTAGTTCTATCTCTCTTAATCACGAAACCTTTAATTTAGTGATCTTGAGAAGGTTGAAGGCATAAAATATCAAAACCTTTTGCTGCATTAATTGACATTATCATCAGAGAGGAAGGTTTCTCTGTCATGTTACAAACTCACGATTTCCCTGCGCAAGTTAATTTCAAGTAAACATAAAAGTGATATAGTTCTCCGTACAAGGTTTATAGCTCTTTATCCTCAAATCCAGTACATCGATGGTTATTCCCTTGAAAATGGGGATCGGTTGCATGAGCATCGAGGCCCAGGCAAAAGGGGTCGATGTTACCATAGCAACGTAGTACTCACGCTTCTATTTCCTTTTAACGCTTCATTTTATAAATTTATGTCATACCTGCCACACTAATCGCAATTAAACGAGGCTCGTGAAATTGCGGCCGTGAAGCGAATTTTAGTCCATAACACTCATTGGGATAAAACTGAAAAAGAACTTTGAGTGTAACCTGTTGCCAGTACTCTGGGAAGTGCTAATTCCCGTAGAGACATTTTCCGGAATTACGAGGAGAAATTTTAATGTAAGATGTTGTGACAGGAACCTCCAATTCATTTCGAACAAGCGGGGAAAACGAAGCCCAAAATTGAAATGTACCGAAATCAGATTATCGCGAGATACACGCTGCGAATTTGATAAATGGAGGCGCCAATTCGTAAAGCTGTAGACTCTCGACTCCCATCAAATCAATTTGCATGTGGAATTTATAACTCGGTTACATCGTTTACGATTGGTGCCAAGTGGAGTTTTCGTTCAGGTTCGAAGCCAATTTGAACATTTCACATTGGGAGAATTGATAAGAACCTAGAACGCGGTAAAAATTTAATAATTGTTATAAAATTCTCGACCCTCATCGATCTATAGGTAAAGCCTATATTGTTAAGATTGCTATTCATTAAAGTCTCAGAAGGTTTTTGTAGCACGTTCATTGTGTAGCAAATACTTCGTTAAAGACTTTAGACAGAATGCCATCGAAATAGATGGCTTCAGGGCCAACCGCAGGTGGCATAACGTGAAGCTTGATGGGATTAATATCTAATATATTAACTCTGTAATGGTAAATTGCTGCGGACAGCCGCGACAAATGATGGTGGTTAGCGATATAGTTTATTGCATGGGAGTATGAGTGAAAGACCTAGAGCATCAGTTTATCAGCAATCAGGTTATTAAAAAAGTTGGTAACCCGAACTAACTTAAATTAATCTCAACTAAATTTTGTGACAAAACACGGTAATTTGCAGATGTGAATAATTGGAGATGCTGAGTAGATTTCTTCAGAGAAATGTTAACTTAAGGTCTACGTCATAAGTACATTACATGGAAATGTGCTATTCTGCCCGTAAATTTAAATAACTCAAACAGTCCTGTTCGGAAGGAATGTTCATAAATCTCCAAGGAATCGATCGCATCCCGGAAAGTCTTGCAGATACTAAAGAATTTAGTTGATATTCTTTTTTAGTAATTTGTAACTGGCCGAACATTTGTAAATATATTAAAAGGAGAGACCAATGTACCATCAGAACCAACACTAATTTAGATAGCTTCTTCACTGTCCATAATTCGATAGGAAAATTAACCGAGGGTAATTCATCATTAATGCGCACTGACCCATGTGAGCGAGTTGTGACCCAATTGCAATGATTCACTGCCTGGAAGACCGAGATTGGGAATGAGATACTGTTATCATTATCTCCTCAAAGTTCGGTGCATTTGTCTTGTAACACTTAGAAGATAATGCACTACAAATTGCTATTAAGTTATCTAGAACCGCGAATTATCAATAAAAAACAACGAATTAGAAGTTATTGAATATGAAATTTATATCTTTTATTCAGCATTAAAGGTTAATAATGGAATTAATCCGAAACATCTTGATTTGTACTACATTACCTCGAACATTTAAAGTAAATATTTAGATTGGGATTAGATGAAAGTTAAAAATTCGCCTTAAAACTTACCATACAAATTTCATCTAATTTCCTTTATTTAACAAACAAAAATGCTCGCAAATATTTATTTCGCTATTGTCGGTATTTTTTTTTCTTATTTGGCTTGAGAGTCTATCCCATCAGTGTTTGTACAGAGATTCAATACATTTTCCAGGCGGATCGACTAATTTGATTAAAGCCATAATAAAAGCGATTTTCTCTGTGTTTCTTTCCGGATTCCAGTAAGCTACATCAAGTGATTAAAATGCAATTTAAGGGCAAATGTCGCTTTAGTATTATAAGTCATTCTGGCATTTAAAAGTTGGACTTAACTTGCCAGAGATGCCTCAACTTTATCGCTTCAAACTTTAGAACGGAAAAATTTAGCTGAAAAAGTTTTCAATTTCCCATTAAATTTAATATACAAACTTCAAGTTGAAATTGGGACCTGCCTGATAAATTATGCAAAAGAAGCTGTTAGTACATGTAATATAATTTTCTGTTTGTTTCAGGTAAGTTTTCTCCAAACGACGCAACCGTAAGTACGAAGATTGATCGAAATGTTTGCGCAAAAAGCAAATTAAACCACACTAAAAATCATTGTGGGGGCCATGAAAAAACTGAGCGCAAAAAAGGTTTTTATTGTTCTTTTATAGCTTGCAGGCAGCAGCAGCCGAGATTAAACCGAAAATTGTCTGCCAGAAATACTTTCCTGATATTACCGAAGTGAAAAATGTTTCTTTTGTCGTGTCTAGACCAATAATTTTTCCTTTCATCGAAGACGTTTGTAGGCTCGAAAATTCATCGTGAAAACAATTACTTGAAAAAGCTTCGAAAAGCTTCTTATCTTAATATATGCCGGAGGTAGCTAAAACGCGAAAGGAGACTCTGGATTAGTCAACGTAGACTAATCCATGTTAAGCGGATACGATTTTTAGCTATGTACTTTTATCGCATTCATGGAAATTTAACTAGTCTCGTAAACAGCATTAAGCTTCTTGTACCTTGATGGCGTGAGCCAGTACGTTCAGGGCGTTCGGAATCTAATTTCACAGACTTTAGATCCAATTCCTAACCTAATTATTCTCATATAATGTGCAGACGCTGGAAAGCCATAAATTTTAAATGTTTAAGAATAAAGACCAATGCTGCATGTCGAGCAATTATATTTCAATAATGAAAAATCCTCAGGACCTCGTGAGCCAGAAACAATTTAAGAAGAGTAGAAGTATTCTTAGACTGGAAATTCCTGGAAATTCTGGCTTAATAAGCTTCGCTGATGGTTTTTTTGTCTCTTTCAGGGTTACATTAGTGTTAAGAAATATTAAAAAGTACTTAAATTTTTTTTTATTTCTCATGAAATTTGCTATTCAAACCCCTGGAAAGTCGGCATTTCAGCACGATATGAAATGACGCAGATCACATCATGAGAGAGAGTAAACAACACACCCAATTTTGTATAATACCGAGAATCTTCTTATTAAAGCCGAATCGGAACTCCTTTTTTGCTTCCCAATTTCAGCCAATTTGAATTTATCATTTACATATTCGAAGAATACATGGGCAACAGGTACATGCAGGTGCTTTTTCACTGTTAAAGTCATTAAGAAACTAAAAAAATCCTTAATTGTAACTGTCAATGCTGACACGTGACTAAGGACCAGTTCTTCAACATCCAGTTTGAGAATGACAGCTCTCAGTTAACAATAATTTGCCAAACAAAGCACTCGTATTTTCCAAATTGATGTTAAAACTTAATCAGCAGTTAAAGTATGGCTACAGAAACTTGACCCGCAAGTTACTTGAGCAGTACATTAAAGAACCCATCTTAAGCTAAGCTAATTCGTCTGGTAATTCTCTATTAAGATCCCTATGGAATTTCCATAACAGCGTCCATAGAAATTTTGACCCAAACATACTGTTTCTGTTTAAAATAATAATGTTATAGGGCTTTAAGCAGATTAGTGTACATATGAAACTGCTTAATATTTTCGCATAAAGTTAGAATGAAATTTGAATCTAAGTGAGAGTTTAATTCTTGTTAAAGTCCTTGTAAACCCTGTTAAAATCCCTATGGAATTTCCCTCCTTTTTACTCATAGAACCTTTCACGCACAGTTCTTTGAGAAATAAACTTTTTGGCCATTTTCATATTCTTATGGATTCATCTCTCAGAACATATTCGCAATTTAGAATGGTGGAATGCAGGTACTGTTATTCAGGTACTTTCAGAATAAATGTCAAATGTATTGAAACTAAATTTCCTTCCCATTTTCTTTATTATCAAGTCGTTTTATCACTACAACTTTCCATAAAACCTTGTTAAAGTTTCTATGAATTTTATATACTTTCGCGAATGGAATTTTTAAGTGGTCTTTGACTTTGAATAGACAATTTCCTATGTCCATCTTTTTCACTCCTTTCGTTCAGAATTTTTTAAAAATCTTTTGTGGTTTTGTCTTTTTAGCAGATTCCTCTCAGCTGACATAGAATTTATTTGATTTCGTCACCACAAACAGAGAATCTGGGACGCGTTATTTTAATCAGAAATAACGGGTCAGGTAGTAATGCGATGATAAAAATACATTGCGGTTTCGTTACTTTTCGTAAAATTTAACGTGGTCAAGTGACTTGATAAAGACGTGTAAAATGACCACCAAATGACGTCGCCTGCTTCCTCTCTATGGTTATGTAAATATGACTTCATGTATGCTTATGGACGCCTGAAGCCGGGCCTGAGCTTTGGCCTCCATAACAGACCGTTTCATTTCCCTAATTCTCATAGGCTTTTCATCTCCCGAAATTCAAAAGATCTGCAGTATTCCATCTACGACACACACGCATACACAAAGGAAAAGGAAAAACAGACGTAACTCAAAATTTACCCCGCGCCCGACTTCTTCACTAAAGAGTGCGTGTTGCACGCTTCGCTCCCCCCGCTCCACCCCTTCCAGCCCAGAAAAATCGCGCCACAAGTGGTAGTGTGCCATGGTGCCCTAGACAGTTGCGAATCGGCGAACGCGGCGGCGGCTCACGCGACCAAACAGCGACATCGTTGCGCCTTTGTTTTCCGTTACCCCACGCTCGGACCGTCAATTGTTTCTCGTCTCGAGGATGCTGTTTTGTTTTCGTTTGGGTGTTGCTAACTCTCTGCGGTTTAATTATTCCAAGGAATACACTGGTTGTTGATAAATGGTTTGTTGGAGTTATTGATTGCGGAACGAAAAGGGGGTCACATATGTTTACTTGCCATGCTTCTTGTTTTATGATAGAGATATAGAGGAAGAATGAATTTTAATACACGTGCAGATTTGTCTTTAAATCGGAACAGTTGCGATGATCCAGCGCTGGTAACATCTGTTTCAGTAGTTCGTGAGATGAACGAGGGAAATTAACTTGCCTTCTTATTCTGCACGTTTGCTCGATTTATGGGCGGCAGCTGAACTGCAGAAAGTTTCGTTTTGGGAAATTTTGTTAACTGTGGGATTAGATTTATCTTCTACTTTAATTGCAGAGCAGCTCTTAGTGGTTTGCACAAAGAGAGAAAATGAAATTAATTCGCATACACCTACAAAATTGTAAAACTCTTCTCCATCGTCGCTCCGATACTCTGCGACTTATTACATAATTTTTATTTCTAATTTAATTAATAACTGTTTTGGACGTTGTTGGTGGAGACTTTCAACCGATATCGCGTGGCTTTCTACGTCATAACTAATTCAACCTGCTTCTATATTTATACATGCAGTAATTGCATGGGCAATTTGCTCCCTCTCATACCCACAGTTAACTTTATGTCTTATGCAAACTATCGCATTACTGGAATTAAATGCCCAGGATTTCTTTGTGGTGGTCGTGGAGGAGATTGATGGTATTAATGAGGATTCCTGTCAAGTATCCACTCAAGTAAGTTATTAATTACTTCACGCAAGAAAGCCCTTACCTGCAATCTATTCCCTTCACGAACACCTGTAAACGGTTCGGGCGTTTACATAGTTCTTTTATAATTTTGATAACATAATTTATATCGAATTTCACCCGGAAATTTTCTTGTAATCTGTTATCGATTTCCTAATGTTCTCACATTGTTTAAAGTTCTCAATTTCACTTTGTAGCTTTTACCGGAAACGGTGAAATAACCTGTTACTCGACGGCATTATGTTCCTACAAGTCAATTAGAGTTCTTGAAAAAACGACAGGTTTACGTGATCAAATGAAACGAGTCACGCAAGAGGAATTTGTAAAATGTTTATAAACCAGTCAGCACCGAAATTATACTTTTGAGCTCGATGATGACCCATTTTCATCAAATTGGGTTCCATTAAGGTCATATTTGTGCCTATTTTAGATAATGACTAGGTGCCATTCGTAAAGGTTAAGTATAGGGGAATTTGTGAAATAAATATTACCTACGTGTGTAATAGGGAAAATGACATGGAGTTTTGTCGAGCACCCATTGACCAGGTGTGAGAAACAATTATAATTTACTGAGACTAGATTGATTAATTCTACAATTCTGTAAATTCTATCGATTAATCCATTAATTATTCTATTAATTTATTATATTAATTTATCTGAACATACAAATTAAAATTTATTTCTATGGGCATACTGTGCGAAATTTGACTCTTAACTTTTAAATATCTCGGCCACCCTTGGAAATACTGGTTAAATAAAGATATAAGAATTTAGCTGTACGCCAGATTTCTGATGAAATATTTTATGTGTATCTAAAACATTTACAATATCTCTTTAATTTCAACTAAAAATTACTCAAAAATAGTACTTTCAAGTGAAAGAGTGTGGCTCTCTCTATACCATTCCCTGCTAATCATATTATTATTTTAGTTGTTAAATTCCCTATGAAATTCCTTTATATTCATAGGGCTTTGCCACAAAGGTACCCATTCAATGGAATAACATCTTCGTGCTCACAAATAGATAATTTGCTAGAATTCTGGATTTATTAGGAATTTTCCAGAGTCTATCCTTTTT
Source organism: Euwallacea fornicatus (assembly GCF_040115645.1). Classification (NCBI taxonomy): domain Eukaryota; kingdom Metazoa; phylum Arthropoda; class Insecta; order Coleoptera; family Curculionidae; genus Euwallacea; species Euwallacea fornicatus. Next base: position 3,336,612 of record NC_089558.1, read on the forward strand.
AAGTTGAATAAAACCTCTACGGAATTTCCGTATTTACAATTTACCGCAAAGTCTCTACGTAATTTCTGTATTCTCGCACATAAAATTTTTAATTTGAACGTTAGGTTTTACTGGGATTGTTCCGAAAGTGCCCTCTTTAGTATCTTTCAAATCCCCATGGAATTTCACTTCGCAACTTTTCGTGAAGTCGTAGAATTTCTTTATTTTCTACTTGTAGGCTGTTGGTTCTTACATTTTTATTACCTTTTACCTTAAAATGAATTTTTGGACTTTTTAACGTTTATATATATAAATAACCACCACGTAAACCAGAGAATTGGTTTATTTAACGTGTAAATGAAATCAGTGAAAATGTGAGATTTGGTTTTGAAATGTCAGTCAAAATCAACTTGTGAAATGAATGCATAAAAATTTTCTTTATTGTTAGGTAAACTGACTGTAAAATCACTATCTGCAGGTGCATGCAGGCTGCCTTCAGCAACGCGTTTCCTCTAAAGAAATTTGAATAAATTAAGTTCCTTTTAAATCGCGGAATTTCCTTCCTTCTCACGTGTGTGCTCCGGAAAAAAGTTATGGGATGAAGGCAGGTGGAATATAACTTTAAACAGACGAGGTGGTGCAAAAAAGGTTATCAAAAATTTTAAAACAAAAACTTCTACATCCTATACATAAAGACCCTTTGAGGCAAATATTTCGAAAACTGTTAGAGGAAAAATCCAAAATGGTGCTGAACCTGTCACATTTGACCGGCAACTTTTGACATTTGACAAATTCCAATTACAGCCTTAAGGTGAGGCAAACTATAATTTGGGACACCCTGTATATCTTTCAAAATATAAATCTTTTCCCGCAATATCCCTCCAACAATTCTCTATTAAAAACACACCCTCATTGTGCACACTTCGATGACACTATCCCCTGTTGTTAACAACTCAATGGGTTTTTGAAGGTCGCCCATGTATAAACGTCGATTTCAATTTGAATGGGTATTATTTATGGGACATGGGCTTAATGGAGCTGGCTGCGAATAGCCTCCTGTTTCAATTCAAAAGAAGGGAACCATGATTGGTGGCTGTCGCTGAATACATTATTTCAGATATCCTCCTAAACGGGGGAGTTTTTTACTTAAATTTTTAATGATCTCATCATTGAGGAAGAAGGAAAACCGCTCAGTAGTAAAATCGCTCATTAACTTTCACGATCGGAAAGTTTAAGCCTCGAGTACAGTGGGGGCCTAAAGAAATATAGCCCTTGGCTTAGAGGCTCAGAAACCTGACGTGGTGAGATACCAGAGAATTTAAGCTCTTTAATGTAAGTCTAACTATTTGTATCAGTTAATCCACTTATCGCGGAAAGAATATCTTTTACGTATATCGGTCCCAAAATCAACCAGATGGAGCGCTTATTGGCCCTCAATGTTGAACCTCCGAAATACAATAGCTTAAAGGAAACATTTTAATCCTTTTAGAAGGGAGTTCCCCACTTCTCTTGTTGTATATGGGCCGTTAATTTACCCCACAGTAGAGTTATACGATATAGGCAAACAAGCAAAGGCTTTTAAGCAATGCCTAACATGACCTTAATGGAAATGCTGCCGGTGATACCTATGGAGTACATCCATTATAAATAGATATAACACATGGAAGCAAAGCCCTTTTAAATTTGTCAGGCTTGCATCTCTCTCTATTTTCTCATATGAATTGGAGCCATTTTTAAAAGGGATGCAGAAAAAACTGGGAGAATACGAGAGTGGGTAAATACCTGCTTTCACACAGGTAAATTGGAAGCTACGTCTTTCCCTCAGACTTGCAATTTATGTTTCTATTTTTCCCTCGTGCATGCAAATGAATAATTGCCGCCTTTAATTGAAATAACAATTTTGGGTTCACCAACAGCGATGACTGATCAGTTACAGCTGTAACAAACGTTAAATTTAGCATACAGGAACTGCATACAGATGAAATGCATCAGGCACACGTGGGCCATAAAGCAGTGTTCCCAACCTCATAAAAATGGTTGATTTAAAGCTGGGGCAAACAGGTGTTTTTGCACGATTAATTTCTCCCATTCATACATTTTTTACCTTTAAGCCCATGATTACGGACCGACTCCAGCCTAAGAGAATAATTCTTCACGAACACTAAATCGATAGCTCGACGTGACTTTAAGACACTCTGAGATACCTGATTTATACATATTCATGGTACGGGCTATGTATAATTTAATGGCAGTACATATTTATTAGTGCCGATATAAATAACATTTAGGTCAGGAGATCCCGAAGGAGGTTTACTTTAAGATACGAAGAGCGGTAGAAGCGCTTAAGAAAATGAAGTCACAGTGGTGTCTATTTTGTACCATTCTAAAGGGGTTGTAAAATGAAAAACACTTTTCCAAGGGTTCAGGATATTAGTTGAGGAATCCAGAATCAACGTAAAACGTACATTACTCCACCAAACTGAAAAATGGAATTTTTGTAAAAATTTACGATCTATTTCTTGCAACCTGTCAAATTTTATTATGACATCTCAGGAACAGGTTTGAGCAATTACCTTAAAAATTGGTTAAATTAATCATGTTAATGTGTTCTATGACTATCCAAAAACGAATCTGCAAAATCTCTTTCGGGTTCCGAGATACGAGGACACGTTTGTGTCTATTGTTTGAAATTTTGAAAGGGCCATAAAATGGACATCCCTAAAAATGCTTTTCCAAGTCCGTAAAGGTCAGTTCATAATTTGTTGTAAATTCAGGAAAAGGCCGAAAATTGTTGCAATATTTCGGGCATAGCGCTGTTTTTTAATTTCTGCCAATAATACACGTTTACTTCCATAACAAGTTTGGTTTATGAATATCTGCTATAGTTCGTTGGATAATTCAAGTCATGATAAATTATGCAGGTCACGTTTTCAAGCAAAATCTAGTGGTAAACAGAGCATATTTGACGAATTAAATAATAAATTTTTGTGTTATTACGACATTAATTACATTGAAATGAATAAAACATCAATTTTGTATTGCAAAAGATTATTTATTTTAAACAGCTTTTTTCCGAAATTTCCAAAATTTTGCAAAAGGAAAAATGATTTAAGAATGAAAATCACAAATTTGGAAAGTTCTTTAGCCTCCGTTAGAGAGCGGGAAAAAAGCGCGGCAAACACGAAATTCCTATGAAATTTTTAAAACAGGAAAAATCTTAAAAGCAAATTGTCTAGTCAGCATTCGCCTTTTCGTCTCTTCTTTGTCGTTTTCGTCCATGCTGTCTTTAACACTTTTCAGCATTCCTGACTGTTCAAAAGAGTAAAGTAAAATACATTTTTCTTAATAAACTAAATTTTTTATTAAATTAAGAATTAAAATAACGTATATGCAAAAAAGGCACACTCAAGTCTTCTTTGCTAGACCTCCCGCGTTTTGATTTAACAAGAAGCCCCTTAAATCGCCAAGGGCTTTGGGAACCCCGTAACTTCTGATAGCGTCTGCATAATTTAGTGGGGGCCGTAATAAATTATTAGAAAAGTGATTGACAGGAAATTAAATTTGAATTTTATGCGTGAATTTAACGGCCTCGGCCCTATAAGAATTGCTAGCGAGACCTTAACGGGTTTCAAATGATTTATTGGTTCTATATATTTGGTGTCGATTGAAATGGAAAAAGTGAACATGACAGCTTTCGGTATGCTTAATGGAAGTTAAATATTACAATTACACAGCCAATACTTTTTTAACAACAAAATTTGAGCTTGGTAGAGCATCTGAGCACTCTTAATTCGATTGATGCGCTATCTGAAGAACTTCATTTGAGGGGAAAAATTGACACGTATTTGAGGCAATTAGCTTTGGCAATTTTTCCAAAGCAGATAAAATCAACCATCCCTTTGTTGCTAAGACTCATGCTATGTCCCACTGAAATATAGAAAATTTATTTCCCCGCAAACATTTCATAACTCGACTCTCCCTTTTCATTTTCCTTTTGTATTGTCATCTCCACGGCTGTTTTCTTTCAAAATTCGCTCCATATTCGTAGCATTAAAACCCCCCTAAAGATTCTGCCCCTCAGGCTGGTTTACTACCTGCGGAAGGGGATTTTGTTTGCTATATGAAATATAAATATTCCTCTTGCAAGGAACAATTGGGGACTGGGGGCCAAACCCCCAATCACATTAAAGCGATGTGGATTGTGTAACTGATAGATAAGAGAAACTGAAGGAGGATTCGGGAGTGTTTATGGTCCTTTGGAGGGTATTGATGAGCTATTTTATTACTCACAAAGTGCAAGTTGTTTTATCGACTGTTCGGGAGCAGCTTAGTTAATTGATTTCAAAATGGCTTATCGATCGAAAATAAAACCGTAATTTCTTCGATCACAAAAAGTCATTTTGCAGGAATTTAAAGCAAATTATTCAGTACTAAAGGCGTGAAGGTTAATTAACTGCAACCCTGATTTAATGCCCCTGGCCAGTATTAATTCGTTTAAGGGAAAACGACCTGACGTTTATGTAGATTTAAAAGTACATTCACCCAGGAGTTGGGGTTTTAATAAGTACACTGTACGTGACTCTTATTTTAAAACTGATCTAAAGTTTCTTGGTAAAATCGTTTCACCCGAAACCCGTCCCTCTAAAGGGTCGCTAACACCCCCAAGTAAAGTTGTCTAGGATTTAACTTTTAAGCTTGTGGTAAACGGTTTCGAGACAACATTGTGCCCCATTCTTCTATAATTGTTTCGAAGCTCAAGCAGAGTTTCTCGTTTGATAGAATTTAAGATCAGTTTTATTAAGCTCTTTGGTTTAGCAAGAATGCTTTGCACAGAAAAATCCATGATTCATATATTTTTTTAACGGCTACTGAGGATGAATGCGCTCTATTCAATTTACCTACTCGAAGGCCGAGTCTTGTCAGTGACGACCAGAAAGTTTACCTAAGGGATCAGCAAAACTATTTCCCGGGCCCTGCTTGTTTGGTTGCATCGATCCCTGTGTCTACAAAATAATACTATAAAGCTTTGAAAAATGGCAACGTTATAAAATATTGAACAATATGAAATAGAAAGAATGAAACAAGCATCAACCGGAGAGGGTCGTTAAGAAATTGTCAAACGTTTCGCACCCGTAATGCTCTGCTCGCGTGCAAAACACTATTTCCGGGTCCCGAAAGGTACATTTAAATCCTAAAATTCCATTGAATTCTTCGCCTCATTAATTCGTGTCCGCCATTTTCTTTAGTTTACGTATTTTTATGCATCAATTAAAATTGTTTCAGCTCTGTTCAGATTAGTCCGGGTCTATTGGTATCTCAGAATGTTTGGCTTCGCATCCCTCTTCGATTTTCTTTCAAATTTCGGCTTTATTATATTTATCTTACCAGAACTGGCAATCTCTTAACTAACTCGTGTCTTTCATATCGAATAATTGAATGAAAAATTCAAGTTAGAACGTGTAATACAAAAATGCCCCGCCTTATCAGTCTATGCGTTAAAACCAAGCTAAATCCATCTCTTTTCGATATAAATCGCGCGCGTATCTTCTCGAATAATATAGATGTATTTTCACTCGTGCATGTCGTTCATGTAATCTTGAATTGACGGGAATATTGTGTGTTAAAGTGGAAAGAATAGGCTCTGTTAGTTCCACATTTTATATAACGAGTCATTGAGATGGCTTTTATACAGCCTTTTGAATGATCCTCGAACAGTTGCCGCTTTTGATGTCGGTTGCTCCTTTTGACGCCCCTCGTTTCTTTAGACTTCAATTGTTCCTTTTGACATTAGTTGCTCCTCTTGACATCTATTGCTCCTTTTGACGTTAGCCGAGTGACTTTCGACGTCGGTTGCTTCGTTTGACATAAGTTGTTCCTTTTGACATTAGTTGCTCCTCTAGACATCTATTGCTCCTTTTGACGTTAGCCGAGTGACTTTCGACGTCGGTTGCTTCGTTTGACATAAGTTGTTCCTTTTGACATTAGTTGCTCCTCTAGACATCTATTGCTCCTTTTGACGTTAGCCGAGTGACTTTCGACGTCGGTTGCTTCGTTTGACATAAGTTGTTCCTTTTGACATTAGTTGCTCCTCTAGACATCTATTGCTCCTTTTGACGTTAGCCGAGTGACTTTCGACGTCGGTTGCTTCGTTTGACATAAGTTGTTCCTTTTGACATTAGTTGCTCCTCTTGACATCTATTGCTCCTTTTGACGTTAGCCGAGTGACTTTCGACGTCGGTTGCTTCGTTTGACATAAGTTGTTCCTTTTGACATTAGTTGCTCCTCTTGACATCTATTGCTACTGTTGGCGTTAGTTGCTTCGTTTGACATAAGTTGTTCCTTTTGACATTAGTTGCTCCTTTTGCCGTCAGTTGCTCCTCTTGATATCAGTTGCTACTTTGGATTTATACCACGTTTTTTTTTACATTACAATTTCCCCGAGAACGAAGTATCTATTTCCAAACCATAAAAATCTCTTCGGGAATTATTCACCACGAGTTGTTTACGACGATGCCGAATTCTCACGTGCCTCTACTAGATTCCCGTGCACGGTGCTCCAAATTTCGCCATCCCGATCAATCGATCTCTTCTTAATTAAACAGCTTTGAGTCGTGTCTCTATTTAACGCCTCTATTCTGTCTGCATGTTAAGCATTAAAACTTCCATATAGAGGCTCAAGTTAATGAGTCACGAAGAATGAAAGTGGAATGTCTTATTGAGTTGAATTTCTCTGGGAAGAACAAAATGCAATTTTCCTCGGCAGTACTCGATACAATCCTCTTAAACAAGATTTTCGTTGTTCTTGCAGAAACAAAAACTTTGTAGACTAATTTGTAGCAAAGAACATTCTTAACTGACATTGCAGCCAGCAGAAAAACCTTGAGTAATAGGTTTACGAGTATTTACACTCCTGCTTCGTATCACCTGAGCACTAAATCCCTCTTATATTATATTGAGGAGCTTTGAGACTTAAGCGAAATTCCTCGATACTCAGCAACAGTCTCCGAAATTCGTTTGCTGTCGATTTTATTTCCGACATGTAAAAATAGGGTAAATCAACTTTTATCGAAGAAAAATATTATTTGAGAGATGCAATTTTAACAGTCGTTTCAGGAGTTGATGACTCGCAACTTCGAGTTGCGTTACCCTGAATCTGCCCGCGATTTTTGGCTAGAAGTCTTGATTTACCTTTTAAGTGTTAAAATTAAGTTTTTCCGTTTAAAATGCCGTTTAAGTGAATATTACTGCATGGAATTTCGCTGGAATTTCAAAATGTAATGAGCACTTAAAACGGAAAAATTAATAAGTAAATATTCAGGCATCCGTGTACGTAAGTGCGAACTATGTGGATTTGGCAGACATCCAGGTAAAATATCCAGTTTTAGGGGTAAATTCACAATTTCAACTTACATTAAATTGAATCTTCCAGAGATTTTAATCCAGTTAAAAATAGATTAACATTAAGTATATCTTTTTTACGTTTCTCCATGAAGATTTGCGAAATGAGAAAAATGTCGTTTAAAGGTGTATTGTGGAGACTTCTGCTGGCTGCGACATTGCTTGAAATGAAATATGCAATACGCACTTCAAAGGTAAAAATAAATAAATAAACATGAGCAAATATCTAGATATGTAGGTGTGACCTATAACGATATGGATTCAGTAGATATACAGGTAAAATACTCAGTTTTGTAAGTAAATACTTAATGGCACAACTTACATTTTTCGGTATTATAAACCTTTGATGAGATATCTGTCGAGCTTTTGAAGGTGAGCAGACCAAGAGTTTTCAACATCCATCTATGACTTCAGAGGACTTTAGAATGCAACTTAATTTTTTTTATGTACTGAGACCAACTGTTAAGACTTAAGTAATCGACGCGTCCATCAATGCCCGTTTCATTTTAATGCATTATTAATTTGTATATGTTTACGTTTAGGTAAGATACCTAATCAACCACCCTCCAAATGAGCGCAATTAACATCAGCCGTTTCTGAAGTTCATGATTGTTTATGTTTAAATTCAGCCAAAATCATAATCTCACACTTTTTTTTAAAATTTAGCTAGCCTGGGAAAATGTATGGTTATCTTATTTTTATATTTAGTTTAAGTTGAAATTGTCGATCAGATTTCTTTAAGGCAGTCAGTAGCATCTTAATCTCAGACATCTTTAGGTACGCGCATGGTCTTGAATGTAAACGCGCTCACGTAATTTTTCAAAATTATTGTATCAGGAAATAAATAAACCTTAATAATTAAAACGGTAAAGGTTGTTGATCAAATTCGTACGAAATCGCGTCTCTGAACCTGCAAACTCATGGGGGTCCGAACGCGACGTCCAGTCCATCATCAACTAGGCTGCCACCGTGTGGACGCCTCACATTTCATCCACAGGAAGAATCAAACAAAGTGGTGCTGAAGTCGCACCACACACACTTAGACCTCAATCTCAACTTTCGTTTGGCCCTTCCAATCGCACCTCACACTAACCTTTATCTAATTCAATTGTTGCAATGAGGAGTACCAAGGATATTCTTCAAAGGGACATTCATTTCGTTACTGCAATTATTTCATAACTTGAACGATTTCATTATTTCCACGATTTCATTATTTCCACGATTTCATTATTTCCACGATTTCATTATTTCAACGATTTCATTATTTCGACGATTTCATTACTTCAACGATTTCATTACTTCAGTGAGTTAATTACCGCAAGGCGCGATCAATGAAAGTTTTTCCCACGGACTTCTCTAAGCGATATCAATGTCTCGGTTATCTCCTCGGAACGTGAAACTGACAAAACTGGAAACTTCTCGCAACCGAGTGGCGGTCGGCCCTTTAATTCAAAGCTTTATTTGCTAATGCGTCGCTTTCAATTATAAAAATCGTCGTACATAAACCTTAGGAAACAATTCGAAACCCCATTTCCGAGATGTCGCCCCGTTCCAGTCTCGCTGGTCCAGACCGTCCCAAATAAGCAGCGATAAATCTTTTCTTCCCTGAATCCGAAATGAAAATGAAAATTAAAACTCCCTTCAAAACAGAATTTAAATATAATTTATGATGATTAACTTTGCAAACACAATTTGTGATAGAAGATGGGAGCGTTAAGTTGTGAAATCTCTGATGGCAAGTGAAAATGTTGTGACTCCTCTTGGATTTCCAGCAAACGACGTCAATTATCCAAGTCGGTGATGGCAATCCAATATTTCAAACAATGGCAATCGTATCAATAACCTTAAATTAGTGGTGAGAGCAGTTTCCAATATCCAGGAAAGTGATAAGTTTAGACATTCTGGACCCAAGCCATGATGAACAATGTGGCAAGCGTTTTCAAGGTCTATAGAAATCCTAGTGGCGTTCTTCGAGTATTACTCGGCCAGGTAAGTCACACCCGAAATTCCGTTAATTCCTCACCGTCCCTCACAGGACAAATCTCCTTTAAATCCGCAAAAAGCCGCTTTGCAGCGACCCTTTTCAAATGATTTTAGTAGTTCTTGTTATCAAGGGAATTTATCGCCGGACGAGCTGTGAATATCAAACTGCGGCAAAAAACCACTGTTTATGAGAGATGCTGTTTTCATGAAACGAAATTAGCCGCTATTCTAGCCGTGAGTAATCGATGCTGACAATTCATAAACTCATTATGCACGCAGTAGGCATTATTCACAAGACCAAATTGTGCAAGCCGCAGCTGAAACTGTGGATTCTATTCGAGAGAAATTGCCAATAGAAAACAACTCTAATTCGAGCTTCAGGGAGCCCACGTGTTTACCAGCTTTAACGAATGATAAACTAACTTATTTGGGTGCTCCTAAGTTTTCCAGGAACTTGGGCGCAATTGACCTAAAAACTGAAAAAACTCACGAGTTAACAAAAGAAAACGACGATCGGCAGGTAATTTGAGCGTTTTATTGTAGGCAAAGCGAGGAAAAAGAAAATAGTTTAAACGAATCGTGCACGCAGTTGTTGATTTAACGGTAATAAGGCATTAAGGTTAATCAGCTTGCATGTTAATTTTTCATATTACGAAACTTTGTTCTTTCTAGCAATTCATATTTTTTTCGAGATAGTTTTTCGTCAGGTTTGTTGCAGTCAGTTCAGGTTAGAACTAAATTGAACAGTTAGCTCACGAGTGTTTCTTTCACGCCCACTCAGGTGCCTTCAAAATTGTCGTTTCCAAGTCAGCTCGAGTTAATGGAATTAACTTCGAAAACTATAGAAATGGTCGTTTCACGCGAGTCCAGTTGCTCTAAACCGATTAAAAAACTTTATTGAAGTCGGATCCCGTCACGTCATCACTCAGTTATTACTTGCTCAATTATGTAATTCGATTACTGAAATTTCGTTAAGAAATAAGTTCAGATTCGTCCAAAAAATTACTTTTTGCGTCATATCGGATCGGGGACGGATAACTGACTTCAAAACAGTCGTTTACATGTTTTGAAGTCAGTCCGGTTTACTTCAAAATTCCTCCAACTTCAATCTAGAATAATTGGAGATAGTCCAGAATTACCAATGACAAAATGTCCCTCTTCGGGAAAATCCACGCTGCTCACTCGGATTACTCCAATATGACTGACACTGTCTCTGGAGGAAAGCTCCGATTTATTAAGCTGAATAGATTTGCTCGACTGAAATCGGGTTACGCCCAAATTGCTGAGTCTTCCTCTTACTTAGGTTACTCCAAAATGACTGCCATTTCTCCACATCTCGGTTAAAAAGCAGACAACAGGGGAAAATGAGCCTGTCAAAGATAAATTGTACATACGCTTCCAATTTTTTTTCAAATTCGCTTATCAAAACAGGAATTTGACGCTAGAATATTATCATGCGGTTTACGTATGATAATTTTCTAGCTTCAAAATAAGCCAATATCAATGGCGTATCGTGGATTTCATAGCTGTGAAGCATTATATAACGAACAAAGGGGAAAAATGAATTTTACAAAATGAAATTTTCCGTCAGTCGTGTTTTTTTATTCATTTCAAACCTTCATTGGAACACGCCCAGATTTTTTTTCGAGATTTTGGAATATCACATAAGTTTTGGGGTTGTCGTCAGGATTCGACAAATCAGTTCGATATCTAACGAATTCTTTCCAGGATGGTTTGCGTTATTCTAAAATTATTCATTTTCTTTAAATTTCAATCCAAGTTGCTATTATTGCTATTAGAAATAAATATAGCCTAATCAGGTCAGATTTCCCAAAAGTAGTGTCATCATCTCATCGAGATTACTTGGTAATTACTGTTCTATTTCTAGGGAAGTCAGTTCAGTTACTGACCCTAACTATATCTTTTAAGTCAACTCGGACTGCATTAAAATTACACAGTAGTTTTGTTTCGGCAACCTCGAGCCGAACTAGCCAGGACCTATGACCATGTTCGATAACTGAGAAATTTTAACCCTCTCCCGATTACGTAGAAAGTACTCCCAAATTTAGTCCGATCAGATCGGATTACTCCAAAAACACTAATACTAATTTCTCTTCAGGTAAGTCTAGGTCGCCCCAATACGAATTAGATTAGTGCGGTTAGTTCAGGTTAGTCCAGATTCGGTTAGTTCGAGTTACTGCGGTTACTGCGGAAATTACTTCAGAATTGTACCAAAACTCTCTCCGAACAATTTCGAATTACTCCAAAATGTTCACTGTTTTATATTTTTTTCGAGATTACTGAGTGTATGAACTCAAAAGTATTCAATCGCTGAGGAAGTTTCGCCTATTGAAATTTTACATTATACCTGAAGAGTCCTGAGGAAGTTGCGTGGTGTAGGTCGCTTAAATTTCCATTGTAATTGCGTCATAATCTCTTAGAAGTGACAAATCACTATTTTCTTAGTATTTTAATTTTTTCAACGAATTTAATCTCCTTCCGCGGACTACAGAGAGTAAAACCTTTTTACACCCTAAAATGACGTACTTTTAAGAAAATTGTGAATTAGGGAACGCCAGAGCAGTGTGGCCGTAAGGGGGAGGGGCGACGGTCCATGGCGCAACACCTCCTAAGGGTTACCTGCGCCAGAGATATCTTACGACATGGCCTTTTGGGCTATTCAACCTCAGAAATACATACAAACCCAAATCTAATTTACAGAGATCGTAATGTATCATAATGAAAGTATTAAGATTCCTGATAAAATCCCTTGTACCCTAGTAATCGAAACCAGTCAAATGAACAATGCGACTAAATGCGCATTTGCATAAAGACGGTAATTTAACAATTACGAGATTATCGCCTTTAGTGGTAATTTAGAGTAGCCAAGAGTAATAACATCAGACTTATTAGGGCCCATTCAGCTGGTTATTAGTGTGCGCTAATTTTCTATGAACATCATCGATCGATTTTTCCTGAAATTGAAAAAGCGACTGTTGTTTGTATTCCTCAGACATCTATTCACTTATTGCCCTCTTAAACATAATAAGCTCATTAAAATTCATAACAATTCCACCCCATTTTAAGGGCTGAGAAGACTGAAGCAGATAACTCTAATGACGTATTCAAAATACAATAGCGATGTGAGCTCCTCTCACTTCGATGTGCAAATAAGAAGAATATGTAATTCCATCATCCATGGAAGATTTGCCACGACTTCCCTGGAAATTGCGAATAATATACGTTGATGATTGTGACGCGCAACGATTATGATGATGATAACAATGGCATCAACAAAAGTAAAAATGTCTGCAGTTGTTGTGGCGATAAAAGGAGATAGAAAAGAGTGAAATAAAGTCTAAATATAAATTCATGAAATGTATAAAATTGAATTTAATAAACGAAAAATTGGTGATTTTGTAGTGCTTCTAAATATCTGGGTCACAATGGCTCTTATTAAAATGCATAAGGTATTAAAATGAGGGATAATCCCTAGCTAATGGCTTCTATATATCAGAGAAAATGCACCCTTTAATCCGAGAAAAAAGCTAAAATAGTTTAAGGGTGGAATTTGCCATGTGTTTGAGCAATAGGGATTTAAATCCGTAGGATTTATAAGGGATTTTGCATAGGCAATATCGCCTCGTCAATCACTGACCGCCGTTCTACAGCAAGGGGCTCCAATATAGAGAGTGTCTGTTTCTGAAGCTCCTTTATGGGAATCTCGGTAACCATAAGGGATGCGTGGTCAGTTAAATTAGGGTAATGTTACGTTAATTGCAGTACAAGAACGTGCCGTTCTACTTTTTTTATTCGATTTCTGAATAAGGCCCTGCACGAAAGTGGCGCAACGCGCATTTCAAATGGACTCGTGGCGTCCAAAAGTGCCGCATTTTCGGGTCTGTAGATCAAAACCTGCAAAATTTATTTCCACCTTATCGAATTAAAAAAATGATTTTGGCACTCTGCCGAATAAAAATTAAAAACTTTCATATGAAGAAGTTCAGCTAAATCGCTTTATAGTTCTACCCCGAAGCACCCAATGCTCATTCGAAACACTATTTCGAAGGCACCATATATCAAATCTCTGGCAAATATGAGAAATGTTATGCATACAGGGCGTTATTGAATATTTGATGTGGTGATTTTTCAAGTAATTTTAACATGGATAAGTTCTTATAAACATATGTCTTAGTTTGTTAAGGTTTTAAGATAGAGGTTATCAAAGTTGAAAAAATAAATCATACATTATTTTGATATCTTTCGACCCTTCCAGCTCATTTTGCGACATTTCGCATTCGGGGGTATTTTTAGGGTGAGAAATTTAAATAATTTAGTTGTATCTTCTAGAAAGCGCAACCAGCGACCATTAGGACACTTCTAAATTTAACCTATAAATTTGGGGAAATTTATTGTAATGGTTTGTTATTTTTTTACGACTTTAAATTTAAATTTCGCCCGTTCTTTAAGAAAGTCATTGTACTTAGGTGTCTTCAGGAAATGGCAAATTTTACTAATTGAGAACTAGCCGATATATAATTTACATATGGGCTTGCTAATGGGAATGCGTAAAAGACGAAACGAATATGCGAAGAACGATATGCGACATTTTCAGTAACATTTTCAAGAATTCATATTCGTTTAAATGAAACAAGAGCTCTTAAGACATCCAGTCATCTTTCAGGAACCCCTGTTCACGAACGCCCGAGATTGAGGAACAAATTCTTTATCAAGTTAAGGGATACCCGGAAACAAGTGCTGGAAAAGTAGCGTCAACGTTGGATATTTTCCACTTTCTGATACGGAAAATTCTCATTGATCCTATTTTATATCCATACTGCAGTCAAAAAGTGCAAACTCTTCTTTCTCGTGAGTTCCCGTATTTACTTTTGCGTGTGGTTTGGTGAAAATTTTTTCGAGATCCTGTATTTAGCACTAAAATCTTGTTAATTGATGAAGCTAATTTTTCACGCAATGCTATACGTCACCGTCACATCAATCACCTATGGTCAGAAAAAAATTCATATGCACTCGAAAAATCTCTCTTCTCTCTAAACCTCTGGGCTAGAATTCTTGGTGATTGTTTGTCAGGTGCATTTTTTCTTCCTACGAGATTCAATGGTAAAAATGATTGTCAGTTTCCAGAAAAATATGTGCCGGTTTTACTCGAAGATGTGCCGATTTTGCTTAGAAGGAAAATATAACTTTTACATGATGGTAGATCCGCCCATTTTAGCATTCAAGCCTGAGAAATTTTGAGTCAAAATTTCAACAATCGATGCATTGGCCGGAAAGAATTTCAACCGTGACCTCCTAGATCACCAGAACTTAACAGTTTTGATTTTTTTTTTTTTTGATATCTGAAAGCTTTGGCGTGTCAATCGCCCAATCAAAGCGAACAAGATCTCGGAAATGAGGTCATAGAATCATGTCGAAGGATTCTAAATACTCCTAGAATTTTTCAGAGAGTTTACAATTCAATGAAAAGGGTACTTAATACATGCATAGCGCAAGAATGAAGACATTTCGAATACTTATTTTAATCTTTATTATCTATCTAGCTTCATTTCGTAATATTCCAACAAAAATTTATTATTTTTATAATTGCAAAAAAATTCATATCACTTTTACTAAAATCTAATAATATTAAAATATTCAAGTCTTATTTCCTTGTTTCTGTGGATAAAAAGTAAGATTGTAAGTTATTTTAGAGCTTTTGGATAATTAACATGCACGAGCAACTTTAAATGTGCTTTTCTCGGAAACTGTTGTTTCTAACGTCGGCAATAAAATCCTTTTTTTAAACAAACAAAGGAGAGGAAAAGATTTTTCTATTCGAAAGTGACATATAGCGTGGCACCAAAAATTATGCAGCAGTTTAAAAGTATCCTAATGGTCGCTCGCAGCGCTTTCTAAAAGATATAAGTAAATCGTTGGTAAATTTGAATGTCTTATCTCAAAAAAGCCCCAAATACAAAATTTACTCAAATTAATTGGAAGAGAATCAAATATATCAAATAATATGTGAATTATTTTTTCAAATTTAATGCCCCATATTTTGAAAATTAATCGGTCTAGGATACATGTTTGCAATAGCTTTTTTATAAACATGTGTTCACGTTAAAGCTACTTAAAATATGACTCTGTGAAAAATCAGACATTTATTCAATAACACCCTGTATACGCGAAACCTCCAGATATTTAAAACGAAAAATAAAGAACATCCAAATTAGTATCAAAAGCCAAATATCACTTACCACCACTACAACAGCATGAGCATTGCAACTTTCAATTTTACCACAAAATGAGAAAAAAGCTATTGGTGACACCCACTTTCACTCTCTTAATGGCAGTTCACGACATCAATCGTCATACGATAAATATGAGTTAGACAAGACTCACTTGAACTCACTCACGCGAAATGCCCTTCACTCATTAAACGTCAGCCACATTATACAGGGTGTTTTGTAAGTACGGTACATAACTTCGGGAGCATATTCTACAGCTAAAATAAAGGTAATTTTGTTATATAAATGATATTCCAAAAATGCTTCGTTGCGGAAATACAGGGTGTGAAAATTTTATTGTCTGCAATTTAATGTCTCACGCACAGGTAAATAAACGGTGTTGGTGACTAGTAAAATGTCGACAATTTCGCTACCAAACAGGCAAGTACACAACAAAAAAATTCATGTCTTCATACAAGTATTTCTTATCTTAAGAATAATAAAAAAAGAATGAAAAAATTTAGCTGCAATGTTTTTTATCTATTTACTCGAAAACGGTGCGTCCTACGAAAAAAAGTTTAGAGACCTATTTTCTTCCAAATCGAACACACAATTAAAAAAGAAACAAAATATTGGAAAAGAACGGTGGCGTACCACATGTTTCCTTTAAAATATCCAGCAATTATCCTGCCCGCAAGCCACTGGTTTCACAACAGCCACTGTTTTAGCGTAAAATACGCACCGTTGCTAACTCTGAAACCCTGCAAAATTTCATTAAAATGTCTCAAGTAGTTTCGTAAATATTTGAAAAATTGTAATTTTTTAAAGAAATTTTCACACCCTGTATTTCTGCAACGAAGCATTTTTGGAATATTGTTTATATAACAAAATTACCTTTATTGTAGCTGTAGAATACGCTCCCGAAGTTATGTACCGTACTTAGGAAACACCCTGTATAGTGACGTATTTCATGAGTCTATGAAACTCAAGAACGCTCGATTAGCCTGATTATCAGTTTATTCCTCTTTAGAAACATCCTTTGTTGCCCCCTTAGCACTTGCCTGAATCATCTATGTATGTGTCATCTCCTTCAAAACATGCAAAAAACTTTAGTCTGTTTTTGCCAAAAGTACAATCATAAGTCGTACCATAAAGGACGATTGGTACGTGAAACGAAGTAATGTGTATATTTCTACCTATTGAAGATCTGGAAAACGCCTTCATTGCGCCAGTTTTTTTAATTTTATTTTTTTTATTATTATTACGTGTTACAATCTGTCACATAATTAAGGTTACAAGGACAATAAGCAACTCTTCTCGAATGGATTCGAAAAAGAAAAAAAAGAAAAAAACGGAAGGGGTTGGAGGGTGAATGATGCCTCAGTCCTCTCTTATAAGAGAAGCCGAACCTGTCTCCAAACTCCAGTGGGTTATGTCTGTTCAATCGACTAGAATATCTAGAGGAATCCAGGAGATTCACCGCGAGGTGGTTGGGGTGATTGTTTGGTCGGACCATGTACCTTCTGGCACAAATCTGGATTTCCTCTCATATGGTCGGTATTTTGAGATACAGAGTAACGGTACTCACGTACCAGGGGGCACCCGCTAGCATGCGCAGAGTCTTTGCCTGGAATCGCTGCAGGATCTCGATGTTAAAGTTGCTAGCAGTACCTCAGAGCTGGATACCATAGGTCCAAACTTGCATGACTATGCATTTATAAATTAGCACTTTATCGTTTAGCCTTAGTTGTGAGCGGTAACCCAATAGCCAGGCCAGATTCCTAAAAGTACCATTCAGATGAGCTCTCTTAGCTTGAATGTGTTTTTTCCACGTCAGCTTCCAATTTAGGTGCATTCCCAGATATTTCACGCAATCAGCCTACGGAATTGGCTGTTTAAAGATGTTCACCAATGGGCAGGTTTCTCTTCTCAGAGTGAACGTTACATGTTTCGACTTATCTTGGTTGACTCGAACTTTCCATCTGCTCAGCCACTCCTCCAGGTGATATAGATATTCCTGGGTTTTGACGGTTGCAGTCTGAGGGTCTGTGTCGCAGGTAAGGAACGCTATATCGTCCACAAAGGTCGATAGCATACCATTGTCGCTCTGGACTGCATCTGCAGTGAACAGGGAATAAAGGAATGGCCCCAGGACAGATCCTTGAAGTCTCCATGATGTATTTCACAAGAGCGAAAGTGGCTGTCACCGACCTGTACGTAGAATTCTCGCTGGGACAAGTAAGCTTTCAGGATTGCGTAGAATTTTGGGATTAGCTTTTTGATCTTATATAGCATTCTCGCGTGCCAAGCCCTGTCAAATGCCTGTTGTATGTCCAAGAATACACCCGAGCAGTACTGTTTTTGTTGGAGCGCTTCAGTGATTTTATGGGTGATCCGGTGAACCTGTTCGACTGTTGAATGTTCCTCCCTGAAACCAAATTGATGATCGGGGATGATGTCGTTCTCCGCGAATTCATTTTTAATTCTCTTCAGGAGAAGTCTTTCGAACACCTTCGATTGCATGGGAAGCACACTGATTGGTCGATAGAAGGAAGGATCATCTGCAGGTTTTCCCGGTTTCTGAATTGTTATAATATGGGCCGTCTTTCATTGGGTCGGGTAGAAGATTGTCCTCGAGATGCAATTGACTAGTTGTGCGATGTAGACAATTGCCTTGCGCTTAAGCCCTTTGAGAATTTTAGGGATTATCCAGTCATAATCGGGCGCCTTTTTGGTTTTTAATTTGGCGATGATGTGGATTTCTGCTGGGGTGGCGTGGTCAATGGGAGGATCCATTGCCAATGGACTGTCTAGGAAGTTGTTTATTTCAGTTCGGAATTCCACCTCATCCTCTGTAACCATCTCTTTCGGTTTAAATATTTCGCTCAGATGAGAACTACATATTTAGGCTATTTCATCATCCTTCCTAGCCCAACCCTTAATCAATCTTATTGGAGGTTATGCAGTTGGGGTCGTTTTAGGTATTTGGTGGCCTTCCAAAGTGAGTAGTTGGTTCTTTCTGTAGGATTCAAGTTCCTGAGTCGACTTTGTAAGGTCTCGTCCTTTCGTTCTTCTAGTAGTCTTTTGAGTTTCTTTCCAAGTTTGTCAAGGGTTTTTTTATCGCTTGGGTAGTGGGTTTCCTGTCGCTTTTTCCTTGCTCTCCTTTTTTCTTTTACTAGTGACTTTATTTCTTGGGAATAAAGAATATTATTACAATTGTTTTGTTTTGTGTTTTCCGGAGTAGCTCTGATTGCCGCTTCATGGATGATCCTTGTCAGGTTTTCAGTTGCCTCATCAACATCTGCCTGGGTTTTGAGTGCTACGTGCAGATTTATGTTTGCTTCTATATATACCCCAAAGAAGTTCCAGTCTGTGTGAGTGTTGCATAGGTATGTATCCTGGTTCTTATTAATCACCTTGGTGCTGACTGTGAGGATAACTGGAGAGTGATCAGAACTTAGATCAAAGCAGGATTGTATAGTAACATAATTGCTAGAAATGCCTTTTGATATGTAAAAGTCGAGGAGATCTGGGATCTTATTTAGGTCAGTAATTGCGCCAGTTAAGTTTGTTATTTTAACAAACGTATAAAAAAAACAAAAAAATATTTATTGTCAACTAACAAATACAAATTAGGTGACAATTGTTGTGAGAAGTCTACAATAATAATAATTTCATGTTTGTTTATAACTAACTATTTATGTGTTTGAAATGTTGAGTTAACATAACTATTGATCTATTCTAGAATGGATATTTAATGTAGTATGTGTTTTTTGGGTTCCATGACTCGCTTTTTACTAGAGAATCACAAATATTTCACTGATACTTTTAGTGTGTGCCTTAAAAACGTGGGAATAAACCGTTTGCTTGCTACAAATATATGACCATTTCCATGGGTAATAACACATGTCACACGTGAAACCCATAACACGCTCCATATTCAGCACCTTCAGCATCTTTTTATTATATAAGCACATTCCATTTAGCACCGATTATTATTACAATTAGAAAGCTTATCCATGTAGTTAGATTAGACGCTCCGTATTTTTATTTTTTTCAATAAAATATATAATTTAAAAAAAAGTGAAGTAACTAGGGAGTCAGCATAATTCTACCTACCTTGGAATGGAAGATTCATAAATTGGAGAAAAACATTTCCGGACAGTGGGTAGGACATAGTGAAGAAGTGGGCGTATTATTTAAAATCTACAAATTATGTGAATACATCGGAGTAAAAAATTAATTAGCATTAGATGCTACAACATTGATGAGGCGATAATTGAGGTGTTGGAGTTAACTATAGAGAGTTAATATTATAATCATTAAATTTCTGAAACGGAGAGAAATTAGCAGTCTGGAAGTTTAAATTTTCGAACGTAGTAGACAACAAATTTACATTGTTCGTATAAGGCCTATGTCAATTAATGGAGACGACTCCGTTCTAAATTTCACTTTTAATACCGCGTTTACGAAATCAAATTTTATAAGTTGCGAATATCTTTCATGCCATACATGGCAAGTATATCAGATCAAATCTATCGATTAGGACATATATTCAATGTTAGAACGATTTCTGTAGATTATTGATATTCCCGTGGGAAACTCGTGGGAATTTTTGATGTTCACTTTTTTTTTCTAACATGTTATTAACTATATTGCTCCCAATAATAATGGAATACGATTTTTCGTTGTGATATTGTGACTCAAAATGATTTCTTTTACGGTTAAACACTAAGCATATGTAAGTGCGTTTTTTGCCAGGCCGAGCTTTCATTCCCAAAATGTCACACGTTTAGCACGCATACCTAGATTAGCCATTTAATGCGGAGTTTAATTATAATTAATACCCAACAACTAAATGAATTACTAAAACTTTAATCTCGGTGAAGCTCAGTTAATTGCACGAGTGCCCTAATTTGGCTTTGCAGTCGACCAAATGCCTTTATAATTGAAATCACAACAACGCTTGCAAATATTGTGTATTCACTAATGCATAGTCAATAATTATAATAATTAATCATAAATAATTTGAAAAATATGTAGGTTTTTAAGAGTAATTTAACATCCAGGTGATGTGCGCGAGTTATGAGCCCAATTCGATTTCCAACCGCGTTTCCATTAAACCTGGAACATTTTGCGGGATGATTAGGACCAGTATTGGTTTGTGTCGGAAAATTATTTTCATTTTATTTGGGAATTCGAAGGGAAACGCGTTAAGCTTGAAATATGACGCTAAATTAATAAAAAAATTATTTGAAATTTCCAATTTATTGATGGAAACACAACGCTTTACAAACATGATTTAAACCTGTTTTTATCATGGCAATTTTACTTCCTTTTCTTAAGGCCTTTTCTTATTATTTTGGAGACTCATTTCACGCCAATAGACGTCAGTAATAGAGGGGCATTATGTTTTGACAAATTGGAAGCAAGAGAATCCTGAAATCTGCGGGTTCAAATCGTATGGAGACTCTCAAAACTGAGATGAATAATTTTGGACGGGCTCTATGCAAATTGTTTCCGTTAATAATACGAAAATCCCCTTTTCTTCATGCCCTTGCATGTGAAATTTTTTACTTTTGCGCACACTTATATTAAACAATTATACAGAATGTCCCAAGGAAAACGGTCTTCCTTGAATATATCTTCTGTTGTTTGTTCAAAGAAAAAAACACTAAAACATGTCAACTTTGATGGAGAGAGGGACATCATTTGGCGAAAAAGTTATTTTCAAACTGTCAGCTATCTACTCTCAATAAAATTACCTTTTAAACGAGGTATAACAGTTCCTCTTTTAATTTGAAAATGCCAAAGGGCTGGTTTCCATAGAGATAGAGGTGTGACATTTCGAAGATAACTTTTTCACCAAATGAAGTCTCTCTCCCTATCAAAGTTGACGTGTTTTAGCGCTTATTTTAACAATGGAGAGATAAGAAATTCAGAGTGAACATTTTTCTCTGGGACCCCTGTATGTACATTCAGATATGAAAGTTTCACATTTTGCCCTTGTCGGGTGAGGCGCACAGCCTCAGTTTCTGATAATTTTGGATTTCGAATTGTCTCATCATGAAATCTCTTCTCATTCAAATCAAGAGACATTCGAATTCAAATCGCACCAGAGCGATGCTTTTTGCCAAGAAGGCTTTGAAAACAAAACAATAACACTTCGATTGTTTTGAAATAAAGGCGTCTCCGCACGTCCTCCGGTTTCAGTTGTAAAAAACAGAGAATTTCCAGTGAAAATGCAAAGAAAAATTGAATTAGTTTATGCAGACCTGAAGTATAATGAAATATAAACGTAATTAATGTCCGTATGAGATTGTGCCCAGCTGAAAACGCATAAAAATGGAACTTTTGAAATTCGATTTTATTTGGAAATACGGGAAATGTCGCGTCGTCTGCGTTCGGACCTCCGAAGTCGCACGATCGTCCAGCAGTGTACATGGACGGAGCTCAAATTGAATCGAAGTGGAAGTTTTGGTTGTTGAAGAGAAAAAAGTCATGAACGTTCGTGAGACCGAGCAGAGCAGTGCGTCCTACATCGAAAATAAACAGTAACTGAAATTCCTCTTTTCAATGGCCGAGGACTGACAGGAAATTGATTTGTTTTCGATTTCGTGCTAACAAATAGTCTTTTTGCATAATGCAATTTTTGCAAATTTTTAGGTAGTGCTGAAAAATGCTAATAATTTGTCAGTTATTCGCGTTTTAGAAGAAAAAATTGAGAGTGTGTTTATTTTTGCCGAAGCTGGTTACAACTATCACGTTGCTGAGAAGCCCATTTTATTATTTTAATTATTATATTAGTGTTCCAGGGCGTCAAGATTTCGAAAAATTATATCCAACTTTGTTGCTTCTTATGACCGCCATATTGGATTTTGGTGGCGGCAAATAGACAGTAAAAAAGCTTTTCAACGGTGTATCACAAAGGTGCCCGTGGACCTACTGAAGTAGAAAAAATAAACATAAACATAAAAATCCTTTCACATGGCTTATAAACAAGTGCTATGTTTTATACCATTCAAACAGCACTGATCTAGCACCTATTCTGTTTAATGAGACAATAACAACTTAATGTGTTTTTTAATATTAACGCAATCATAATTCTACAAATTTTACCAAAATTAACAAAGGACCACAGTGAAGGAATAGGTACCTTTACTTACTATGAGTAGGAATTACTAATCCTAATAACTATAAAAAATGTTTAAATATTTCTCCGTTATTGTTGACACAAACTCTACAGCGCTTAACAACAGACATACAAGCACTTTTTACCATATCTGGAGGTATTCCTTGTGTTACAATAGATTATGAAAATCTTTGGGACATTGATGCCATTTAGTGGGTTCTGCTTCCACGGCTGGTTCCCGGGGATTTTGAAGTACCAGGTATACCGGTATGAAGTGAGCGTCAGGATATAAATGTCTCGATATAGGGCATTTGTTGTAAACAAACCTTTTTTGTTGTTTGCTTGGGTGGTGTGCAAACTGACAAACATATTTAGTACAAATCAAGTCCTTGAACAAATAACAATATATAATTTCACTGTGCCAAAAATGTCGAATTTTGTACCACAAAATGATGATTTGCGGAAAGCATTAATTTTTTGCTTTCATTTGAAGAAAAGTGCTGTAAAGTCGCATCGAATGCTTGTCGAGGCATATGGTGATTATGCTTTATCAGAAGCAACGTGCAAAAGATGGTTTCAACGATTCAGAAATAACAATTTTGATGTGCAAAATGAAGAACGTGGCAGACCACCAAAGAAGTTTGAAGACGCCGAACTGCAACCAATATTGGATGAGGATGACGCTTTAAGTCAAAAGCAAATAGCAGAAATGTTAAATGTTGCACAACGAACAATTTCTGATCGTTTAAAAGCTATGGGAAAGATCCAGAAGTGTGGACAATGGGTGTCGCATGAATTGAATGAAAGACAGATGGAGAACCGAAAAAACACCTGTGAAATTTTGCTTCAAAGGCACGAAAGAAAATCAGTTTTGCATCGAATTGTTACTGGAAATGAAAAATTGATTTATCGTCAAAATCCTAATCGGAAAAAATTATGAGCTGATTCGGGGCAACCATCAACATCGACTGCAAAACCTGTTCAATTCGGCAAGAAGGCAATGCCGTGTGTTTGGTGGGATCAGAAAGGTGTGGTGCACCACGAGCTTTTAAAACCTAGTGAAACCGTTAATATTGTTCGCTACCGACAACAATTGACTAATTTAAACAATGTATTGATCGAAAAACGATCAGAATGGGCCAGAAGACACGGGAAGGTAGTTTTGCTCCATGACAACGCACCTGCACACAAAGCAACACCGGTTCAGGATACCATCAACACACTTGGCTGGGAGTTGCTACTCCATCCGCCGTATTCACCAGACTTGGCTCCTTCGGACTACCATTTATTTCCATCGATGGGACACGCATTGGCTGAGCAGCACTTCGATTCCTACGAAGAAGTAGAAATTTGGGTGTCTAATTGGTTTGATGCCAAAGAGGCACATTTCTATTGACGTGGTATCCATAAATTGCCAGAAAAGTGGTCAAAATGTGTAGAAAGCAATGGTCAATATTTTGAATAATTTTTTTTTCTTTCCTTGTTAAAATTGGTGTTTTATTTTCACAAAATAGCGCTCATTGCATACCGGTAGACCTGGTAATCGAAGGGCCACTTTCGGTTTTTGTCAGACCGATAGGAACTGAACAGACTTGAGAAGTAACCTTTAATCGATTTATTTACAACTGAAGTCTTAAATTAATTTAGTTGTGTAATCGGTGCAAGTATGATCACCGTTTTGTGAGTACCTCACTTCTGGGGGTTGCAGCACCAAATTTTTGTTTTCACAAGTTGCGGTGAATTTGAAAAGTATGAAAATTTTTTGAGCGGGTTATCTTGCGAACTGCTACGTTTGGTTGATCTTGGGGAACTGATCGGTCTCTCTTTTTTCTTCCTAAAAAATCTGTTTTTTCCGTTCCACCCTCAGTCGGGGCTTGGAATTCCCCGTCTTAAAGTCGGGCGTAACGCAAAGATAACCCAAGTTTTATGGCTTAAAGGTCCTTGCCCTTGTAGACCCTTGGTTGCCGACATCTGGACATTTATTTTATTTGGTTGCAGCCACCAGATGTTGGCTCTCACCTTGAATGGTTCGCACAAGTGAAGCTTCCAACTCTACTACTGTATCGTAGGATCTGCAGTAAACCTTATCTTTTACTTACTCCCATGCAAAAAAATCGAAAGGTGTCGAACCGAGGGAGCGTGCTGGTCAACTGACAGGTCTTCGATCTCCAATCCAATTATTTCCATACGAATCATTTAGATATAACATAACAGCTAATGAATTATGTGGTGATGCCCCATCCTGCTGAAACCACGTGTTAGCTACAGTAGCCAGTAGGAAATCTTCAATCGTTTGCGCGACCTTCTGCTGCAGAAATTCTAAATGTCTTTCCTCGGTATGTTTTCCGTCAAAAATATCATATGTCCATTAAGAACTCCAAGCTCTACATTAAAGCTCCATTTGACGTGATTTCTCGATTCCCTGTTCATTTGCGGATATTCGTCATTCCAATATAAGTTATTTTACCTGTTAAATATTCCACAATTTGTGAAATGTGTCACGTCAGACCATAAAACTCTAAGAGGAAATTGAAGATCTGCTCTAGGTTTTCTCGAAAACAGTTGCATGCAACAAAGCAATTGCAAATATGAAAATTTCTCCCGGTGTCTCCATCCCTAAGACCTTGGCCAATACGTTCCTGCTACGGTTTAAATTGATTTTTCTTTAGGACCCGATGAACAGGTGATCTCGCTATACCACAAATATTATATTTTATTGGACCCAATGAGATAGGAGGGTTTTCACCAACACTTCCAACAACATAGTTTGCAATATTTTCATTAATCCTGCGCATTCAGGATTTCTTCTCAAATGATCCATACTTAAGTAGATTCATACTAAGCCTATTAAATATTGCCTGCCCAGGTTGGCGCGTCTCTGGATAACTCTGGAGATACATATTTTGAGCTCTACCTGTATTTCTTCCACTCAAAATGCAGCAGTCATTAATCTCCAGCTTTTCTTGATTTGAAAACCGTTTAATAATTTTATTGCTTTACAGGTTTTGCAGGATTAAAGTGCAAAACTGATACAAATTATTTTGAAAGCATCGGAGCTGACCTCAAATGCAATAATAGTGAAAACTTGTTTGTTGTAGCAACACTAACGTCTAGGGGTGTTTTTTTAGTTATAAAACATAGTACTTATTTTTAAGCCCACTAAGGTGAAATGATGCTTATGTTTATTTATTCTACTTTGGAAGGTCCAAGGGCGTCTTTGCGTTACATCGTTAAAAAGCCTTTTTATTGTCTATTCGCCGCCACCAAAATCCAATATGGCGGCCATAAAAAATAACAAAGTTGAATATAATTTTTCGAAATCTAGAAAATATGGAAAAAATCTGACAACGCCGTCAGCAACACGACAGTTGTCGATAGTACAGGACTGCCAATTTTCGTAGAATTCGCTCACACGATGTACTCATAATTTATGATCTTCGAAAATCACAGCTTTCAGTTTTTTGCTAATGTTTTAACGACCCCTGTACATATTTTTATTCGAGAACATTTTTTGAGCGGGCACAAAAATGCGCATGTTTTTTCTAATTTGAGCCACCTTGTATCTCCTACCGCCTCCATAATCCCCATCACTCTATTTGAGACACTCCGCATACAGGGTGTCTTGGTGTTTTTTAACAGGATTTTTGACACGTATTTTACGCACAAAAATAATATTAACGTGCTACCTAAACTATCTTCAAGAATCATTTTTTGTAGCAAAACGCAGGGTGTTCAAGTTTTATATACAGGGTGTTTCCTAACTACGTGTAAAAAATTTAAAGGCGTAATCCTCGACTGATTTTGAGTCAAAAATGTTTAATAAACATATATCCGCAAACGATGCGTCGGACGAAAAAGAGTCAAGTGAGCATTTTTCTTCTAAATGAAATTAAACTTCTAAAAATAATTTTTATTTTGATAAAAAGCAGTGGCGCACCATGTTTTTCTTTAAAAATGTGCTGAGAGGTGTCCGTACGCACGTCACTGGTGAAACGAAAAATAGCCCTTTTGCATAAATACATGCGTCTACATTAACTCTCAAAACATGCCAAACTTCACTTACATATCTCAAACGGTTTTGAATATATCAATAAAAGTTAGATTTTTTAAGTAAAGTTTAACACCCTGTATCTTCTTAATGAAGCATTATTGGAATATGGTTTATATAGGGAGTCATATTATTTTTCAATGTACTATTACCCACTGAAATATAATGAAACACTTGTGGGACACCCTGTATAAACAATCTTTATTTCCTTAGAAATAGGCTATCGACCTGTTAGGTCTTTCTGCCTGTGATACAATGGTAATCTTTTGGTGACTAACTACAATACTAATACATTACATCTGGAAGTGCTCCCAAAGGGTGCTCGAAAGGAAAAAGAGGCGGGATTGTCTTGTCTGTCTCGTTAAGCAAAGTGGGCTCAGTATTGTTGAGTTGTTGGTGTTCTTTTTCCATCTGTTCTGTAGTTGTCGTAGTCTTTCTGTTATTCTTATCATGTTTGTGCGTTCATACAGTAATTGGTTGGGTGGGTTGTGTAACGGGTTTTCGGGATGTCTTAGTTTTGTGATTAGTCTTAGTGCAATCTGTTCTGTAGTCTGTATGTGTTTGCTTGTTTTTTCTGTTGCATTTGCCCTCAGTACGTGCCCGTAGTCCAATAGTGGTCTGCATATGGTTTTGTATATTTTTATGGCGTTTTCCATACTAATCCCTTTGTCTCTGTATGTCAGTGTTCGGAAGTGTTTTGCCCTTTTTATGATTTCTAGTTGAATATTTCGTACGTGTTTCGTAAATTTTAGTTTATTGTCTATTGTTATCCCTAAATACTTCACGTCGTTCCTTGGTTTAGTCGTGTGTCCGCCTGTCATTATTGTTGGTGATATGGTGATTTGAAAGTAGAAGTTGATTTTTCGTGTCGTTTGGCATTAGTCTCCATTTGTAAAACCATGTCATGGTTCTGTTTGTCAACGTCTGAAGCTTTTCCACGGCTTTCTTAGTAGTTTTGTCGTGTGCAATCAGCGCTGTGTTGTCCGCGTATTGCAAAATGTATGATGTATTGTCTATATATTCCTTGTCCTGTAGATCATAGTTGTATATGTCGTTGCAGTATATATTGTAGAGCAGTGATGAGAGCGGCGAACCCTGTGGTAGCCCCTGTTCCGGGGAGAAGGGGAAGGAGACGGCAGTGTCAATTCGTACCTGAAGTTGTAGGTTTTCTAGCAGATTTTTGATTAAGTAGATTAGGTATTTTGGTGTTTTCAGTTTGTGCAATTTGTATAGCAGACTCCTGTGCCAGACGCTATCAAAAGCCTTATTAATGTCCATTAGTAGGTTCGCCTCAAGTTTTATATTTTTTCCAATTTATCTTTTATAGCTCCTGAAGTTGTTGAGATGTTTAGCTCAATTTTTGAGCATAAGTCACTCTTTAGGATCTACATGATTATATAATACTAGATGATCGTAAAAATCTACAAGGTAATATTTTTTCGAATTATGACCAGTTTTATCGCTCAAAATTTTTTTACGGGGCCCCGCGTAGCATTTAATTTTAAAAATTCAAGCTGCCTGTCCAATTTAAAAACTTTTATGTATTTTGACCATTTTAGCATCTGTAACAGTTTTTCAGTTATTTGCAAAATGGTGAAATAATGCATGTGACTTTTCCCATCGAGTATGTTTGATTGTCTTCTGTCATTTTTGACATTCTACTGACATTAAATTTTTGACACACTACTGTGGTGTAAACAGCAGCATCAATTTATTTAATGACGACCCAAGAGTAAAGCGGATTTTTAAGAGGCGAGAGACAAAAATATGAGTAGAAAAAAGGGCAACGGTAACTTCGATTACAGAATAAATCGAACAGCAAACTTTTATTCGATAACAAAATAATTTAACTCAATATCAAATAATTGTTCTTACAGAAATTGTTGGAAATGATTGCCATTAAATTCCACGCACAAATAAGAACGTCCCCATAAAAACGGCCGACATTTCTCAAATGCTGAGAGATTATTCTTATTCGCCCTATAAGTCTTCTTGAGAGTTTACGGGAGCAAAGTACACATTTTCTTTGCTAAATCCCCAAACATAAAAAGCTAGTGGTTTTAGGTCAGGCAATCGAGGAGGTCGAGCAAGTGGTCCTTCACGACTTACCCATCTATGTGGATTGTTTGCATTTAGCCAGTTCTTTCTTATCAGGGATTAATGTGAATGTCATCTGTTTTTGTTAATAATTTTAATTATCTTATTAGCTGGCTCAAAATTTGAACAGAATGTTTTAGGAGCTTTAGGGGTTAAAAAATATAAATTAAAAAAATTATTAAACTTCAATATCCTGTATTTTCTTAATAAAAATTTCTCGAATCTAGTTTATGTAACAATATTATTTTTATGCGTAGAATACATGGTTAAAATTCTGCTACAAAAAAACTGAAGACGCTGTATACAATATTTTATATATTAATTTGATATTATTATTATTATTATTTATATCAACTATCTTATTATTTGTTTATTGTTTGTGTACAATAATAGTATTGTGTCTAATTTTGTATTTGTATATAGGTTTGAACACCACATTCAATGACAATTTTGCGTCATAAACAGCATTTAGAGAATACACAAGAGTCAAAAGACAGTATTTCTTGTCTATTTAATGTCGCTTGTGAATGTGAAGAAAGTAATAATTTGTTAAAAAAATAGCAGGGGGGAGGTGTAGCTTAAAGCCGCACTGTATAACCGGTATTCTTGCATTTTTTTCAAAAATATTGGGTTGTTTGATAATTAATGTCGAATTTTTTATGTTTTTTCAAAGTTAATATACTTATATTAATAATAAATATTAATCAATGATGTATTGGCCATCTTGGTGAATGACCTTTTGCCATTTTTCGGCAAGTTGGAAAATTTCGCGTTCGAAAAAGCCTTGATTTTTAGAAGTAAAAAATTGATTTCACTAATTTTTAACGGCTTGATCGGAATGGAAATTTTTACCATTCAAATGATTTTGAAGAGAACGAAACAAATAATAATCTGATGGCGTCAAGTCAGGGCTATATGGTGGATGAGGTATCAGTTCTCAATTTAGTTCCAATAATTTTTGACGCGTTGTTAAAGACGCATGGGGTCTAGCGTTATCATGATGGAACAGTACCCCTTTGCGATTAGCCAGTTCAGGAAGTTTTCTTATGATTTCTTCGTTCAATTCCCATAGCTGACAACACTAAACATTCGAATCAATAGTTTGGTTTCTCGGAAGCAGTTCAAAATAAAGAATACCCTTGTAGTCCCACCACACAGATAGCAAAATCTTCTTTCGATGAATATTGGCTTTGAACGTCGATTGCGCAGGTTTATCTTGTTTGGTCGATGATCGTTTTGGGACTACGTTATCGTAGCCAATCCATTTTCCTTCAACCATTATGACTCTTTTTAGAAATGGGTCGTTTTGGCTACGATTCAGCAAAGAATCGCATATGTTAAAGCGTTGAGTGAGGTGCATTTCCTTCAATTCGTGAGGAACCCAAACTTCCAATTTACTAACGTACCCGAGCTTTTTTAAATGCAGAGAAACGGTTGAATTCGATATGTTCAACTTTTCTGCTATCTCTCTTGTTGTCATGCGCCGATTAGCTTCGATTAAGGCCTTTGTTTTATCGTTATCAACGGCGATTGGGCGTCCAGTATGTGGTGCATCTTGGACATTAAAATTTCCGGAACGAAAGCGAGGAAACCAACGCTGGCACTGGCGTTCAGTAAGGCAGTTCTCACCATAAACTTTACACAATTTCTTCTGAGCTTGTACTGCATTTTTGCCCTTTCGAAAGTGAAATAATAAAATGCGTCGATAATGCTCACTTTGATTGTCCATCTTCAACTTAAATTTTAAACAACTTCTTGTTTACTAATCACGTTCAATTTTTGATCGAAAAAAGTCTAAAACATAAACTTTAAAATGGCATATAATAACATAAGCGACGAGATCACTATTACTCGATATGTATAAATTGAGCCATCTATGAGAATAAAACGACATTAATCATTGAACAACCCAATAGTTAGATAGTTCTGGGGGTCTATAGAAATTTCTGAACGTTTTTGACCTTCCCCGATCTTGGTCCCAGAATATCTTAGATTGACCATTCCTTAAGTTGCTCATTCCATTATATCAAGCATGAAGTTTTAATACAAATTCAAGCTGTAATCTGCTCTGTGGGTGACATGAATTATTCAAGGCAGCTAAAAATCCCTTTATCTATCGATTCTAAGATTGAAGTGGGCGAGTGCCAAAGGTTTAGAAAAGGTCAAAAAATTCAAGAGGATGCTCCATGCCTCGTTTGATATACTAGAATTCAGGAATCTGGAATGACGAAAATTTCATTTGGTTTCGAAATTTAAGTCTTGAGTTTGACCAAAAACCCTGTTTTCTAACATGCCACGTACATGGTTTTCTTTGCCTCCTGAGGCATGTTAAAAATGGAATGTATTTTATTTTTTGTGTTTTCTCATTCGCTGTTGTACATGAGGTCATGTTAGCTTGGCATGGTTTTAAAGCAAATTTATGCAAATTACATGAACCTGTATGAATGTAAATAGCTACATTGCTATTGCCACCACTAGAGAGACGAGTTTAAGTGCCTTTTTAGCAATCCAAACATAGAAAGAAAAATTGTAATTAAAAAGGACACATTAAAAGGCAATTTTCACGGCATATCTCGCTTTATTACCTGGATAATAAAAGAAGCCGAAGAACCACTGCAGTCTGAAATAATCATATTGTTATTTTGTACTCCTTAGACATGATTACAATGATGTTAAGACAGAATAGAGAACGTGCGAGCGGAATATCAAACAAACTGTTCTATAGATTTCCCAAGCCTCACCCACAAAGAAAACCTAAAACGTCTAGAAAATAGAGCAGACATGTTCCGTAATTTGTTCTAGCTATGTCTGTAATGATTTTCTTCCAGTTGCTATGAGGATTTGTTTATATTCCATTGAGGTGTTTGTAAAACTTGCCGCACATGTTCGCCAAATTTCAATTTGCTACTCAAAATTCTGCGCGGATCTCGCCCATTCTCGTAGAGTTAAGTGGAAAAGAAGTCAGCTCAATCAGGTTCTTAACACATCGTTAGGAAATTATTAATGGTTTTGCTTTGCTTTTGTAATTTATCTAATCCTCAGACTTCTTACGCCTCATAAAACTGTTCCGGTTGAATTGGACTCAGCCCCTCAGCAGCAGAAACTTAGCATCAGACGGCAGGACGAAATTAATTTCATTAAGCTAAACTGGACGTTGCTTTGAATTTTTTAATTAAAATTTAATTTGTGATTTAATTTATCCGATGATTAATCACACTCGCGTGAATTAAAACTCGCCCATATAGGTCAAAATTGATAGAATACTGCGTGGAAGGTTATAATTTATTACATCGATTCGGGGATGTAATGGATATCTTGGAGGTTGTAAATGCTGATTTTCTACCCTGCGGGTAAGATAATTTTCCAGTTTTTGTTGCGAAACTGAATCTCACGTTTCTCCGTCATTGACCGATTGTAAAATTATGGTTTGGGGAGTGAATCGACGCACAGCGGCGAGCTTCAGAAATTTCTCGTCACGTGCGACATTATCGACTTGGAGGTCAATTTTTGTATTTTCTTTGCCCTGATGATGAATGTTGCGAAACGTTGACAGGCGAACAATGACCGAACTTTTTTTTCGTCCCATTTATCCTGATTACATGCACCGGTTACAAATGGAAGTGTAGTGAATTCGCATATCAAAGAGGGAAAGTAAAATGAAATCAGATAGGAATAAAGGAGCAGGAATGAAACAGTGTCGTATCTCAAGCTTATCTCAAATCAAAAGTGAACACTCTATGTTTGCAACAAGTTCTCCTGTTGCATAATTTAAAAGGTATTTCCCATCGCTCCATCAACCAAGAGCCAAAATTTAAACTAAACAAAACAATATAAAATTAACAATAAATCATTCACGTGCCATATTTTCTAGTTTGGCAAAATAACCGCCAAGTTTATAAATTGCAAAACTTACCCTGGAACAATACTGGAAGGTAATAAGTTTAGTCGCGAAATCTGGTCAAAAACTGGGTCAAAAGTCGTGACAAATAAGCGCACAATTTGACTGAAAAACAGCTAAAATATTTCATTTTAGAAAATGTTGTTTTGGCTGTATTAGACCATAAACCTATATCCTAGGAGAAGAGATATACAGGATTCGCCTTTGGAAACTGACACAATCCGTAAACGAAAAATTATGAGTTTAATGTAGTTTCGTAATACCTATTTGTGTTTTACGGAAAAAACCTAACATCGTGAAAATATTTTTAACCTAATATCTTCCGGTTAAATTGAAAAGCGACCCTTACTTCATTTTGTTTAATGGAAAATGATAGTTTTTTAGATGAAATTGAGTTATTTGTCGAAAATGAACATAAGTTTCATAACTCAAACATAGCGCCGATTCTCCACTGTTTTTGGATCATTTTGAATTTTACGAATTTTTCAACACTTACAGTCTTACCAAAACTCAATTATCTACAAAACTGTTTAACGTAAATCGATAAAATACATTTTAAATAACTGAAAAATTAAATAATTTTTATAAATGTCAAAGAAATTAACAAAAATATTTGAATTATTTTTTTTTTTATTATTGAAATCCAGAAATTTTAAATTAAAAAAAGTCATTATTTTCACATAACGTCCTATAATTATTTTTACATCATTAGATTGACTGATAGGAAAAAAATGAACAAATACCGTAAACATAATAACTACCAAAAAACATTCACATATCATTTATACTTTAAGTTAAGCAAATCGAAAATAAGTTAATTCAATTAAAAAAAAAACCATAATATTCTTTTTCGTTTTTGATTTATTGATAAATAACTGCATTGAAATGCGCCTTTCGGGAAAAGTGTAGGTTTTTTAAAGCTTTACAAGATGGCCTTATGAAAATAATATAGTTCCATTTGATTTATTAAAGAAAAATGAAGAAAACCGCTATTACCTGAAAGAATGCCCTCTAGCGATTTTGTTCTGCACTATGGATTTTTGGTCAATGTGGATATTAAATCGGCTTATAATTCCCTCACAATGAAGTACAGAATCACTAAAATCGGACAATTAGAAACAGAGATATGATAGTTTGAACTTAAAATGATTCATCGGTTTCCCCCACTTTTATTATGTAAGTTATGAAATTATATGTCGAACAAGAAAGTTTAAGAATGATGTAATCTTATTGATAGTAAATTAAAATGTGCTACTCAACTTGTGACTTAGTATAGATTTGTCGATTTTAAGAAACTACCGTCCCTACTACGCCCCCTTACGGCGATTTCACGAAGCTGAAAATATTTTCTAAGGATTTCTCATAGTCACATTAGTAATAAATTTTTTTGTCCGAAGTTGCTACTTGCTCTACTTACCGAGATACAGCCGCTGTCCAACGTAAACCGGACAGGCTGTATATATATACAGGGTCATTCACGATGAGTGTCCTATTAAAAGTTTACGGGGTTCTAATATAGCTAGAGATCTGAAATTTTGGATACTCATGTAATGAAGTTTGATCTGTTGAATTAAAATATTGGTATCGTTGCGACGTTGACAGATCTATGTGTAACTGACGACAACTTTGTTATTTTTAATTTCGCACCCTGTATTTTATTACATTTTCGAATTTCCCGGAAGATTTAAACCCCAGTTTATGTATCATATGCCATAGCTATGATGAACCGTTTTCGAAATAAATATTAGAAACTTTGAGAGTAAAAGGCACCACTTATTAGTTGATTCGGTTAGGTGGAGGCTATGGGTTAACGCGACAGTTACTGAATTTATAGACAATTTACTATTAAATTTATATGGGACCTGTTGGCATCAATTAGATGGTGCTCCTGCTCACTGCACCAATGAAGTGAGTGCCAAACTTACTTTGATGTTCGGAGATCGATGGATACGGAGTCTCGGTCCTTGTCATTGGCCACCCCGGTCACCAGATCTTACACCGGTTGATGCTTATTTATAGGGTGTCATTAAAAATAGAGTATACCGGGACGAGGTGCAAAATATTGACCAGTTACAGAAACGGGTGAGAGAAGCATTTGATCTGCTTGATCCAAATGATCTCCAGAGAACTACAAACATTCATGTTCTGAATTCAATCCAAGAATGTCTCAAAGCAAACGGGGGTAATTTTCAGCAAAATCTCTAAATTTATTTATATTACGTAAATCTAGTTTATTATAAAGGATGTTACAATTTCGTTTATTTTACGTTGTTAACCCATAGCCTCCACCTAACCGAATCAACTAATAAGTGGTGTATTTTACTCTCAATGATTCTCATATTTATTTCGAAAACGGTCCATCATAGCTATGGCATATGATGGATAAACCGGGGTTTAAATCTTTCGGGAAATTCGAAAATGTAATAAAATACAGGGTGTGCCGTTTAAAATAACAGAGTTGTCGTCAGTTATACATAGATCTGTCAACGTCGCAACGATACCAATATTTTAATTCAACAGATCAAACTCTATTACATGAGTATCCAAAATTTCAGATCTCTAGGTATATTAGAACCCCGTTAACTTTTAATTGGACACTCACCGTGAATGACCCTATATACGTATATATGGTATACCCCTCTACACGATAAAGTTGCTTAAAGCTTATTGTGAAAGGTTGTTTTGTTTTTTAGTTTTAGTCAAAAAATAGCCGCTATGGATTCAAAAACATTTTCAAATATTTATCTTAATTTTTTTTTTTTTTATAAAAATTTGTAAATTTTATTCCTTTCTTTTATTTATTAATTTAATATCTATTTCATCAATTTACGTCAAAAAGTTTGGCAGATAATTGAGCTTGAGTAAAGCTCTACAAGTCATTTCATTTCGGAAGTTACATCAGACTGAAAATAATTTGCTCCGTATCAGATTTCTTCGACAAAACAAAAATACATTACATTGGCAATTTTCTATATACGGATTGTTAACTCCCAAAGGCGAACCCTGTATAGCCTATAAGCCCTTCATTAAACAGAAACGTTTTAAAAATATCAGCTTCGATGTTGGTGTCGAACTTTAGGAATCATTGCTTGCAAAACGAAAATCCTCTAATCGAATCCCCATTAAATCTTTGTTATTTTCGCTTTAGAGGCAAATTGCAACATTTGCGAATATACTAGAGCCCATAAATCATTTTAAAGAATAACAGCTTTCTGGAGAAAAGGAACAAAGCTAGTTCTTAAATTTGTATCTTGTTCCCTGATTAATCTGCTAATTCTAGAGGTCGTAGATTCTAATTTAAACCGTTTTTGAGAGCAAAAAAATTTGAATTTATGAGAGAGAGAAGAGAAAGCTAACCAAAGAAGGTATTGCCATGAACAATGCATAAATTAAAAAAATCTCATTGTTTCTCATGGCTTAAAATTTTGTATTTAGAGCGTAAGACATTATGACGTGAAACGAATAAAAGAAACGACACTTATCAGCTCATTTTCAGGAGCATGTAGATATATTTCAGGAATTAAAAGAGCAATGCGGTTTCCCCTGAACTTTTCCCTAAAACTTTTAGTCGTGGGGAAATAAATTTAATCCTGGCTGAAGAGTACCCTGGACGATGAGATTTTGCAGAGTTTACAAAGGGTTTCTAATAGATTTAGAGATTTAGATAGTTTTAAAGAAATTTGTAGACGTCCTGGGGAATCAACCAAAGTTTTCTCAAGAACATTTTAAATGATCAAAGTTTTAAAATGTATTCAAAGGATTTCGAATAGTTTTCTAAGAAATTGAGCGACTTGCATGGTTTTGAAACAGTTTTTGGATTATTTCAATTAGCGCCTATTTTGAGATTTCTGATTTTGAAGTGTTTCTAACGGATTTATAGAACTCTTGCACATTTTTTGCCAACTTTCGGGAGTTCCCTGTGTTTTTTTGGCATTCCCAAAAGATACATTTCTAGAAAATTTCTCAAGTTTTTGCTGCGCATCAAATTAAAGACTCAAAACTCCTAAATGAGAAACCTGTATCCCCTTTTGACTTTTTCGAACCTTTTTTTGATCAAATAAGCAAAAGACATTTTTGAATTAAACTTTCCTATTTCACTTTTTTTTTTCAAATGCATTTCAGCCTATAATTCATTTTAAAGCATAACCGCTTCGTGGAAAAAACGAACAAAGCTTGTGCTTAAATCTAGATCTTCTTCCCTGATTAGTCGACTAATTCTAGAGGTCGTAAATTATGATTTAAGCCCTTTTTAAAGGGAAAAAAAATTTAATTTATGAGTGGGAAAAAAGAGAGTTAAACACAGAAGTATTGTCACTTCCTGAATTGACGATAGAAAAAGGTTTTAGTAAAACTTAAAAAACATGTCATTGAATCTATTGGATTGAAATTTTGCATTTAGAACGCAAGTCGTTCTGGCCTAAAACGAATAAAAGGAGTGAAACAAGGACATTATGCTTCCCATGAAAAACCTTTTCACTTATACTAAATTTGAAAACTAATTTAAATTTAAATGTCTTCCATTCCTCTCTAAATTTCATTCAATACTGCTTTTACTCTTGCTTGTACAGACCCCATAATCCAAGCACTATGCATGGAAATACAATATCGGATCCAAAGTTTAAAATATCTCTTCAACATATTTAGATCATCCTATGAGGATACGAAAGAAATAAAAATGCCTTAAATACAAACCTAAACGCATTCGAATGTGGCCAATTACTGAACTAATATTTCATGGGAGATTCAAATAATTTCCATACAATAATTGAGTACGTGCTGGGAATCCATTAAACTTCCCAGAAAAACTGATTTTGGGATGGAGATACAGATCTATATTATATGTGTTGGTAAATGGTAATGTGGTGGGCCTCATAATAATTGGATTTAAATGGATGATAAAGGAGAATTAGAATCAACTGGTATAAGTGGACTATATCCTGAAATGGTAATGAGGTCGGGTCAGATAAGAGAGTTATCTACCTAACCAGGGCGGAAAGTGATACTTTACCGCATACCGATTGCGGTTGGTCAAACGACAAGATGCACGTGAACTTTGGTGTCTTCTGTAAACTCTATTTGGGCACGCGTAATAATGTTACAGCTTGTTGCACGATGTCGATGTCAAATTCTCAGGAAAAGCCTTCGCAGTGACACACATCACTTTGACCCTAACGACGACACATGCCACTTTGACTGCAACGGCGACACATGTCACCTTCATCGCAACAGGGACATATGTCATCTCGACTTTAACAGTGACACATGTCACCTTCATCTCAACAGGGACATATGTCATCTCGACTTTAACAGTGACACATGTCACCTTCATCGCAACAGGGACATATGTCATCTCGACTTTAACAGTGACACATGTCACCTTCATCTCAACAGGGACATATGTCATCTCGACTTTAACAGTGACACATGTCACCTTCATCTCAACAGGGACATATGTCATCTCGACTTTAACAGCGACACATGTCACCTTCATCTCAAAAGGGACTTATGTCATCTCGACTTTAACAGCGACACATGTCACTTTGATCCGCGCACGATAAAACTCCTTACCGCAACACGTGCAACAAAGTACTACTTTCAGCGAGTCCGATAAAGCCGCTTTGACGCACGCTCATAGGAAAACTACTCTCTCCAGTGGTTTAACAACCGAAAACGACAGCAAAACCTCGAATTTGGGACAATTATTAAACGCACAAAGTGATTGATAGAGCTTTCGTGTTTGAAAACTCATGCTTTTCGACTACTAATTTCCGCTATAAATTACACGTGACGTCCCCAAGAAAACGCCCTAAACTTACTCCGAAAACTGCGGCAAATTACGTTCATTGGCAAATCGACTTGGAAAATATAAATTCTAGCCGTGCAAATAAAAGAATATTTAAATGAATAACTAGATGGGAAGTCTAGATAAGGATAGTGAAAAATTAAATGTGTATTTTTATGAGACCACGAAAAAAAGAGCATGAAGGTGTATTATGTGAATGCTAACAATAGCTCAGAACATTTATCCAGCAGGAGTGAAATGCAAAAGTTATCGATCGATGATAACAAGTCACGCACAGTAACGAAATGATCATTTATCATTATGACATTTCAACTGCGAGTCAGTTGGTTCTGTAAAGCAGTCAGATATTGTTCAATCTAGGAATGATACTGTAAATTCTTTATTTGCGTAAACGAATGGGTTTACTGCATCAATATTACTAAATTTCCTTGTGCTGCTCGGACATTCTACTATTTGTTTTTCGCAAAATGAGAGATGAAAGTCAAATGAATTGGGAGATATTTATTCAAAGGCCGAATGGCTCAAGAACCGTTGAAATTTCTTAATCCTGAACGAAGGCTTTTTAAATATTGAAATAAGTCAATTCTGCCGAACTCTTCAATTTTCCCCGTACATCTTTTGATTCTAATTTTGGGAATTGGAGCGAAAAGTTTTATTTACACCGACAAATTAAAAAATAATTTTCTCAAGATACTAATTATCAATTAAAAAAATTAAAAGCTAAAAATTAAAAAGATTACGGTCATTCAATATTTTAACGGCTCAGATCATCTTAAAATCTCAGAAAAAAATTTCAGGTCTTCTTTTGACTTCGTAGAATATACTTTGAATCTTCGAAATCCAAAAAATTTTTAATCCTGAATGAGAGAAGGACTTTTTGACAACATAAATGTTTCGAAAATTTGATTTTTTTAAAATTTATTCTTTTAATTTTTTATATCGTTTTCAACTAGTTTTGAAGATTTCACAGCCTTGATAACAAAATTCAGGGCTTTGGCACGTTTTTAGGATTTTTTCAGCAATACCCCAACATCACTAAAATTACCAATCCCTCTTAAAAGAACATCTAAATAAAAAAAAAATACTGGGTTTTCCTTTTCACCCGACCTAAAGTTTAAGATAAGGAAGAAAAATATACAGGGAGTTTCCTAAGTGCGGTACATAACTTCGGGAGCGTAATTTACAGCTAAAATAAAGGTAATTTTGTTATATAAATTGTATCCCAAAAATGCTTCGTTGCAGAAGTACAGGGTGTGAAAATTCCTTTAAAAAATTACAGTTTTTTGAATATTTCCGAAACTACTTGAGACATTTTAAAGATATTTTAATAAAACAGGCAAATACATAACATAAAAAATTCATATCTTCATACAAGTATTTCATCTCTTAAGAATAATAAAAAAAAATGAAAAAATTTAGTTACAATGTTTTTTATTTATATACTTAAAAACAGTGCGTCCTACGAAAAAAAGTCAAGAGACCTTTTTTCTTCCAAATTGAACACATAATTAAAAAAGGAACAAAATATTGGAAAAGAACAGTAGCGTATCACATGTTTCCTTTAAAATATCCAGCAATTACCTGCCCGCACGTCACTGGTTACACAACAGCCACTGTTTTTAGCGTAAAGTACGCAACGTTGCTAACTCTCAAATCCTGCAAAATTTCATTAAAATGTCTCAAGTACTTTCGTAAATATTTGAAAAATTGTAATTTTTTAAAGAAATTTTCACACCCTGTATTTCTGCAACGAAGCATTTTTGGGATATTGTTTATATAACAAAATTACCTTTATTGTAGCTGTAGAATATGCTCCTGAAGTTATGTACCGTACTTAGGAAATACCCTGTATAATAAAATACACTTATACAAAAAATAAATAGAATTCAGGTTTCACCTGTAGTAGCAAACACAATCTGTATGTGGACAATTACAAGTTGAACGTATTTTTGTTTTGTAGAAAAAACCTGACATTGTGAATATATTTTCAACCCGATTTGACTTCTGTTTAAACCAGAAACTGGCCCTTCGCTACTTTTTTTTTATGAAACATAGCAGTTTTGTAAAAGAAAATACGTTTTTTGTTGAAAATAATCATAACTTTCATAATAGCACCAATTCTCAATTATTTTTTTAATTTATTTTGGTGTTTATGAGTTTTTCGACCGTTTTTCATTCAATCAACTATTTACAAACATACGTATTTGACATAAATTAATGAAAAATATTTGAAAAAGTTTTAAAAAAATTATTAAAATTAAAAATTTTTAAATACGAAAAATTAATTTTTGTTTCAAACGTTTTGCATCATTAGATTTATAGAAAAAAATTAAGAAAAATGATAACGCTCATAGGGATGAAAAATTAATATTTTTTGGGTAAACCGAAAAAAAACCTGTAAACTACTTTATATCGCGTAGGTAATAGATACATCAGGGCACCCTTACACGATTAAGTCACCCAACATTTACTTTAATTGTGTGTGTTGTTCTTTTTATCCACAGCTATCAACTCAGTAAACTTGTTGGTAATGTATTTTGTAATTAATATATTGTAATTTTCTATATCCGAACTGCATCAGCTCTCAAAGGCAACCGTGTACACCTACCTTAGAATCATATTTTTCAAATCAATCATGACCGTTGTAATCATGAGAAATTTAAAAGTTAACTGTACCCTACTGAAATTTTATGATGCGGATTAAACGGACACAAACACTTTTTCTCCCCATAAATCCCCCTCTCCCCCATTAGCTAGGTGCCTTATAAATATTGCGGTAATTTAAGTGGCCACTATCAAATCGAGAGATCTGCTGCCATGAGGCAAAAGCTCAGCTTTATTGCTCTGATTTATATCTGAGGCTATAAAATGTTCTCTAGCTGCATTTCACCTTAAATTTATTTTTATTAACTTAGTTTTATAAGAGCATGGAACTCGGCTATAAAAAGCATACTACAATGCGATGTATCATGTGTACAACCGATATATCGTAAAACCTTCCGAAAATAATTCTATATCAGACCAAAATTTATTAAAAGTTATAATAGAAAAATTAATTTTGTTCTATAGGCATTTCATCAGCGATCAAACCGAAAATTTTAAGCTGATTTAATAAATCGAGGAAATAATTATTAATATTCTGATTGACCAATTAACAAGCTTTCATGGAGTTTTCGATATATTTGAACTTTAATCACTGTTTAATTTCAAATAATTATCATCCTTTATATTCCAACATTATTGCAATTATTGTTAGCTCCCTCTAATACAGAGTGTTTCATTTAATTATTGACTGAATACGAAGCGTTGCATTGGCAATGAAATCTAAATTAGGCAAGTATCAATATTTTTTTGTTTCACGAAAGCAGTAATTTTATTTTTTTTTAATTTTTATCTTTCGAAATAGATTTTGCAATGTTAAATTGGATAAATCTCCAAGCGTTATGCAGTTTGAGGCTTGATATGTAAAGAAACAATGGAGTAATACATGGGACGCATTGAGAAAATTTATAATATTTAGAGCTTTAGAAGAATCGAAAACTTTAGGTTACTACCGATTAGTGTTGTACGGAAGCATTTTCCAAACTTGAACATTTTTAGTGTAATTTTTCGTCAATGCATCTAGGCCAATGGTGCACATTATCGTATTTCAACGGGAGTACGCCGTTTCGACCACTTCCGTTTCTGCCATAATAGCAGTAGCTTCTCATCCACAGTTACCAAATTGACCATACGATAAACATAAAAATTAATAAATTTGTTACAAAAATATATTCATATGCTAGTTCTGTTCTAATGAACGTATATACATTTATAGCTATTGCAAATAAATATAGAATAGAATATGGCACAAAAAAAATCAAATTACACAGGGTGTCCTTTTGATGTAGTTGGGGGATTTCAGGCATTTCCTAAATATATGGAGAAATACGGTTGCCGGCGCCCTTGGCTAGATTTTTGAGCCAATTTCTATGATCTAAACAGCATTTTGACATCTCGGTTCGTTTGGAACATACAGGTGTTTTTGATTTTTTTACGATTTCTTCAAAACCCCATTACTTTTTGTTTGTGAATATTTTTAATTCATGACAGAAACATCTGTTGTGAATTTACGTGCAGTCTAGAGGCGCACTCGAATTTTCTCTAGGGTAATTTGTTTTCTAATTACAGGCCAAAGTTGGTTTTCTTTAAATGGAGACCATAATTAGCCATGATTCCATTAACTAGAGATTTTTTAGCTTTCCGAAAGTATACAGTTCCATTTATTTATCGCGGATACATAAGAAAATTATAAACGATTTTTTGGAAAACACCTGATGAAGTCACCTACAAACCTTAATTTAGTTTACGCATTCGTAACTAGTTATTTGGGTCTTCATGCAGTTGTTCCCTATAAATAAATATTAGAAATGTAGATGTAGTTAGATTTAAAGATATATTTAGATTTAATGTTTCAAAGCTTTGCTTCGAATAATAATTCATTATTAAAATTAATAACTTTTTTGTGGTGGCTCATGTAAATGATACACACGAAGCACGAAAATGTTAAAAAATTGAATTTAATTGAAATGAAAAAACAAATTTTAATCATCAACTAACGGAGTCATGGCTAACTATGGTTGTCATTAAAAAAAACTAACTTTGGTCCGAAACGCGAAAAAAATTTCGCTAATGAAAAGACGACTACGCCACTGGATTGCATATAAGAGAATGCTTAAAAGATGTTTTTGCTAAAAATTAAAAATATTCACAAACAAAAAAATTATGGAGCTTCAATGAAAACGACAAAAAACGAAAAACACTCTGCATCTTCCAAACGAGGAGAGGCGTCAAAATGCTGTTTAAACCATAGAAATTGGCTCAAAAATCTAACCAAGGACGCGGACCACGGTTTTTCTCCATATACTTGGGAAATACCTGAAACTTCCCAGTACATCGAAAACGGGACATTTTATACGGTGAAAATCGCGAATAACTACAAGCCGCATATAGCAACGGACATTCGGACGTTTGTTTGGGTTTACATTTACCCCATTGTAAAAGTCGCTTTTATCGTCCGCAAAAAAGACATTTTTATAGAATTGCTGGCCGGTGAAGGCGATACTACGAGATGTACCATAGTATAATAGCGATAGTATAAAGTCGACAGTGCCGGAATTTTTCGAAAAGATATTCAAAGAGTGTCCGACATTTTTTAAAAAGCAGTGCCTTTAGCGGATTTATAAATAAATAAATCCCAGTTTTAAATCCCATCTTTTTAATATACATATTTGACACCTATAGTGTTGGTTAACAAAGTCCAAGTTTATAAAAGCATTATCAAGCCAGTTTGGACCTATGGTAACCAGCTCTGAGGTACTGCTAGCAACTTTAACATC
The DNA here is from genome assembly GCF_040115645.1 of Euwallacea fornicatus. Classification (NCBI taxonomy): domain Eukaryota; kingdom Metazoa; phylum Arthropoda; class Insecta; order Coleoptera; family Curculionidae; genus Euwallacea; species Euwallacea fornicatus. Next base: position 3,380,555 of record NC_089558.1, read on the forward strand.
GAGATCCTGCAGCGATTCCAGGCAAAGACTCTGCGCATGCTAGCGGGTGCCCCTTGGTACATGAGTAACGTTATTTTGTACCTCAAAATACTGACCATAAGAGAGGAAATCCAGATATGTGCCAGAAGGTACATGATCCGACCAAACAATCACCCCAACCACCTCGCGGTGAATCTCCTGGACTCCTCTAGATATTCCAGTCGATTGAATAAACATAACCCACTGGAGGTTGGCGCAGGTTCGGCTTCTAATAAGGAGGGGACTGAAATGTCAGCCACTCTTCCTTTTATTTTCATTTTTAGTTTCTAGTTTCGTTTTTCCATTTCTGTAACAATAGTTGCTTTTTGTCCATGTAATCTAAATTGGGACAGATTGTATCTTGTAAAAAATAAAAAAATAAATATATTGGTTGTAGTTTTTTTATTATTTCATTGTATGTGACTTTATATTGCAATTACTTTAAATACACAAAAATCTTTCTCTTTGGGCTATTTACCGAGACTAAGCGACAAAAACTACGACAAAGAGGTTTGTTGATCTAAGCCAAGAAATCTGAATTCTTTATGTACCGATATTTTCATTTACGTTTCGCTTCAGTAAATGGCTCACGAAAATTAATTTTTCATAGAAGAGCGTAGAGACAATAGAAATTATCGGAAAAATCCCTAAATTATAAACGAGGACTGTATAAATTATAAATTACGTTTATTGTGTGTATTCAGTTTGTCTGCGTTATTAACATTTTCTTGCGTTTAAAAAAAAACTGACTTTCAAAAAAATCGCAACACCAAGAAGAACACATCGTACACGTTTGAAATTCTGGCATTACGTTGAGTCGGGTAATAGATAAAAACGATCAAAATATCAAAAGAAAATTATTGTGAATAAGTGAAAAAATTTAATAATAATATAATAATGGGCGGTATCTCCTCTTAAATTAATACATTCCTGTAAGCGACGTGGCGTGCTTAAAATTAAATTGTCAATATCTTCCTGCGGTATTGTATCCCAGACAATCTGCACCTGCTCGCGGAGTTCATCTATGATCTCTGGAGGGCGAGCTAAACGTTGAGGTCTCCGACCCATTATATCCCATACATACTCTATTGGGGACAAATCTGGAAACCGAGCTGGCCAAGACAAAGTATCCAAATTTTCAGCTTCCAAATACCTCAAAGTATCGTTGGCTACATGTGGCCGCGCATTATCCTGTTGAAATGTGCTTCCAGGATGGTCATGCATGTATGGTACAAGAACTGGTTCTAAGACACTATTAATGTACCTCTGAGCATTTAATCTATCATAAATGAAAACAAGAGGAGACCGACTACCATACTGGATGGCACCCCAAACCATGACACCTGGTGTTAAACCAGAATGACGCCTTTCCAAAAAGTCCAAATTTAATCGCTCTCCTCTGCGCCTTCTAACACGTAACCGTCCATCAGATCGCCATAAACAAAATCGGCTCTCATTACTGAACACGATTCTTCTCCACTCACCCACCCATTGCACTCTCAAACGACACCACTCCAGTCGGGCCACCCTGTGGTTTCGTGATAATGGAAGCTAACGCATAGGACGATATGAATTTAGTCCTAAACTTCGAATTCTGCGATACATCTACTACTACTAAGGGAGACCCTTCGATTTAGGGTGGCTACCCAGTTAGCACCAAGAGATGGAATTGTTTCAAACGGGGCGCCTGTCGCTGAACGACGAAGTCGCCGGTCTTCGCGTTGGTTCGCCATTCTTGGACGGCCACTACCACGATGACGATTTACTGACCCTTCGTTAGACCAATCTCTCCAAGCTCTTAGCACTGTTGATGCGCTTCGATCCAATCTACGTGCAATTTCGCGGAAAGGTAAACCTGCCTCATGCATACCAACAATTCTTCCCCTTTCAAATGGAGTTAACTGCCGATAAAGTGCATTTTGGCGTACACGACACATTTTGCACTACCACACATTCAATATGGTACTAACAATAATACCTTTATCGCCATCCACCTGTAAAAAAATTTGCAAAAAGAACGATCGTCATAGATAAAAAAGTAAAGAAAAACTTCATATCGCATTAAAATACGAACTTGAAATTTTTATCATTTTTTTTCTTTACAAGTCTAAAATCATACCAAAATTTCAAATGCATACAATGCGTTCTTCTTGGTGTTGCGGTTTTTTTGAAAGTCAGTGTATTTCAAGAAAAAGAAAAGTTTCGTCCATCAAGGTGAAAGGTGTGATAATTTCCAAACTTAAAGCCAACGAAAGCAACAATACCATTTTAAGTGATTTCCACTTATCCCACTTAATTGTTTCTACAATTTGAAAGGACCGAGAAAGTATCGAGAATTCGGTTAATGAAAATTTGTTCCCAAAGAAAAAGCTTAAGTTGTTCGGGAACGTTGATCAGGCAATATTTAAGTGGTTAAAAAAGGAAAAAAGTAAAAGATCAGCAATCGGGGGTCCAATAGGGCAGGAAAAAGCGAAACAGTTTGCGATACTAATGAATGAAGGCCCGGAATATACGAGCATAGTCACAGAAGTGCGCGATCGAACCCTCAAAAGACTCGAAGAATTGGAAAATATTACATTAGTTCTCAATATGGCCTCTTTTGAGATTAACACGCTTTTCCTTGTTTATGTATACCTAGTTAGGCTTTAAACGTTTCAAAATAGGCATCGACCTCGGACTCCGCCTCTTCATTATTGTCAAACCTCTCTCAACCGAGCCATTTCTTCAAGTTTAAAAATAGAAAATAATCTGAGGGGGCTAATTCTGGCGAATAGGGTGGACGAGGGCAAACTTCGAAACCATGTGGATTGATTTTGGCCATCGCGATGATGGAAGTGTGGACTGGCGCGTTGTCTTGATGAAACACGATTTTCTTTTTCGCCAGATACGATCGCATTTTCCTAATTTCTTGTCTCAGACGGTGCAATGCATTTGTATAATGTTCCCCGTTTATTCTTTTTCCTTTAGAGAAATAGTCAACAAAAATGATCATACGGGCATGTTTCATCCATGATTCCGAAGCGACGGAAAAGCTTTATTGCGCGAACCTTTGGCCAACACTCCTTTGAAACGTCCTCGGGGCGCTGTTTTTGCCTAATTGTGAGCGAACGCTGCGCCCATTTTGCGCACAGCTTTCTCATATTTGAGTGTTCGGTCAAAATACTATGTACAATACCTCCTGAAATGGTTATTTTCCAGTACTGTTTTGTCGATTTTCACCAAAATTTCTGAAGTAATCCGACTGAGTCAACCACTTCGAAGTTCAATTTAGTAGTTCGTTTAAACAATGTCATCCAATAGTTTTTAGTTCTTAACCAAGGACCAGATTCCCCCAGGGTAAAATCTAACTCCGCTTTAATATTACTGTAGTATTGGGATTCAATGGAATATCAAATTCCAATACTAGAGTACATACGGGATGGTGGTTATATCTACGAAAGAAATCACAGTTCAAGAACAAAAGCTATAAGTGTGTGTTTATTAACTGTAATTTCTTTCGTAGATATAACCACCATCCCATATCTACTCTAGTATTGGAATTTGATATCCCATTAAATCCCGATATTACATTTGGGACTCCTCCGGGATCACAGTAACCAGGAAGGCTATAAGTGAGTGTGAAGTTACGTCAGTACTGCGTGTAAAAGTTGTGACAAAGTGCCCAAGATTAGTAAACCATGGAGGAGATAACCGACCAGGTCGCAAAAGGTGTCGCCGCGGTAGAGCTAGAAGACGCTCAACTTTCAAGAATGAAAGTTCCAAAGCTCAAGGAGGAGCTAAGACGGCGAAATTTCCGGGTGACAGGTCGCAAATTTGAATTGTTGGCGAGGTTAAGAGCGGCACTTCAGCTTGAACGAGACCACGCTGCCGGCAACGAGGAAGAGGAAGAAGACTTCGAGGATGATGAAGAGGAAGAAGGCGAAGATGGTGAAGCTGCCAATGCCAGAGGACTTGGAAAGGCAAGGAGTAGTCCCGAAAACGACGAACTGAGATGAGACAGGCCTCGGTCCGCTTGCTCTTCTTTCTTTTGTTCTTCTATCTTTATTTAATAAACATACACTTACAGCTTTTGTTCTAGAACTGTGATTTTTTTCGTAGATATAACCACCATCCCGTATGTACCCTAGTATTGGAATTTGATATCTCATTGAATCCCGATATTACATTACGAAGACCTTTCAAATGAAAGTATTGATTCACGTATCGATTACCAATTCTCTCCATGCTCATAATATCTCTAAAAACCTTCACTAAAAACGGCTCCGAAACAACCTCAAATTTTAGACATAAACTTTTTAAAGTTAGATCTTTGTAATGTAGACAAATTTTTTATAAAGAACTCACCATCTACAGTGTGTCCGGATACTCCGTGTACAGCGCTCTATCAGATATAGTACAACTCATAATAAGTCGATTTAACTAGATTTGCCTTAGTACAAAAGTTGATAATAACGGAGCTACAGGGTGTCAAAGTTAAAAAAGGAAATCAGATTTTCTTTTTGACTTCTTCAAACTAATTTCGCGAAATTTTGTATTCAGGGGTTTTTTGGCATGAGAAATTCAAATTTATAAACGATTTTGATGTGTCTTCTAGAGGGCACCACAAGCGACCGTTAGGACACTTTTAAACCGTCATAACTTTTTTCTGCCACAGTGTATGTCAATTACGAACAGAAAAATCTTTTACCCTATCTTTTCTGCTTAAAAAAGGTATATTTGTTAAATGTCGCTAAAGCCAACCGTTTAACAGATATTTGCAATTTTATTAATAGATGCAATTTTTATTTCAAAGCATTTTATGACAAAAATTTCATAGCAAATGCTCAAAATGCGCACCATTCTATTTGTATTGTAACTTAGGTTTTTTGTTGTTTCCATGAAAACGTTTAAGTAAACAAATGAAAATAACACTGCACGTCTTAGTTCCTTTTTGACGTTATTAGAGTACTGAAGTTATATTAAATCAATAACTATCGCTTTTTCACAAATTCACATAAATGCCGCTTTCTGTATCGTTTCTGAAGGTGGAATTATTGTGGCAATTTTGCCGAAGGTGGTCCTGGAATGTGACAGTGACTGTAAACAATTCAATTGTTGAAACAATTGCGCGTCGCGCGTGGTACTTCCTTGGGCGACACTAAAATCGACAGCTGAGCCACAACTTCTGAGTTGAACGCGAGTAAGGAATGAAGTAAGGAAGAGTTAAAAAGTAAGTTACTCTGTTTTATTATTTACCTGCCCGAGCCCCTTTTCGAGATATTTAACAATAAAACGGTAAGAAATGGCTTACAGCCGTCAGTCACTCAGCGATTTAATTATAATATGCAGACCCGCTTGACAAAAGGGCCGGAATTGAATTTCAACAGAGAGAATTCCCGTTCAGCACCCTTTGTGTCGCATATGCCAGTTGGCAGCTGGCACCAAACTGGCACAAAATAGGGCCGGAAAGCGCTCCTGTGTCCTGATATCAGTCCCACCTGTTTGCCGGCAGGAGCGACTACTAAATGCAAAACTTACTTGCAACGAATTTCAATAAATTCCATTATGACTGAGAATGATAATGCGAAACGTCTCTATGGACGTTTTTTGGTTCGTGTACTTTATTAAAAACGTCCTCATGATGGTTAAAATTAGACTGTATTCCATTAGCAGGGTTGTTATTTGCCCGTGTTGCACAGACCGATCCCTCAAAAAGGTAAGTTAATATTAGTTTTAGGGTGATGCATGGAAATTATCTGCTCCAATTTGCCCTACTTCGTGCTTAATGGTATTAATTACTGCACTGAACACATAAAGTGTTTACCTGGTTACATGGCGTTTCAAAGAACTTTATACCATTTGGCTTAGTCGGAAGTAAGAGTAATTACGATTTTTTAAATGATACTTATTATTAAACTTAAGGACGCGGGTTCGGTCTTAAGGACAGGGGAACATTGCGGTGAACAATTTTTCCATGGAAACCCTCAGTCAAAAACGGGCCGTTTTGGCTCCAGGGTCACTTTTGTGCAAACGTACAACGTTAGCTCGTCGACAACAAAATACTTCGATATGTCATTCATTTTCATTGAAGATGATGCCAAAAAAATACAATAAAGCTTGAAAATGTCGACTCCCGACGTGATTACCTAAATTTGTTTTTTAAATTAGTGAATCGCTCACACGTCGCAAGATCCGCACGGCACCTTGTTGAAGGAAAAGAGAAGCTGCCATCACTCCTCTCAACGCGTCCTCTTCGGTGGTTACAGGAGTTTCATACAGAAAAGACGTGATAAAGAACTTTGAGAAAAAAAATCAAACGGGCCTAAATCGGGTCCTCGCGCTGGCCACCTCACAGATCCACCTCTCCCGATCCACCTCCCGTTAAAATGTTTATTTAGATAATTTTTACAGGCAAAATGTGCAGGTGTACCGTTATAAGGAAACCGCATTTTATCCCGTACGCCCTTAGGAACGTGTACGTGGTCGAATAGCGTAAGAACTAAGCCTTACAGAAAATTTCGGGAAATTTTCCCAATTTGCCGAGGAGCTAAGAGGAACGAACCAATTAAAAAGTTCCCGGCAATACCGGCCCACGTGTCTATAGAAAAACCAAAACGAGGTTAGTTGGTGAAATGCTGCAAAACTCGTAGAGGAAAATGTACCTAAAAGTAAGGCTGCAAGATCTGCTTGTAAAGTCTTCGCCACAATGTTCGGTGGACAGCATTGCCTTGCAGCAGAGTGGCAGTGTGAGGATCCAGAAGTTTAATTAAATAACTTTAATCACAATAAATAAATAATGGAAATGGAAGCTTCTTTGAAAAATATAATCGATTAATTTAGAAACGCGTTGGCACGAAAGACCAACTTCCTCAACTCGGTTAGTTCATCCTCCTAAATTTGGTAATTTTAGACTTTAATTTTTAATGCCCTTCCGACCAAACATTCGCCCATTCTCCACCAACAAAAGTCTATTCATAATTGCAACAATACAAAGACAATTAAAGAAAATAACTACGCTAAATGCATGTTTGTACATGCAAAACAGCTAAATCGCTCTAGGTAGCATGGAGGGGCGTAAACCGCAAAATTACCCTGAATTTTGCACCTCTATTGTTGTGGGTACTTCGAAGTAGACGAAATAAATTATTGCGATGTTTGGAATGTTCCCGAAGAGCTTTTAATACCCCTCAAGAGTCGTTGTAAATAAACACCCTTGGAAAAGGCTGGGACTATAATTCGTTCTCCGAAGTTTAATCAACTTGATTAAAATTGCTGGTCAAAATGTTTATCGAAGGGGATTTAACTTGAGCCAGTTTCGCCAACATCTGCGGTTGATGCCACCGAAAGTTGGCAAATTAACTCAAGGTGGAGACAGATGTTTGATGGAAAAAAATGCATTTCATGACGCGACGAAACTGATGATGGTCGCCGAAAGTGGAAACGTCGGATTGCCAATATGAAATCGCTGCGTACCGCAACGGAAAATGTTAGAATGACGGAGGGTCAATCGAGTTGAATTTTCTCGCTAAATAAGCTGAGTAAAAAACTAAAAGCGTTTTACTTAAATTTTTTTCAAAACCCTTCGGGGTTGCTCAAACTTTAAAATGACACGCCCTTGAGCTCTAAATTTTGCGTTACTTTGCTTCAATTCAACCGTCCTCGTGCCTTTTACAGTGACACTTTGTATACTATATGTACGTATGGTGATGACACTAATACTAATGCAATTTTGTCTTTCTTTTCATGTCTCACTTGGACCCTCTACAGAGCTCAGTTAGAGTAAGTATAACTTTAGTTAAGAAAATTATGTAAATGTTCAAAGGATGCAACATGGTTCCAATCTCAGCTGCTGAAATCTCTCAGAAGATTAACGGTCCTGAAGAAGTGTCACAGGTAACAAAACGAGGATTTAACCCTGTCGCAAACATGCTTCGGAGGCATTAAACCCCTTGATAGATTTATCTCAGGATTTCCTTAGCATCAATTTTCGTTTTTTCTCGACTACTTTCGGTCGTATTTCCTTTGGTCAGCGATTTACGAGGGAAAACTTCCACATTTTCCTGTTTGTTTTTGTAATTTTCACTGAAAGATACACATTAATGGCCCCCCTAAATATGGCCGCCAGCTATTGCGGCATTAATTAACTTAAAGTTCTGTTAGTGTACTCGTTTAGGAAAAGGACCACGCGGAGATGTTTGAAGAAAAATAAAGTTCTGCTTAATTAAAGTACGGAATAAAGAGGGCGAAATTGAGCTGCAGAAAATTGGAAATCTGGCATGAGCAAAGAAGAAAAGTGGGTTAAAGAAGAGGAATTGGGGATTTGCCTTTGTTTTTTTTTCAGTTAGATAAGGCCGCTTTCTTTGTTCTGTTAAATCTCTGGTTTTCCAGACACCTTTACCCTTTCAAATTATACACAATGGAGCCTTAAGAATATCATTTCTGTTGCCACGGTGATTGCATTTAAATCTACCATGTCCTGCCTTTGATTTTTCGTGACGGAAATCCTAAAAACGTGGGGGACTTTATGGTCCAAAGAATTCTCACGAACTAAGGACTCAGCCACTCAAGGTAATTCCAGAAAACAAAAAGAAGAAACAAACATTAAAAAAATAACTGAAAAAAGAAACAGATGAGCGGTAAATCGAAAAATTAAACTGAATAATCGATTTTGCCTATTTTGCTTTTCAAAATTCAAAATAAAATATTTTGGAATCTAAAATCAGCTGCGACAGCTGGCACTTCTTCAACTTATAAGAAAATTTATCTCATGACAATATTTAAAGCTCATATCCTGGAAATTTCTGACATTTAAAAATCTAATAAAAGGATAAAAAGAAGTATCGGATTTCAATTTTCTATTTTTAACGCTGCAGGATTCCCGATAAGCGAACAGTTTAAAATATATGACCCATATAAATTATAGCTGAGCAGGATAGGAAACGAGGCTGAAGGTTCCAAATTGAAGTAAATTCATTGTCAAAGGGGAATGCAATAGGGAAATGATAAATGTGCCCCATAGGGTATATGCAAAGATTTTCTTTCTCTGAAACCCTTATTATGAAATATAGAAAAAAAATGAAATTCCTAAATGATCTGCACAAATGATGTGGCTAAAAGTGATCGTTTTATTGTTCGTCATTTGGGTGTTACAATAGAAAAATGCTTTTTCTCAATCAGAACTGGAAGTTTCTACGTTTTTCCTTTTATAAGTTAAATATACACGTTTGATGTATCAGTCTCAATCTGATCGGATTAAAAAACAAAATTTTAATGTGCCACGGCTCAGAAATCAAATTCGAGCAATTCTTCAGTGTGGATAAAGTCACAATATATTACAGCACAATCGATGTTTTGCCAATCCTCTCCAAACAGTTCTAAATCGGATTCAACTGCACTTTCTATGATTGCTCGAGCTCTGAAAATCCCACAAAAGTCGGAATTCTTGCCCAATTCCTCAGCAATTCCCAAAAACATCAAATTCTTCAAGATCCAATGGTAAAGACGAAAAAATGTCATTTGTAGGAGTCTAAATGGCAACCAAGAAAATCGATTTAAAAAATTATTCGGGAAAGGCGAATCGCAAATTTCCACGCAAACTAGGAAAAAATCTAATTTTAGTCCGTTAACGACAAATATGGAATATGGAAGTTGATTCGAGGAATCCCTCAAATCTGATTTTTTTCTTACATCTTTTCTTGATGTTTTAGTAGGAACTTGAAAAGTCTGAAGAGCACAAATGAAAATGAATTTTGCTACTTATGGTCAATTGCTTCGATATACATGGATTTTTTTTTAATCACTAGTGAATTAAACGTTACTTAGAGCACTGCGTTGATTAATTGATTTGTAGTACGTTGTAATTAAATAAAATTAATTTCAGAGAACAAACAACTTTTTTTCAGATCTTTTGCGACTTTATAAACTGGAATAAGCTCGCCCAGGGTTAAATTTATTGTAACAAGAAACCTTTCTTGGCCGTATCTGGAAATACATATATGACTAAAGGAAATTCCTCCTCAGGTTACCCAATAACCACACAAAAAGATTCGTAGCGAATGCAACGAAATATTTACAAAAGAAACTTTTCAAATTGCTTTTCCTCTTAATTCCAATTTTCCGTCCATAGAAAATTCAGGTACCTGCATCAACTTCCTATTATACATATAACAGTTTATAAATATTGAGGTAGAGATACTCGTTCCATAACATGTTAACATCAACGACGTTGCGGTAGTAAATGTGCTATTATTCCCCTTCGTAAACATACAACTATTTTTCATTTTGTGAAGCAAAGACCTTCGTTCACGTTTAAAATTTTCCTAAAATTTCCCTCGTCCTTGTCCTCAACTTAACTCACTTTTATTCGATTAAATAACTCGATGTTTCCCATTTTAGGACTACTGGAAGTCCTCAAGCAAAATCTCCAGCAGGCAGCAGTGCGGGGGCACTCGTGCCCTCAGAGGCCCGCACCCCCAACGCCTCCAACAAAGCCCTGCAAAATGTCAAAGGGGACCATCCGTCGGTAAGCCAACCTGGCCAGGATGTAAGCATGTTTATTGTATATTTTGCTAGATTGTTAAGTGTCCAAAAG